>NC_092047.1:109298229-109898229 GCF_003086295.3 Arachis hypogaea | reverse complement strand
TTCATGTAATTCGAACCACACTGATTCGAATTACACTTGAGAAACAAAACCACATAATTCGAATTGAGCTGATTCGAATTACGCAGAAACATGTAATTCGAATCAAGCTGATTCGAACTCCTCTCATGCACACCATGCAACGTAATTCGAACCAGGCTGGTTCGAACTATAAAGGAGGAGAGTTGTATATATATGGTGTGGACGTGAGTTGCTCTCATTAGAGGGGTAGAATGGCTAGTGAGGAGAGTTTTGTGGTGTTGGTTCACCACAGAGGATCGATTAAGAGGAAGACACGTTCCGGTGTGAAGTTCACTGATAAGGATCCTCTCTGTATTATCGTGAGGCCTACGATTAGGTATGATGACCTTGTTAGCTCTGTGCTGATGAAACTTGGTCTGGATGGTGTGAAACGGGTTAAGAAGTTTTTTTATCGCATTCCGATCACGGTGCTCCAAGAAACCGTGAAGTATGATTGTTTCACGATCGGGAGTGATGAGGACTTGCAGGTCATGTTTCATTGTCGCCGGCAGTTTCCGAAAGTGAGGACACTAGAGCTGTTGGCAAAGTTGGTTGATGTGGTATCCAGCTCGGGGGGTTCGAACCGGAATACCACCACTTTAGCCACGGTAGCCGGTTCTAGCTCCAGACCTGTCGTTGCTTCTACCTCCGTCCCTACGTATGAGCCACCCGTCCAGCCTGTCGCCTCCCCTTCCTTCGCTGCTGATCTCAACGGCAGTGTAGGCGACGAGGTTGGAACAGGGGAATTTCAGCCGACCTCTTTACAATGTGCTGCACCGGCTGGGGTTGGAGAGCAATTTTTGGATGATGCAGATGACGATGATGTCGAGCCGGATATGATTGCTGATGAGAGTGGCGATGATATTGGAGCGAGTGAGCCTGCTGAGGTGGGAGGTGGTTCTAGCTCTGGCACACAGCAGTACCCTCCACATTTTTCATCATTGGACTTGGATGCCATGAGGCAGGGGGTTCCTGGGCAGCCTGCTGGGTTTGGCGCTAGAGATGCGGAAGGGTCTGCAGGTCTGATAGAGTTCCAGATTGGTCAGCAATTTCAGGATAAAGATGAGGCCCTGTTAAGTGTGAAGACTTACAGCATCCGCCAAGGGGTACAGTACAAGGTAGTGGAGTCTGGCTATCGCCGGTATGTGGGCAAGTGTTCTGAGTTCGGGAATGGGTGCACATGGTTGATTCGGCTGAGTCTCCGACAGCGCAAGGGCATTTGGGAGGTCAAACGGTATAATGGACCTCATACGTGTCTGGCCACCTCCATCTCCAGCGACCACAGGAGTTTGGATTATCATGTGATATCGGCATTCATTATGCCAATGGTTAGGGCTGATGCATCCGTCAGCATCAAGGTGCTCCTAAATGCCACGGTCGCACACTTTGGGTTTAGGCCGACGTACAGGAGGGTCTGGTTGGCGAAGCAGAAGGCTGTTGCCCTCATCTATGGTGACTGGGATGAGTCATACAACGAGCTCCCTAGGTGGGTGTTAGGAGTCCAGCTGACGATGTCTGGTACTGTTGCAGTCCTTATGACGAGCCCTGTTCGAGTTGGTGGACAGCTTGACGAGTCTCGAGCTTATTTTCACAGACTATTCTGGACGTTTTCACCGTATATCGAGGCATTCCGTCATTGCAAGTCGCTGGTTAGTATTGACGGCACCCATCTGTATGGCAAGTATGGGGGAACGTTGCTTGTCGCTATTGCACAGGACGGGAACTCCAACGTACTCCATGTTGCATTCGCACTAGTTGAGGGTGAGAATGCTGAGTCCTGGTCCTTCTTTCTCTCCCACATGCGTCAGCACGTGACACCGCAGCCGGGTCTGCTGGTTATATCAGACAGGCATAACGGTATCAAGGCCGCGCTTGAGGCTCCCGACGGAGGCTGGTTACCTCCATCTGCATACCGGGCATTCTGCATTCGACATGTAGCGGAAAATTTTGCCCTAACCTTCAAGGGCAAAGACGCAAGGAGGCTTCTTGTCAACGCAGCGTATGCAAAGACCGAGGTAGAGTTCGATTACTGGTTTGATATTCTGCGGTCTGAAGACCCGCCGATGTGTGACTGGGCGAACCGGATTGAGTATTCCTTGTGGACACAGCATTGTGATGAGGGGCGGAGATTCGGGCACATGATGACGAATATCTCTGAGTGTGTGAACTCAATCCTGAAGGGTGTCAGAAACCTCTCTGTGTGCTCGCTGGTGAAGGCAACATACGGAAGGCTGGCCGAACTATTTGTTTGCAAGGGGAGAGAGGCTGAGGCCCAGCTGGGAACCGGACAACAATTCATTCAGTACTTGGTGAAGTGTATCGAGGCCAACTTGAAGACGGTGAGGTGCTTCACGATGACTTTGTACGACAGGGATAACTCGGAGTTCACCGTCGCAGAGACGACTCCGACTGGTTCGTTCTCACTGAGTAGCTATAGAGTCTCGCTTGCATCTCAGACATGTGACTGCGGATACTTCCAGGCACTTCATTTTCCGTGTCCGCACGCACTGGCATGCTGTGCCTACTCACGGCTTACATGGCAGCCTTACGTCCACCAGGAGTATCGTCTTAGTTCGGTGTTCAGTGTGTATCGGATGGGATTCACACCTCCCATTCCGGAGGATTTCTGGCTACCATATGACAGGCCAACTGTGATCCCGGACCCTAACAAGAGGCGTGCGAGAGAGGGTCGTCCGAGGTCCACTAGGATACGAACCAACATGGACGAGACAGATCCGAACCGGCCAAAGAGATATGGCCTCTGTCGGCAACCCGGACACACACGTCGGAGTTGCCCACAGGTCAGAGGGCCAGAGCATACAGGGGGACATGATTAGGTGTATTGTTAGCTTTGGTACTTTGTTTATTTCACTTTAGCTTTACATTCCACTGTTATTTATTTTCTTACTTGTTGTTGATAGGTGATAGAGTTTGTTAATGTTAATGCGATGTACTATGCATCGGATCTTACTTAATGAATATGTTCCGTTTTCGGAGTTTTGTACGAAATGTCTGTTAAACTCACAAGGCAATAAATAAATCTTCAAATTAAACTAATACATGATGCAAAAAATATGCTAGTAACTGAAATAAACCCTGAACAGCCATTTTCAAAGTACAATATCATGATTTGGAACAACATATATATACAACTCTCCTCCTTTATAGTTCGAACCAACCTGGTTCGAATTACACTTGGAGTAATTCGAATTGAGCCAATTCGAATTACGTTGCATGGCGTGCATGAGAGGAGTTCGAATCAGCTTGATTCGAATTACATGTTTCTGCGTAATTCGAATCAGCTCAATTCGAATTATGTGGTTTTCTTTCTCAAGTGTAATTCGAATCAGTGTGGTTCGAATTACATGAAAAGTGAGTTCGAAACAGGTAGATTCGAACTACATTTAAATATGCTTTGATTGATTGATAAATCAGATTTTGTTTTGGCTTATTTGTGTCAAATTGTGCTGCCCTTGGCTTGTTTGCGTTTTTTACCCATGTTTTTATTTTGAAAAAAAAATTATAAATTACTTTTTATACTCAATAAATAAATTAATAATTGTTGAAAGTATTCTCTTATAATTACTAACATTAAAAAAATACTTAACTACTATTTTGATTATAAGTGACAATTAATAATTATTTATTATAATAATCATTTTATGAAAAATTACTCATATTTTATTTTATTTTTAATTAAAATTTAATTATTTTATTGGTCTTTATTGTTTTATTAAATTTTATAGGTGAATACCCATCTTAATCCCTAATAACTTTTTCGAAGGACCACAAAGTTCCTAACAAAAAAAAATACCCATTTTGACTCTTACTTTTTAACATTGTGAGATTAATTAGCCTCTAAGTTAATAATCTCTTTTTAAAATATATTTATCTTATACGTTAATTATTAATATATCTTCTATTTAATTTTTATAAATAAAAATAATTGAAAAAAACATTAATATTTCTCAGTTTTACACATCAAATTTAGCCAATATATTTAAAAAAGATAACAAAATATAAAAAAAATTAAATGTCTTAAACAATTACTAAAAAATACAATGAGACTTCTAACAAAAAAAACTCTATATCCTAGTCAG
Source organism: Arachis hypogaea (assembly GCF_003086295.3). Lineage (NCBI taxonomy): Eukaryota > Viridiplantae > Streptophyta > Magnoliopsida > Fabales > Fabaceae > Arachis > Arachis hypogaea. The sequence goes on along the minus strand of NC_092047.1, from coordinate 109,894,111 downwards.
CTCTTAACGGATAAATCAACATTTTAATATATCACATAAGTTTAATTTATTCTATTAATATAGAAAAAAATATTGATAAAAGAACTAATCAGTCTCACATAAGTAGGCCAAAAATTTTGGATATGGAAGTAGGAGGAGTGTTATACTTTAATATGATAATTTTTGGTGTTTTTTAAAACTATGAGAGGTACACAAATCGGAGAGTCCGATTTGTATTTAAAAAATTTAAAAAATTTGGGGTACACAAATCGGTGGATTTTTGTTTGATTTGTGTTTTAAAAATAAAAAAAATTTGGAGTACACAAATTAGACGGTCCAATTTGTGTACTCCAAATTTTTTTAGTTTTTTAAACACAAATCGGACGGTCCGAGTACAGAAATCGGACGGTCCGATTTCTGTACCTCTTAAAAATCAAATGGTCTGATTTGTACTCCATAAATTAAATCATTTCACATTTTAGAAAAATACCACAGTAGATCACAATTTAAAAAACACTATTGTTAACCGAATATTAAAAATAAAAATTTGCACATAAGTAAAGATAAAAGGGACTAATTATCAAAGGTCATTTAGAATATTTTTTAATTTTTAATTAGATTCTTATATTTTTTTAACTGGATCTTTATATTACTTTTAATTTTGTAATTACGTCTTTTTTATGTCAAAATATTAAAATTAATAAAATATTTCTTTCAAAATATATACGATTAAAAATTTAGTTAAATTTTAATTATAAATATATTTAATTTACAAAAAAATATTTAATAAATTTTAATATTTTTATATTAGATAATTCATAAAATAAAAATAATATAAAAATTTAGTAAACAATTATAAAAATAAACAAAATAATTAAATCTTTAATTAAAAGGATCCAACTTGATGGGAGTGCGTAGTTATAATTAGTAAATGGGGAGAGTGAGAGTGGGTTGATATTAGGCCACAAAGAAAGAAGGCTGCCACTGCCACCTGCAAATGCTGATCAATGAAGACACCGTTCATGTTCTCCGTGGCTCTCTTACTTGCCTTTATTCTTTACACTCTTTTTGTCTCTACTTTTTTTTGTCCTGTTATTAGTTTTTGATCTTTTAACGAGTGATTTTATAATGTAATATTAAAAATTTTATGATAAAAAATATAAAATTAGATTTTTGTTAATTAAAAAATTATTCTAAGACAAATAATAAATATATAAATTCAAAATGTATATAATTATTTATATATTTTAATTTTATTTAATTTTTTAAGTATTTGATGAATATTTTTATAAATATTTAGAGTTATCCTTTAATTATAAGGTAAAAGAACATATCTCATAAAACTTCTCACTCCTCGGAGAATACGATCACTTACTCAAATTAGTACTAAGATTTAATATATACTCTAAAAAAATAATATAATATAATAATAATAATAATTTCATAACATTAAATAATTACATCTAAAATGAGTCCTAAAATTATTTTAACGAATCGTCATAATATTTTTGTTAGAATGGATAAGACATTTGTCGATTTTTATTTTTTAGATCAAATAGATTTACATAAAATAATTTAAATAGAATTTATAGCTAATTTAATATGCTTCACATAAATTTTTTTTATATTTATTTTAAATTTTATTTTGATAACAAAAATTAAATTTTAAAACTTTTATTATAAAAATTTTGATATTAATTTATGAAATTATTTAACTTCTAAAAATTTATTTTATTTAAAAAATATATTAATTATATACGCTTATAGAGTGAATGATAAAAATACTAATAAGACATACATACAGGGTAATTTACGTCAAAAATTAATTTTATTATGGAACTAATATTGGTGCTGGACGGAGTTATAGAAAAGAGGAGAGCTTTACATTCGCATAGTGTCAGTTTACATGCAAATCGGACCAAGGGACTTGTCAAAGCAAAATTGGACTGTGCGAGAACTACAGCAAAGAACTCTGAGGATCCGTTTTGATTTAAAAAAATAAAAAAAAAGAAAAATCTGAAAACGGAGGATCCGTTTTCTTTTAAGAGAAAAATTAAAAAAACAAAAATCTGAAAACGGAGGGTCCAATTTGATTTCAAATATAAAAAAAAAAAACAAAAACTAATCGGATGGTCCGATTTGTGGTTAATAAATTTTTTAACAAAGAATTTGGACGGTCTAATTTTTCTCTGTCCCACACCTGTGTCTAACATTTGTATACACCATAACCAAACACAACTCACACACTCTTCCAATATAAAAAAAATTAGCCAATTTACGTGGCTAATAATAAATATATTTATATATCTACTTTTTATTATTTTAAAACGAAACATAAACACTGCCAAATATAAATGCTAAAGAAGAGGGAGTAGTCGAGTAGACTAGACAGGCATTGCTTGATTTCTTTTCTGTTGGGTTGTGTTAATCAAGAACCTTATTGAAAAGTTTCTAAATATCTCTAAAATATCGGTATTTCATTAATTTTAAGTGACGATTTTAATTAATATATATTATATATATTTAATAATTAAAATTAATAATTAAAAATATTAATATATTTGTTAAGCTTAAAATTCCTTTTATATCTCCACACCTTCTGAATCTTGCCATGATAATATGATATGGTTTTAGTAACTTGCCCTATTGCCACTGGACATTTTTTCAATCATTTAATTTATTTTTATTATTATTATGGATAACTGAGAAAAAGCACTGTTTCTTGTCTTGTCATTTAGCATTTGGCAATGTAGGGATAGGACGCAAGCAAGTAGGGCCATTCAAAGTTAACCATATGGTTAGGGTTCTTCTAGGGTTTTTGGAACATAGACTCTATTGCTAATACAAAAGCAAAAATTAAAGGGAAATATAGGTTTAAGATACTATTATTATCTATTTTTATCATAGTTACTAAAACTGAATCGATAATTAAATCAACTAAATTACTGAACTATTAAGTCATAAGATAAATCAATTGAGTTGGTTATAATTAAATAATTATATAAAATTTTATTTTATTTTTATAATAAAAATTTTTGTTTAGTTTTATTTATATTAAATTAATTATTATTTTTAAATTTTAATAATTTATCAATTGGTTTATATTTATTATATTCTTTAAATATTTATAAAAAAATATAAAAATAAAAATATATTTTTAATTTGTAAATATAAATTAATTTTATTTATATAATATATTTAATAAAAAATATCATGTGTAGAAAATAATATTTTTTGTATAATTTAACGAGATTTTATTAAATTTGTCTAGGTCAGTTTCAGCCAATTTTTATCAAATTTGATTAAATTTGCCGGATTAATTACTTAATCAATTCAAATGATAATCCAATCGAAGTGATTAGGTTTTCGGTCTGACTGACCGGGTCGGATCGAATTTGATTACTATAGTTTTATCTTATTATTTTTATAATACTTCCGTTTGTGGAAAAAAAGCCTAAATTACAAATAATTTGTTAATTATAATAGTATATGTTAGACATAATTATATAAAGAGATTTATGAAAGACTTTTCAACTATTCAATGAAGCTAGTATGTCAAATATTATTTTTAGAGTAAATATAAATTCACACTCTTATGCCGTAATTAGATTCATTTTTGTAAAATAAATTTAATTAGTTGATAACATATAGTGTAGAATTGAACTTGTTTAAATCAATAATATAATGTTTTACTACTCAATCTATTCACTCAATTTGTAGAAAGTTAAATAAATTTATAAGGTTGAACTTTGAATCTTATTGTTGTCAATAATATTATGTTTATATAAAGTTTGTTATAACCCTTAGAATTTTACTATAGAATACTAGAATACCAAGAAAAAAATATTTCTGTAGCTATTAAAATTATTTAAATGATCATTATCCAGTTATCCATAATTTATATATTATTATATTAATAAAAGTATTAAAATTTATAATTATTTCAAAAAATTCATATGCCAGTAACATATGGTTATTTATTATTAATTACTTTTATGCAAATGATATGTCAATATATATATATATATGATAAAATGATTTTCATGTCTATAATAATTTTAATTGATAATATAATCTAAGATTTATAATAAATTGTATCTTTTATTTAGAAATACGAGTGTACAATTTAAAGTCATAATTTAAAAATAGTTAATCAAACAAATAAAATAAACGCAAATAAATAAAATAAAGAGTTATTATATAAATTAATATTTTGTAATCAAAATATAATTAATATAATGGAAAATAAAAAATGACTAATCAAATATATTTTATATTGTTTGTGAATAACTAAGAATAAATGTGATATTATATATAACCTAAATTTTTAGAATAAGTGCTCAAATTAATTCTAAGCATTTTTGAGTTGGACACTTTGGTTTTCATATTTTTTAAAAGTACTCAAAAATTATTTTTGATAGACAAATTAATCATTCTATCATTTTTAATCAAATTTATAATGTATTATATAAAATAAATTTTTAATAAATTTTATTATAAAATAATTAAGTTTTAAAAATATTGTTATAAAATAAATTAATTTTCTAAAATAACAAAAAAAATCATTTTATCTAGTAAAAATAATTTTTAAAAATAGTGTAAAATATTGTTTTAGTCTCTAATACTTTGGACTAAATTTTAATTTCGTCTCTAATATTTGACAGAAATTATTTTAAAAATAGAATAAAAAATAGTGTAATCCAACTATATTGGTGCATGGTGTGTTATTCACATACGTGGATCTGCAAGTTTAGTGACCTGCAAACATAAGTCACGTTTTGCATGGTAGAAAAAAAAAGAAATAAGATTGCTGTAAAACGTAAGTTGCGTCTGGCATAAAGGAGCAACCAGATGCGGAAACGTGTCCTCTGTTTCTTGCATGTAGACAAGACGTGTCGTTTGACCACATTAGAAGTGCCCAAACGCGACCTACATTAGGTAGGTGGACAGAGCAAAGCAAGGGCGGAGCTAGATAAAATATTGGAGGGGGCCAAAATTATTTATATAATAAACTAAGACTAAAATAAAATTTTAAGCGGGGCTAAACTAAAATTTACATGTAAAAATTTAAAATTAGGGGGTCATCGCCTCCCTTTCCTACCACCTGGCTCCGCCCCTAGAGCAAAGCGCAACTTGAGATTGGTATAGAGGTAGCTTGCATGTCCGACACATGTTGGTGAAAGAAGGAAAATGGGTCTTTATAACGTGTTTTGCGTCTTGCTTTTTAGGGAAGGTGAGCTTGTTTTCACTACAACAATTACGGCAGATAGCGGCAGAAATTTTGCGACGATTTTATAAAACCGCCGCAAAACGGCAACCTGTGGCACATATAGCAGCGGTTATTGGTTGGGGCTGCAATCAGGACTATATTTAGTGGCGGTTTTCCTCGAACCGCCACTATATTTCAATCAGGCTTGTATTTAGTGGCGTCTTTTTGAAAACCGCCGCTATATGTACTGTCGGAACCGCCGCAAAATGCGTATTACCACATATTGCAATGTTTTCTTTAGTAATAACCATCTGGGTATAATCTAGTTAAGTAAACACTACTATCTTAAGCTACATATGTTTAAATCATTGTTACTTAAACTCGTAACACTTTTTCTACATTCGTTTTACATAAAAAAAAAATTCACAAGTTAAATAAGCTATATATGTTAACTCATGAACAAATTTACCAATAAGATTTTTTTGTTTATTTTATTGGCATTTAAATTTATATTCAAACATGGATGTAAAAGAAAAAAAATAAAATCATACTCTGAACTAATTAAAAATCAAATATTTTCTAAAAATAATAATTATAAATATTTTCTATAAAATATTAAAAATAATAATTAAAAATATTTTCTACAAGTCATTAAAAATTCAAAACTTTATAATTTTATTAAAATTATAATTTTAAATTATAATTTTTTTATTTTAATGATTTGTTGATCATTTATTGAAATAAAAAATTTAAAATTTTTTTAAATAACAATCTTAACTTGTATTCTTAGATATAAGAATCCATAATAACTAAATTCAAAATTAATTAATGTTTTATCAAAATTAAATACTAAATAGAATAAAATATTTTTATATGAAAATCAATCAATCATCTGCATATTATCGTGGTTAGTAGATTCAATAATGCTAACTGACCAACAAAATATAATGTTTTTGGCAAATATTTCACTAATTTTAAATATTAAAGACTAAATTCTAAATCTTAATAAATATTTTTAAAAAATATTTAATTTTTAATAATTTATAACAAAATATTTATAATTATTTTTTTATTTATGATTGAATGTACTCTTTATTGAATTCATTATGGATATTATTAAATGTAATCTTTATTGTACCCTTTATATACGTTTGGATCATATATAAATAGATGTAAATTAATTCGATCTACTAAAGTAAAAAATTAATTCAAAGCTGACCTATTCGAATTACTAGGTACGTCCTAGCGTGCATAATTCGAATCACCCTAATTCGAACAATCCTAAGACTACATGCAAGCATAATTCAAATTGGACAAATTCGAATTACAAGCATTACTACTAATTCGAATAGGACTAATTCGAATTAGTGTTGGTTTGTCTAATTCGAATGAGACTGATTCGAATTACATAAGAATGTGCTTTTAGGAGATCATGGTAATATTTTTTAATTTGGTAGAATTGTGAAATTTGGTCCTCCATTTAATTTAATTGTGCATTTTACCCAATATATAAGGTGCCTATAATAACTATGATTAGATATAAAGTATACAACAAAAAATTCTGTGGCAATCAAATGTGTTCATTTGATATATATAATTATTAGCGGAAAAGTCTAAGGGGCCAGCAATTTTATTACATTTTGGCCAGCATGTAACCAGCAGAGAAAGGTGAGCCATTGGATAAAATCTCACACCATCAAATCATCATTGATGGCTAGTTGATGGCTACCAATCACAAATGTTGCTGGCCCCCTAGCATTGCTCATTATTAGCGCTATATACATCGAAGAGACATTTCGCTTGGCTTTGACATTGTTAAAGCTTTTCCTTCTTCCAGGTTCTAGGTTCGACCCCTACCTTCTTTGTTTGTGGAAGGCTTTACATAGTTGATATTCTACAGTGATCCACACGTTGTAGGTCTATTGGTGGAAGCGCGGGTTTAACGATTGAGTCGGTTGGACCACCGGACGATCCGGTCCGATTCTAATAACTATGAACGGAAATACTAAAATTTGGCAGCGATTTAGAACCGCTGCAAAACAAATGCTGTTTTCGTTTATTTGCTATTTAGCGGCCCAACCGCCGCAAAATTGATAGACACTTAGCGGCGATTATTCCAACAGTTATCTAAAATCGTCGCTAACCGTTTACCCGCGGCTTATCTTTCAGTATTTGGTTTAATCGCCATAATATGTTTGGCGGGGGTTAAAAACCGCCGCAATATGACCCCATAACCGCCGCTATCTGCCAGAATTGTTGTAGTGTTTATTACACTTTACTTTTGCATTTTGGGTGCAAGGAAGGGAGGAAGAAAAAGACCATAAAAAAAGAGGAAGTAGTTTGAGTGGGTGAGGAGTAAAATTATTGAAAAAAAATAGTTCATAATTTTATATTACCTCAAAAACATATTATTAAATATTTGAATTATCTTTAATGGGTAAGTTTTTTTATATTTTAATCATGAATAAATTTAGTTATTTGTGTTTTATTAGTAAATTTTTTATATATAAATTAACACTTATTATTATTATTATTATTATTATTATTATTATTATTATTATTATTAATAGTGATGATTATTGTTATTGTTATTATTGTTACTGTTAATTATTATTATTAAATATACTATTAATATATTCATAATCGTAAATTATTATTATTATTGTTATTATTATTACTGTTTTTGTTATATATTATTAATTGTTATTATTAGTATATTATTAATAATATATAATTAATATATTATTATCATTTTGTATAAAATGTCTGCGGCTCAAATTCATACACAGTGTAATCAACTCCTCTAGAGATAGTGTAGTCTTCGATTGCAGATATCATCAACTCTCTAAAAACAAATTTCATTTCGAAATTAAACTTATCATCTTTCACCAACATTACCTTCACCTACGACATACAAACCACCGTTAGTCGATCTAGGCAAACAAAAGAAATGGTAGTGGTAACTTTAATTAACATACCCATATCCGCATACTCAGAAAATTTTGGGGCATGCATGGCTGCGAGATCCAGAATTCGCATAAAAGACGTAACACCAAAAGGGTGCTGGTTTATAAGTGCATCTGTTTCATTTTGCACCGTCGGATTGCCTACTTCGTCTCCGTCATCGTTTTCGTCATCGACTTCGTAGTTGGCTTCGAACTCCTCTCCACTGTCGTTGTTATCTTCTTCCCAGTCTATATCGCCGAACTCATCAACATTCACCTCCTTATCAACCACGTCCAGCCCCGTATGCTGTTCAAACTCAATATACAACTCTATTATCAGCACGTAAAATTAGGTTTGTTAATAAATATAGAATATTTGCTACATACATGTGTCGTCAGTGATGAATATTACTTGAAACTGTATCGGCCCACCAAATATTTGTACCGGATTTTTGTATAAAATGTTACTCACCCTCTTAAAAATATGATTTTGTATGTTCTCACAAAAATCATTTTGTAACTCAACAAAATTTATAGTGCATGGAATGACAAAGAAAAATGGACATTCATAAACAAAAATCACTCATTCGTGTGTTTGATATAATCTCACCGTTATACTATGTTCGCAAATTTGTAATACCTTCCATAAAAATGCATTTTGTTCTTCAAAAAAATAAAAAAAAAATGCAAAAATCAAACACAACTTGTGTTTTTGCCGCTTTTTATTTTTGATTTGGAGGAGAGGATTGAGTGATACAACACTATGGAGAAGAGGGATACTTTCCATACATGTGGTGTCAATCGTGTTTTAGTAGAAATCGGAGGGTCCGTTTTGAGTTTAGAAAAAATAAAAAAATAAATAAAAATTCTAATCGAACGGTCCGAGTTGTGATTTCAAAAATAAAAAATTTTTAATGTTGAAATCGGACTGTCCGATTTTTATTTTAACAAATAAAAAAAATAAAAAATACAAATCGGACCCTCCGATTTGAAGTTTATTTTTTTCTTCAAGCAAATCGGACCCTCCGATTTGAATAAAACACCATATAAAAAAAACACCTAATCTTCCAATAATAATATATTACACATATATTTAACCAATATAAAAAAAAATTAGCCGTGTTTTGCGGGTTGCAATTTTTAAAATTATACAATGGCCAAACATGATATAATTACTTTACACACATTTATTTTAACATCAAACACCACATTTTTTTTCATATAAAAAAAATCAGCTAATATTTGAAGTATCTTATTTTTATCATAAATATTTTATTTTATTCTATTTCAGTCGTTTGGTTAAAATTAAATTTTTTTTGTCTAAAATATTCTTTTTCTCATTATGTTTATCTTTTAGGTAGCGACAAAAATCATAATTGTTATAGTCAAAATAATTATTATAGTGATTTGAGAGAACAATAACGTAGTAATAAGAAAAAAATAAAAGATAAGAATAGAGACAAAAATATTTTCAAAAGTAAAATTTTAATATTAATTAGTAAATGAATAGGATAAAATAAAATATTTAAAATAAAAATAATATGTTTCAAATATTAACGACAAAATTAAGATTTAGTCTAATAAAACGATACTTTATCTTTTAAAAGTATTTAAAAAATAAAAATATATTAAAAATTATAGTATTCGATTTAATTTTATTAAAAACTAACCGTTTAAGAATTTATTACTTCTTAAGAAGGTAAAATGGATTTTTATGAATGAAACCAAACCAAAGCAAAAGCAATTAAGATTTGTGTACGACACAATCACACAATATCCTTCCTTACTTTAAGTTTGTATTATTATTATTTCCCTCTCACTTTGTCTTTCATCTCATCTCATCGGTAACAGTAACTTTTCCTATCAACCCAACCCTGCAATCGCCGCTTCTCCCTTCTCTCCACCTTTTTCAAAAATCCAATAATAATAATAATAATAATAATAATAAATAAATAAATAAATTATTATTATTTACTGTGTGATCACACACACGCACCCCCACTCTATAATTATGCGTCTCTTCTTTTTTTTTCTCACTTCTCTTCAAGCAAGCTCAGTACTTAACACACTACTAAATAAAACACATTCACCATCATCATCATCATCATCATCATCATCATGGTTGGTATCATTATAATTATTACTCTTTGTTCTTTCTCTACTTTATTTATGATGACTACTTATTAACTCAATTCAATTCAATTCAATTCAATTATTCACAGTTGATACCTGCTCCTTCTTCTTCTTCTAAACAACATCATGACAATGGTGGTGGTCTTCCTCGGTGGCTGCAAGTGCTTCTAACAGAGAAGTTCTACAACGCTTGCATAGTTCATGAAGAAGCAAAGAAGAATGAGAAGAACGTTTATTGCTTGGATTGTTGCATCACTCTCTGCCCTCACTGTTTAGCCCCACATCGCTCTCACAGACTCTTGCAGGTTCCTACCTTCAATTCTTCTTTCTTTCTTTCTTTTTTTCATATTATTTTTCAATTACTATATTTATTATTTTTTAATTGCAGATTAGAAGGTATGTGTACCACGATGTTATAAGGTTGGATGATGCTGCAAAGTTAATTGACTGCACTTCTGTTCAAGTGAGTCCATAATTAAATTTCATACTCAAAAAGGAAAAAAAAAATATATATAAGTAAACTAATTAATTAAAGAAAATAGAATTTTGAAGCTTCTTTAATTTTCACTTTTATGTAAGTGTAACTACTAATTTAGCTCAGTAATATGAAGATTTTCTAATTCTCAATTCAGTTTTTTTTAATGGTTATGTTAGTCTTAAAAATGAAAATTCTTTCATGAATTAATTGACAAAAAATCCCCTCACATGTGTGGTGATATATGCTGCTATTTTTGCACAAATAAAAAACATGGTTATTAACTATAATTGGTTGTTCTCTTCTTCTTTGTGTGTTTGATTTTGCAGTCATACACAACGAACAGTGCAAAAGTGGTGTTTATAAAAGAAAGGGCACAGACAAGGAACTTTAGGGGTAATTCCGGCAATTCGTGCAGTACTTGCGACAGAACCCTGCAAGACCCATATCAATTCTGCTCTCTCTCTTGCAAGGTTAATTTACTTAATTACCCTTTCTCTTCATCTCTTTTTCTCTCTTGGCCTAAAAAGAAGAAAACATAACTTGCTTTCAACTTTCAACCCCATAACATACTCACATTCCAATTCCATGTTACTATTATTCCCATTCTCTATGACTATTCATCTGCTTCTCTAGCCTCTTTTTCTATAAAAAGTTGAATTTTTTATTTTATTTTTTATCCATGTTCCCATGCTACCATGTCAATTTCCTCCTTTTTCCTATCTAGGCTGTCTGTGATAAATCTTTTATGGGATTATATTTGACAAGTGCTGTGTTTGTTAAGAAAATTAAAGTTAGAAACTTTTCATTTAAAAGATATATTTTTTTAAAGTTCTTGTTAAATCAATAGTTCTTAATTTTTATATTCCATAACAAGTACCCATACATAACGAGAATCCTCTTTAAAAAAAGTAAAATATTTAGCCTTTTTTTACTATTAAATTTGTTTAAATTTGAATATTAATTGACACCTATTTTTTAATACATATTTTTTTATTTTATTTTATTTTTTAAATTTAGTTTTGTTAACTTGTTTATTTTGTATTGCTTTCACAGATCAACTATCTTATTGGAAGTAGGGGTAGTCTCTCCGGGTACCTATATGAGTGCAACTATTTGCCCTTCAATGAAACCGGGTTTGATGATGGTCAATTGACAACTGACTCGGTTCTTGAACCGGCTGGTTCAGTTTGGACCTCATCCGGTTCAGGTGGATGTGTTGGTGGGGTTGATTGTAAGACCACCCTTGCTTGCACTGCCACCACAGAAATTGTGAGAAAAAAGCGAAGTTCCGGTTCGGCTAGTCGTCCAACCGCACCGGTTTGTCGACCGGTTCATGACATTTTGGTTGGTCTTCCGAACCGGAGGAAAGGGACCCCACAGAGGGCCCCTCTTTATTAAGTGATACTATTTTCCACTGGGGGTGGAGATTGTGGGGGAAAATTTTTCTTCAATTTTATTTGATGGTAGAAATTGGAATGGAGTGTTTATTTCATTGAAAGAGATCAAAGGACACAAACATTTTACCTCAACAATTTTACTAATTTTTTGGTATTTTTGTGAAGTATAAATGTTTGTGTTTAGCATGTTTTATAAGAATTTTCAAGACAAGTAGACCTCAAAATTTGTCTTTGACTAAATAATTTTGGGCACATTGGTATTTGAAAATTAAATGGTTTCTAACATCTAATAATTAAGATCTTAAAGTTGACTATTATAGGTGATATTATTAACTTGACAGAATTAAAAGAAGATTTATTTTTTTACTTTTCAAATATTAATGTGTCCTGTTATTTGTTCAAGGATTGAGTTTGTGCGTTTACTCCTCCATTCTCTGCCAAAGAAGATTTAAACAAAAGTTAGATTGAAGAAAAACCCTCCCATTTTTGTGTATTCCACCCTTAATATTCTCTAGTTTGAAGGAAGTTAATTGTTATGTACTAACCTCAATGTGGGTATATGGTCTTAATGGGTTTTGAGTATAGTGGTCACAAAGATCATCATAATAGTCATAGTATATGCATTCTGAACTTTGTAATTAAGATGATAGCTAAACTAGCTATTTATGACATCTATCTGAGGTTCAATTTAGGGTTCTCATTTTGTCACTTTATATATATGGATGAGATTTAGGGTGCAATTGGCAGTTTGGCACACTTTTTGTTTATTTGAAGTTGGTGGATGATGGATGTTATTTTGTTTATTTGGCACATTTTTTTTTAATTTTGTTTATTTTAAAATCTAAATTTTAACTCATAAATCTTTAATTTTAATTTTTAAATTATAAACTTAAATACTAAATTTGACTAATTAAAAGTTTCCAAATGACCGTATCCGTCGTTTATCTTTGGAGATTAATATTTAACTTTTTATAATAGCACGTTAAGAACTTATTTAGCGGGCTAATAAAATGTCAAATAATTTTATTGCAAACTTTGTTAATAACTATTCTAAGAATAATATTATTTGAATGGTTCTAATCAACCTAATCCAATTCAAAATACCACCTCAATTTGATTAAAAAAACTGCACCTAATCATTTTATAAATCCGAGTCTAACTCGAAATATTTTTAGGCTAGACTGAAATCTTCAGATTGGGTTGGATAATGAAACACCTTGACCTTGTTGACATTGCTAACTGGTTGACCCCCCTCCATCATGGGAATATTGTTGTAACTTGAAAAACCACTATCTACGACAAAAATGTCTTTATTCTTAGTTATATACTTATGGAAGAGTTTCAAGTGTACTGAGAACGTCGGTGTTCTAATTATTTTAACCGTTGATCTGAATTATAAAAAATATATATAATATATATTAATTGAAATCAACGGTTAAAACAATTAGAATACCGGTATTTTTGATACACTTAAAATTTTTCCAGAAATAATATTCTTAAAAAACATGGGGTTATAGATGGAATCCTTGAAAATGAAGGGGAGAATGGAAGAAATGGACTTTAGGGTTAGAGTAACCCATCAAAAATCATTCTAATTATTTTCGCGTTGATAAAAATATTTTTAAATTTTGTTATTAATAATAATACCATCAAATAATTAAAAAATATATAAAAAATGTCTAATCATAATCAAATACTTGCTCTGGTAATAGAAAAGCGTGACATGCATGACTATCATAGTATTTTATGTGGTAAAAAAATCTTGATATGGCCAAGCCGAATATATAATAAGTTGTTTGAAATTTAATTGAATCCAAATTAAAATAGATGTGTATTTTTGTTATATTTTTTAATTATTTAAAAATATTTTTATTGATAATAAAATTTAAAAGATATTTTTTTTGGCAAAAAATAATTCAAATGCATTTTTGTTGGGTTAACCATTACCAGCAAAGTACATTTTTGATATGATCCTAAAATTAGTTTTTGGTTTCTGATTTTCTTGTTGTTGACTTTTTGGTTTCAAATTTAAGTGTTTTGAATCCAAGTTTGAGAAATAATAAATACTTATACGCACCTTTTTTTTATTTTTTTTTTGGCCTAGTTTTTCTTTTTAACTTCTCTTTGTTTCAATTTTTTTCTCTCTGTGTGTGTGCATGGACAACTGGCCCAAAACTTACACATGTGTCATAGATATCTTAATAATTCTTTTTTTAGTATCACTAAAAAAAAAAAACCTTTTTTTAGTTAAAAAAAAAAAACAAAACTTCCTTCTGAATATTTATTGATCAAAGTTGAATTAGTCAAATTTTTTATTCATAGAGAAGATTTGATGAACTAGTAGGCTTCGTCCAAAACGAATACCATTTCATTGAGTGTTAATGAAATAACAGCAAAACTAGTCTTCTTAACATGATAGTAATATTAAGGTGTAGCTAATATTTATTTTATATGTTAAAATTATTAATTAAGATTTTTTTTATAAAAAAAAATTAATTTTTATTATTTATTAAAATAAAAAATATCTATTAATAATAATTCTTTAGAATACATGCCCTTATTAATATAAAAGTAAAGAGTAGGTAGAAAAATTTGCTGAAAGAAACTAAAGAATACTACTATATATCTATAAGATATACATCAGTAAATGATTTTGTAGTGGTTTGACCTAAGTATGGCCATATCTAACAAATATCATGATTGGTTCTAGTTCAAAATATTTTAAAATAATTCTTTTATACATAATATTTAGATAATATAAATTTAAAAAAAAAAATCTAATGACGATGTAATTTTATTAAAAAATAATTATAATATCAACTGTATTAATTAAACTTAAATCTTTCTATATGAAGACACTTTTCTTTATATAGATAATTTATTTTTGTCCTAAAAACATATTTTTAAAATATAATAATAGAACATTTTTAATATATTTAGTACATGTTTGGGCGCCATTATTTTGTTAAAAAAAAGATCTTTTTCAATAAAAAAAATATTTTTTTATTTTTTAACGTGTTTGGCAAATTTCTAATAGTAAAAGTAAAAGTACTAGTAAAATAAAAAAAAGATCTTTTTTGAAAAGTTGTAATTTACATCTTTTTTTAAAAGATCTTTTTTTTCTTAAAAAAAGATGTTTTTCATGTAATAAATAAACAAAAAAGTACTTTTATATTATTATATCCAAACATAATTGATAGATAAAAATATCTTTTTACATGAGATATCCAAACATAAAATTACTTTTACTTCTATATAAGATCTTTTAAAAAAAGATAACTCAAAAAAATATCTTTTTTTAAAAGTTCACCCAAACAAACCCTTAATGTATTAAAAACGTAAAAAAATTAATTTTTATAAAATATTTTTTTTTATAATATACTTATTTTTACTGCACAAATTAGCAAAACTTTTTTAGGTACGACAATTATAACAAAATCTACTTTTAACAAAACATTAGCATTGATAATAGGAAAATAATCCAAGTTGTAGCATATGGGAAATGAAAGTAGCATCATTAAGATGGTGCGGCTATATGGGCCCAGAAATATTATTATAATCCTAAGAATAGACTCGAGAATTGATGAGAAAAGGAGCAACTGCAGCAAAAAATAGAGCCAGTTAGTACCCTACTACTGTTCACTATGTCATGTCTTTTCTCTTTTCTCTGTTTTTCTGTCTAAACCTTATAGGACCCCACCTCTGCTAGCATGGTGACAAAATTCAAACCCAGCTGCCTTTAATTTAATGCACTTTGTCCCTATCCCCAATGCTAATGCAAATTGTTATGCGTCCACAAAATATTTTTGTAATCGCACTAATGTGTCTAATCTTTGAGTTTGTGTTTGTTTTAGACAATTTTAAATTCACATAATCTATTGTTTCAAGAAAGTCAAGACTCAAGAGCATTGAACATTTGAACACACTCCTATGGTCCTATTCCTATATATATTATCATGAAGCGAAAAAACCGAGAATGTCAAGGGTAGCCATTTGGTTAGATTTTAAAGCAATCAAAAACAATTTATTAAGACAAATTTATGTAGCATTAGACCATTAGTAGAAGAATTCTGTTAAACAGGATGTATATTAGTACTTTTTCTCAAAATATTGTTTCTTATTTTTTAAATTTATTAGAAAATTAATATATTTATATAATTTTTGTTAACTATATTCATTTTTTTAACAAACCTAGAGGTTAAAGGAGAATAGAGATAAAATATGTATAATATAAATATTACTAATGTCTTTTTTTGAAAAAAAATGTCTCCTTCATTAATTAAAGTTAATAAATTTAAAAAGTAAAAAATATAATTCTTATGAGTGTCTAAATTTATTTTCCCTAGTATTTTCATATAACATCCATCTACAAGGACTTTGAAAAAAAAATAGCATATATATTGAAAAATTATTAAAGTTACTTAAGTAGAGAGAAGATATGATAATGTGATATAAATGTTTAAAGCTTAGTAAATTGTGAAATGATTATTACAATGTGAAGGATTATTGCTATTCAAAACCTGTAAGGCGGTAACATACCAGGGAAATTAGCAAGAAAAAAACTCAGTACTTTTTGTTGCAGGTAAAAATGGATGAAAATTTTCATGAGTTCTTGTTACTCACCAAAATACTGATTATCAACTTAGACTAATTCAAATTGAGATAACACACGCTGTCCAAAAATAAAAATGAACACAACTTATAGTATGAAATCATACTGTTTAAGACCAAGGGAATTAACTAATAAAAAAAAAAACTTTTATCAACATTTAGCTGCCAAGGGAAAAGATTAAGGTTTGATAACTATGCTAATGTTTGTCCTGCTTAGTGAGATTGTAATAAGAAGTTAGGCAGAGATTGAATGAGTGGCCAGAGAATTCAGGGTTGAATGCTAGACTTTGCTATTTCTAGTGCAATTTTATTAGAAAACTAATCATAGAAAGAAAAAATATTTTAAACACTAGAGAGTAAACGACCAACAAATTAGATTTGAATAACAAAAACAATAGTATGTTTTATAACTAGTCACGTATTTGGCATCAGATGCAATATTTAATCTGGCAATCAAGTTTAGCACCATCCATTGAAAAAAGATACAACAGAGACACATAAGGTAACATGCATAAACTGATTTCATACAAGTATTTAGGTCCTGAAATATATCTTGCTATGAGTTTGAACATCAAAGGTGTATTGGATTTATCATGATACTAAAATCTTCTAATTCTAAATGACCAAACTTGTTCAGTTAGGCTTCTGCAGAATAATGATGCGATGATGGCCGACACGAGTCTCATTGATGCGGCCAAGGTGACGAAGAACCTGCAGAAACAGCAAAGACAAATTATAGCACAATCAATTTTTCCCAAGAAATAACAGTTGAAAGTGTAAAACACCATACACACACTGCTTGCTTCCCAAGTAACTAAGGTGGAACAATTAACAGTTATCTTATTGAAGAAAATTGGCAAATGAATTCCTTGAAGAGATGACATAAACCAATCAAAAACTTGAGGACTAATATGTTAACATCAATATTTTTCGGGAAAGAGAGTAGAATCAATGCCACAATCAAGAAGAACTTGATTTGTTTCAGATCCTTGACATAATCATTATCAGAAGTGAACTGTTGAATAGCAAAACAGAACATTTATAATGTAGGAGTTAAAACAATCAACAATCATGGATTCATTTTTTTTTTTTGGGAAGAACTGAAGCAAATTTGAGATGGATAACAAGAATACTCACAGTTAGTATTGCCTTTCCAGTATTGTCAAGCTTCAGTGATGGTCCTTTTATGTCAGCTTCAAGAAAGAAATGTTTTCCCTTAACCCCTTCCATAGTTGCAATATCTCTAATTTCCTGCATTTTGCAACATGAACGAGAACCTTCCCTTTTGCCATAAATGAAACAAGAAATAACACATTAACATGAAAATTGATGCTTCACTCACCAGGGCTTTCTCCCACAGATTTTCTGCCAACTTCATGCACAAATAGAACAAGTTGTCAAGAATTTAAAGAATGTACTTTGCAATTTACATCTAAAAAGAATTTGATTGTTAACCTTCTTTTTCGGGGCTATGATAAGTTGAGCATTTGCTTCAGCATAGGATGCCATGTCATTGATTGCTGCATTCACCTTCTCTAGAGTAAGCCTACCTCTCATGTATCTAATATCAGTCACAAAGTGTTAGATACGAATTTCATTATCAAAAGCCAAAGCACAAAGGTATCATCAATTAATCAAATAATGAGAAGGGAAAGGAATTTCAAAAATTATTGTAAACATTTCAAATGATATACGTGCCTGGAAAACTGCTGGATTGCTCCAACAAATTTTCATTTAAAGACCAGAAGCAATGGAAAAATTGAAAGGAGTGAAGCTACAAGGGCTTATAACAATGACAACTGAAATTTTTTTTTATTTTTCTTTCTCTGAACAAGCAATTTACACAGATGTTGTATAGTCTAAGCTGAACTCAAATTACTTACGATGACAAGGAATCTAGTTCACTTGCAGTAACATGCCACATTGGTGGTGAACTGCGACCTTTTTTCTCCTTAAAATGATGAAACAAAAGAAAATGTGAGACAACATCAATTTGAAAACATAGCAAGTCAAGGAAAAAAATAATGTAACATCTTTGAGAACAGGTTACACTGATTGTCAAGTTGTAAAAACAGACAAAAACAAACAATAGAAGAAAATAAAATGAGACACATGAAATGCAAGGAAATGGAATAGTATCAAACTGTTAATCACTTGTGCTGTTTTAAATACTAAATAGGGAAGAGTTGGGAGGATTGAAGAAAATAATGTCTGCACCAATAACATATTTCATTTACCTTAGGTAACGGAGCAGGCTCTTCATTAACCTTCAAATTCAAAGCCTCCAATCCAGGGTCTTGTACAGAAAATTCAGGTAACAAACTGAAGAACAAGACTAGAATTCAGCACAACAGGAATGGTTATATTATATAAAATATATCCGAATTCACAATAAATTGTTGCACATTACAGCAAGGTTAAAAAAAAAAGGTGTAATTACCATCTACTAGTATTTGAATCTGAAACTGTCACCCTATCGGGCAATTGAGAGGGAGCATGAAGGGACATATTCTGTAGTTTCTTTTGCTGCTTCAATGAGGCACTGATCAATTTCTATAAGCAGGCCAGAAAATTAAACCAAATTCAATGGTCATTCACTTGAACATAAACAGTTTTCTCAACAAATCATCCATCTTTTCCTCTCATCTTTCAGATAATCTTAAGACAACCTTATAGGACCATAACAATTCATACAACATCCACCGCTAGAGAACCCTATTTGGTCTAGACGCACACCCCATTCAATGGTAAATGATGTGAGTCTTCATGATGTACTACGCACCACATATCTTGCACATCATATATACACAATAATATTTTTCTTTTACTAATAGCTATTATTGTATATTTTTAGCTGAAAAGTGGTTTCCATTATAAGAAGTTAATACAAAATAATCCAACACAATTTTGTTTTCATTTAGTCTCTAGTGTAAATAATTAATGATTAATGATTGTACCTTTGTAGCTGGAACAGCAAATGAGAACCAAATAAAACTATATCATTATTTCCATGAGGCCTCAAACGAAGCAACTCACACAGACACACACACAGAGCAGGAGCAGCAGCAACAAACCTCACCACAAATTAGAGGGGAGGGAGGGGGGGGGGATCAAAGCAAAATATAAAAACCCAATTGCCCATACCATTCATTTGAAAGCAAATAAATAAACACAACAAACACAGGGTGAACATAATGGATCATATCCTCTCATGTAAGTATCAGCAACCAACTTCAAATTCATTAGTAGATAGAATTTTAAAGAGCAGTGCTACAGAGCCCGAATATATTGCTTCAATAGTTCAATCAAATACAATGTGTCAAAGCAATTGTCACATTTGGTGACATATCTTGAGGACATGGAAAGAATGATAAAAATATTATAAATGCTCTGATCACATGTTTCTGCATAACTCTCTAGCTATGAAATATTATCAAACTCTCAACTGAATTTTGCGAATTTTGGACATTTTGGTAGAGATTGAAAACTTTAAAGGACGAAATTGACCTCAATTGCCAATTATCTAGGACTAACTTGAAAATTTACTCAATAAATTTGAAATTTTCACGATCTGCTATGTGACGTGCAAGTAATAAAGTAAAATAAATGCCTTGGTTTTGGGAATGGCTTGAGTCTCTTCGCGGAGGCGATCCTTGATGGCCTGAACTTGAAGCTCCATGGCCTTCACCGCCGCGTCCACCGCCGATAGGTCAGCCATGCTGCTCGCCGGAAACACTACACCAAAATAATTAAATTGAATAAAATAAATAAATAAATAACGGCTGCGTGGAACGGAATCTTCTAGAATTATAGAAAAGAAGAAGAGTTGGAGTAAGTAACTGTTTCTTGCAATGACGAGCTCCTGAAGATGAGTTATGCGAGCGTTGAAGGAAGACATCAACGATTCAAGCGATGATCCAGAAGCTTCGGTGGTTGAATCCATCATCATCATCTGTGGAATCGAATAATCCAAAGGAACCTTTTTTCCGATTTGAGAATTGAGAAAGACGAGTGTTTCAAAATGCTCTGCCACCGCTTCCGCGCCAAAATTGTTTCTTTATTTTTTTGCATTTGTATATTGGGCTTTGGACAAAAAGAGAAAGCTCATGGATCATAGAGGTTTAATGCCTCCTCTAAAGGCCCAACTATTAACACTAAGAGGCCCATTTTGTAGGCCTGTAAAATTTTCTTCTAAACAAATATAACCCGCTATTAATATTTACAAAAATATTTTACCAAAAAAACATTTACAAAAATACTTTGAGAAAACAAAAAAATGTCACTAAATCAGTTCTATATATTTGTATATAAATATATATTATTTAACTTATTTTAATATATATTTTATATTTGACATGTATTTTATATTGATAATTAATTTTTTACATAAACCTAACATGGTTATAATGTTTAATTTAATAATACTTTGACCCAAAAAACGCTATAGTAGGTTAGTGATAAAGAAATGGGAATAATATTTATAAAATTCTATTATGAGTTTAATTTTGAAATATAAAATTTTTTATATGATTATTCAAGTAAATTTATATATTTAGATAATTTTTAAGTGATATATTTGAATATT
The DNA here is from genome assembly GCF_003086295.3 of Arachis hypogaea. Lineage (NCBI taxonomy): Eukaryota > Viridiplantae > Streptophyta > Magnoliopsida > Fabales > Fabaceae > Arachis > Arachis hypogaea. Next base: position 109,872,774 of record NC_092047.1, on the reverse strand, counting down.
AAATATTTTTTTTACCGTGATAATATACAATTAAATATATTTATTATAAAACTCTTTTGTATTGTGAGTATATTAAAATTAAATTATTTTATTATTTTGAATTTTTTTTTCAAGTTGCCTCAAGAGTGCACCAGGGAATGGGATCAGTTCAAGTTAGAAGCACTATGATGTGGTTTAATGGTGTGTATAACTAGAAATATTTGATGTAACCATTTTCAATACGAGTTCATACGTTTCATTTTTTTTTTTTTTGGTCAGGGATCATACGTTTCATTCAGAAATATAAAAAAACTTTCCGACCAAAAAAAAAAAAGGAGGATGGGTTTGCTTTAGTATATATAACACAAAAGTTGGATAAATAATGTAATTTTATTATTAATACGATACACTTTATTATTATTATTATTATTATTATTATTATTATTATTATTATTATTATTATTATAAGTTTTGCATTTCTCAAAGATACGAAGTAAAATATAAAAAAATGGGTTATAAAGTATTGTACTTGCCAATTAGATCATTGCAAATATATATTCTAAATTTAAAAAAAAAAAAAAAACAAGACTATAAAGGATAATCATGGCTATCTAACTTCTAATAATTTCCAAAGTTTGTAGAATAATATTAGTTAATTGCAGACAAGAATACTATCCAACCTGTCACAAATAATGTACACTACTACATGGTTATCATTATCAATATACACACAAAAGTTTGTCGTAGTTGCTATATCATAGATCTCTTGAATAGTATTAGCCTCATAAATCAAGTCTAACACCTTAATTATTATAATAATGAGTTTCTGGAAATTGTGCCCTTCATGATCCCGTGTCTTATTGTTTGGTCTTTGATACATGTTGGATCTTCCTTAATTATGTCTATTAATTCTCTAACAACTAAATGATTAGAAAGACTCCTCTCACAATATATATATACATCATTCCCTTAGACAATGCAAATAGTCATCCACACCCTCATGTAAAATATTCTCTAATTAATTAAGTTCTTATAAATTGGTGTATTTCACATTTGAGGTCCTAAATTCGTTGTTACATATATAACTATAATAATATGATTATTTATTATTTAGCTTTTCTAATCATTTTTATGCATTAAGGTTAGTTAGCTCCCTTATCATAGATTGTTATATTTACGAAGCATTTTTGGCATGAATCAATGAACCTAATTAAGCATGCAGTCCCCTTCTATTGAATAATAATAATAATGTATTACACTTCACTTGAGGAATGATGACATGACTCAGTTCTATACTTAGTTTAGAGATCAAGATATTGAAGAACTTATTATTATTAGTACCATATAATAATATTGGGAATGCCGCATTTTTTGTTGTTACCTTCATAAAGGACTATGAATGTATGTGATAATGCTTTGTTGTGATAGTTCCCATAACCTAGTTTTAGTTTCACTTTTCTCAATCCCTATTTGTCTTTTTTATTGGGATTTTATGTTTCTTTCCGAGTTGAATTCATATTATATTTGCTTCATAGGAGACAAACTTGAAACTGTTGCATCTTATGCCTTCGGTGTGGAACACCATGGCTTCCTCTTGCAATTCATGTTGCTCTAGGACATTATTTAATTAACAATATAAAAAAAATCTAATATGATTACTAATTAGTACTTTGACCTAGCTAGCTACCTATATTTGTGTATGTCCATAAAGACTTTTTACAAGAATTATTAAAGATTATGTTCAATGAATTAAAGAAAATTATATGGTACAGATCTAAATCTGTACAGATTTAAAGATTTGCTTATTTAAACCACACTTTTTAAAGCCACACTTTTCACTTAAAACCGTAGTTCTTCACAAAGAAAAGCGTCACCTAATGGAAAAAAGTAAATTAGAAAATTTAAGAGAAGAAATAATTAAGTTATCAAAATTAATAGATCAAAAATTAATGATTTTAACTAATGTTAACTGTAATGACACCGAATTCTTAAAATCAATACAAAATGATTTTTCTCAAAATCTTTATTTTACTATAAGCTTTATTGAAGGACTTCAAAAACCTGAAAAAACTTATTTTTCACACGGAATTTCTAAGAAATGTTATCATGGAAATGATTCCCCACATCTTTATTATACTTTTAACCCACAATTAAATTCTATAGTAGATATGCTTGAAGAAATACTAGTATCCATAAAATTTCAAAGAAATAAGAAAAAAGAAAATCCAAAAGAAGAAAAATTTCAAAATATAATCAACATAACAGATTTAAAAGTAAAACCACCACTAAAATTATGAATATTGAAGAAAAATTAGAAGAAGTTACAATGCTTTTTAAACAATTAAAAATGGCTCAAGAAAATAATATTATGGAACAGGGATTTCAGATAGAAGAAGAAATAGTAAATTCTGAAAATATAGAAAATGAAGAACACATCCTAGATTATTCAAGTGACGAAGAACCAGCAATTCCAATACAAGTAAAAAATGAAGCTGGAACATCTAGGGATAATCAATCTCAATTTAAATGGGAAACAGGTTTTGATAATTATGCTTTTAAAAAAGAGTTTATAAATAAAGATTCAAAATATACAAAAATACCATCAAAATACGTTCCTAAAATTCAGGAAATGGAAGGAGAAAGAATGCTCGATTTAGACTGTAAAACGAATGAAAAAGAAATTTTCGAAAACTGGTTGAATTCCTTCTTATTAGAAGCCTTTACTAATCCAAAACTTAATGAATTATCTGGAAGAGACATTTGGAATTACATAGGGTTTCATACTAAAGGAGCTATAAGAGATTATATGACATCAATAGAAAACCAAATAATAGAAGAATTAGCAACAAAAATAACAGCTTATGATAAGATATTATATATAATGATGATTCTATATAAAGAATTTTTTGGAAAAAATATTATAGATCATAAACAAGAAGTCTATAATAAAGAATATCAAGAAGCAAAAAACCATTTAGCTAACATTCACATATATGATCTATGTAATGTGGAGTCTTATATATGTGAATATAGAATACATTATTACAAATTAAAAGAAGAAGATAAAAATCATTATCTTAGTATGTATATAACAAAACTTCCATATCCTGCTAACGAATTTATTATGGGAAGATTTATAAGAGAAATAAATAGAGGAACAATTGAAAATAATTTTGGTGGAGCAACCTCTGCAATAAGAGAGGAAATAAAAGAACGTTGTATGCAAGAAGCAACTCAAAAAAGATTTGCAAATATAATTAGAATTTGCTGTCAGGATAATGAAGAGATACCTCAAAAATATGGTCTTAATAAAAATCAAAGAAAAAGAAAATATCAATTTAGAAAAAGAAAATACTATCCAAACTGGAGAAAAAAGAGGTATTTTAGAAAAGAAATAACAATAAAAATAAGAGACAAAAAAGTGATTATTGCCCAAATAAAAAAGAAAATTGTAAGTGTTGGTATTGCCAAGAAGAAGGACACTATGCAAATGAATGTCCGAAAAAGAAGGATAAAAAGGATCTTACTAAACAAATAGAAATTGCTAAGTCTTGTTTCATGGAACCTTTAGAAGAATCTGATGATAACTTAGACTATATTTTTGAATATGTCTCGGAAACAGACTCAGAGACTGAGTAATAATGCTACATTTATTACTATAAAAATAACAGAAAAATTTATAAATGCTTTCATAGATTCTGGAGCAACACAATGCTTTGCTAGTTCAAATATAAAACTTGATTGGAAAAAATTAAAGAAACCATTAAGAGTTAGAATAGCTGACAAATCAATACATAAAATTGACCAAAAAGCAGAGATGGTTGAAATTTTTATTCAAAATTATAGGTTCATTGTTCCATCTATATACATGTTAGATTCTGGAATGGATTTTATCATAGGAAATAACTTTTTAAAACTATATCATCCATTCATTCAAGAACTAACATATATAGTTTTAAAAAGTTCCACACGATTCTTCAATAAATCAAAAATCAAAACGTATAAAAATACCGACTACTACTATAGATAAGATCTTAAAATTTAAAATATTTTCTATATTAGAGACATGTTATTTAAATTTATACTTTCAAATAAATATCCCAAAAAATAATCTTGAAATAAAGATAGAAGAACTTTTGGATGAAATTTGTGCTGAAAATCCTTTAGATATTAAAAATACAAATAACGAATTAGTAAGCATTAAATTAAAAGATCCGACAAAAGAGATAAATGTTCCAAATAAAATCCCTTATTCCGCAAGAGATAGAGAAGAGTTTTCATTAGAATGTAGAGATCTTTTGGAAAAAGGAATTATAAGATTAAGTAAAAGTCCTCATGCGGCTCCAGCCTTTTATGTCGAAAACAATAATGAAATTAAAAGGGGAAAACGAAGAATGGTTATTAACTATAAGAAGATGAATGAAGCAACTATTGGTGATGCTCATAAACTTCCAAGAAAAGATTCTATTTTAGAAAAAATCAAAGGAGCAACTTGGTTTTCATCTCTTGATGCAAAATCAGGATATTGGCAACTTCGTTTAGACGAAGAAACAAAGAAATTAACTGCTTTTACTTGTCCAACAAAAGAATCAACAAGTGTGTTGCTCTATGAATGGAATGTATTGCCATTCGGATTAAAACAAGCTCCAGGTATTTATCAAAGATTTATGGAAGAAAATCTAAAAGAGTTAAATGAATTTGTTTTAGTGTACATTGATGATATACTAATTTTTACAAAACATGATAGAGAAGATCATCTTCAAAAATTATTAATAGTTTTAGAAAGATGTAAAGAAAAAGGATTAGTTCTTAGCAAAAAGAAAGTAAGAATAGCAAAACAAGAAATAGAGTTTCTTGGATTAATTCTATCCACTCAAGGAAAGCTAAAACTTCAGCCAAATGTCCTAGAAAAGGTAAATTTATTTCCTAATAAAATAGAAGATAGAAAACAATTACAAAGATTTTTAGGGTGTATAAATTATATTTCTGATCAAGGATTCTTAAAGAATATAACAGAATACACTAAAAGCTTATTTCCAAAAATAAGTACTAAAAAAGAATGGAAATGGGATGAAAAAGATAGTATGCAAATTCAAAAGATTAAAGAATTATGTGAAAAACTTCCAGAACTTTATATTCCAGAAGAAAATGACTACTTAATAGTAGAAACAGATGCTTCAGACATAACCTGGTCAGGATGTCTAAAAGCTAAGAAAGCTATAAAAAGTTTGGAGCAAGGAAAAGAATCACTAGATTCTAAAAATTCCCCAAAGGAACTACTTTGCAGGTATATTTCAGGGACTTTTACTCCAACAGAACAGAGATATACCACTCATGAAAAGGAAACTCTAGCAGCAATTAAATCTCTTAAGAAATGGAAAATTGATTTACTACCCAGAGAATTTACATTAAGGACAGATTCAAGCTACCTAACAGGTTTCATACGATATAATTTAAAAGTTGATTATAATCATGGACGATTGGTAAGATGGCAATTATTTTTGTTACAATATCCAATAAAAATTGACTATATTAAGGGTGACAAAAATGTTATTGCAGATACATTAACAAGAGAATGGAGTTCGTCTACAACGCATTAGATCAAGAAATTCAGAAATACGAACAAGAACTCGAAAAATGCAAGCATTGTCAGCAAATAAGGACACAGATCCAATCCCTCAAGAAGGCCATCGAAGCAATGAAATCAACACAACAACCAAAACCATCAGAGCTCAGCCAGCTAAGCGTGGTGGACAAATCAGGTGAAGAAAAAATTCTAGAAAATAAAATAATTGCTGAAATTATCAAAAAATCCACCCAAGATAAAAAAGATTATGTAATTTATAATGGCCCCATGAAAGGAGTATATGATGCCTGGGAAAAAGCAGCACCATTTACACATCAATCAAGGATAATTCATAAAGGAGGGTTTTTAACACTGGAAGAAGCAAAGGAATCTTTCAGGGAATATGAAGCTCTTCATCCAGAGCAAACCCTAAAAAGAGCAGATAAAGCTCCAATTCAAACCCAGAGAACAGGGATAATAAGAAACATTCCTACAAGGGCTGAAATCAAAGAAAAGAAAAGGGTCTGTAGATCAAATCTCAGAGAAACCCTTAATATAATCCTGAACTGGACTGAAGAAAAAAGAGCAATTTTGGGATATTATCCTATTGCCAAAGAACAGCTAACAAAGCTGGTTATATTTCCAGATGCATCCCCATCGGACACCTATCAGTTTTTTCAGTATGGATTAATTGATACAATTTTAATTTTTAATGATCTAAAAATTATTAGTGAGTTTCCTGCAGGATTCGTTGATGCAGTGAAGAGATTTAAAAATATGATTGACAACGTAAATCCAAGGGATATATCCCTAAAATTTACGAACAGTCAACCTATTTTTAATGAAGAAGAAGAATGCTTGGTTCCAGCACACCAAGTAATATTCATGTCCGTCTTCCCAGGAAATTTTCAACCAATTGATCAAGTTCAAGATTTAACAATCTACAGTCATGAAGGAAGGCTAGCCAGCACACTAGCAAGGGTCTTCGAAAGAACTCAAAAGATAACAAGGGAATCTCACACAAGAATTAATTATAAAAGCAGAAATACTTTGCTTGTGTCTAGTAAAAGGAATGAAATTGAAGAAAGAGAGATGAGACTCTTAGTGGAATTTGAATCAGCATTCTACAACTTATCTGGACTCTTAGAAAAGCTCCCTGAAGGGATAAAGAGGAATCTCTGCTATTTGATAAAAGACAGAGAAGACCACAAGTGCCAGCTATGCGTCTCAGAGTTATCTGAAGAAAGCAATAATAAAACGGAATCAACCCACATGATAAAGGAAGAAGACAACGCATCTGAAGGTCACATAATGAAAGAGGAAGACAGCACATCTGAAGCATCTCTCAACATTATTGCATAGTGACGTAAGCGCTTAGGTCATAGAGCACCAACAATGTAGCTGGTGCAAGATAATAAACAATGACGTAAGCAATGACGTCATAAGAAGGGTAAGGATGGGAATTGTTCATCAGACCCAACCATTATAAATAGGTTGCTTAGGCAATTGTAGAAGGCATCAGAAAATAGAAAGCAGGAGGCTAAGAGTACTCATATGCTAGGAGAGCAAGGGGGAAGCAGCCGAGGCGATTCTATAGTCTGAAGAAGAATTCCCTTAAGGGAAAAATAGTTCTAAACTCCCCTCTGGAGTTAGTATCTACAATCTCCCCTCTGGAGATAAAAAACCCTTATGTAAAATATACTAAATAAAGGAAGTTTTTCTCCAGAAAGGTACATCTTCATTCTAGTCTTTCAATTATGAATTATTTAGAAAGTTTAGAATTAACAGAAGAATCTCATTATTATAGATTAACTGCTTTATTAGATAATGAAAAACAGGCTGTTCTAAAAACAGAATTAAACCTCAAATCAAATGAAAATTTCAATAAACAAAATCTTTTAAAAGAAGTTTTTAATAGAAAAAATATAATATACTATGGAAAAATTCAACTTGAAGCTCCTATAAAAATAAAATCTGCCAATGGAGAACTTGAAATAGCTTTGATAAATAATGAAGAATTGAGTAAACAGATTGAGAAAATTAAGGATCAACAAAAAGATCTAAAATTGGATGGATTCATATTAGTACTATACAAGTCTTAATCAAATCTACATATATGAAAGGAATTAATTCACCAATAAGTTTAGCAATCTGTGACAAAAGAATTACTGATGACCCAATAGATCAAATAATCGGAATTGTTCACGGAAATTTGGCAAACGTAAATGTTAAATTTAATGCCCATCTTGGATATGCTATACCTTTATCAACTGAAAATCTTGGGAGATCTATAAGTTTGGCTTATAAATTTCATAGAAAGAATCTAATGGAACAAGATGATGAACCATTTTCAATTACATATGCAATAAATTATGCTTTAACAAATAGCCATCATAGTATAATATTTAAAAACAGAGAAAGAATTTATGTCGATGAATTATTTCAGAAAATTGTAAAAACAGAAATACCAAAATATAAAGCTATTGAAAACTCAGTTCTATTATTAAAAGAACCATCAGAAAAGTTGGTTTCATCAAATTTTCAAATAAGAGAATCTAAAATTAATAGCCCTTTAAGTTTATCTAAGTTAAAGATTAAAGAAGAAAATTCTGAAATAAAAGAACTAACAAAAAAGGTCGAAAAATTAAATGAAACCCTAAATACTAAATTATGACAATAAATAAAGAAGAAATATATGTAACTTATCAAGATAAGAAACAAGAGCTCTTTGAAAGAGAAAATCGTTTGAATTATTTGCAATTTTCTGAAATAAATCAAAGAGCATTTGAAGCTCTAAAAACAATCTATGAGGAGTTAAAAAGAGAAGTTGAAGAGTTAGAAAAATTAATAGAATCTCTAGAAAATAGTGATGAAGCGATGATAGAATTTGCAGAAATTCTAAAATAAATAATGAAGCATGCAAAGATTGAAAGACCAGAAAATAAAATAAAAAGAAAAAGAGCGAAAAATTTAAAAAGTAAAATAAAGGAGTATAAAAGGGAATTAAATAATCTTCAGATCGAAATTGATGACCTCATAATAAAAAGGATAGAAATAAGAATAAATATAAACAAGTTGGAGTTAAACTTAAAAAATTTATAAATGCCTGGAAAACCATATTATGACTTAAAAGAATTAAAGCTGTTGAAAGAAAAAATGGAGAATGAGGTTGAAAAATTAAAAAGATATTTAGAAACAACAGAAAGTGTAGAAATAAAAGAAGTTGTTGAAGATTTGAGAAAATATATTCAAGAAAAAGACAAACAGATAAAAAATTTTATAAACAATAATCCATGCAAAAAAGACTATTATAAACTAAAACAAGATTGAAAAACTATAAAAATCAGAATTATAAAAGTAACATTTTCAAATTATAAACTTATTCGAAGTAAAATATGAAGAGTAAAAAATTGGTATCAGAGCCAAGTTAACGATTAAGGGTAACACTTTTTCTTTAAGCAACACTTTTAGTGACACGTTTTTCAGCCACAAAAAGACAAAAATCTGTACACCCACATCTGTACACTATAAGGCCCCATGAATTAAAGCTCACTCTTTATAACAATTTACTTCAATAACATAACAAATTCAAATGAAAAAGTATTGATAATAATTATATTTCCTGGGTAATAATTAATGAAATTTTTATCTCAATATGGTTAACTTTCGGAGTAACAACGTTAAACTTTTTTTGGAAATATTTGGTAACAAAAAAAAAAATTAGCCAAAACTTGTCTTATTTAATTAACATTCATTAGTTATTGTATTTATTAATTATTACAACAATTAATGAATGTTAAATAAGATAAATTCTGATTTTTTTTATTTTTTATCTTTCTAATATTACCGATATATGAACAAAGGTTGAATAATATATTTATAATGTTGTAACTCTTTATTCTTTATATAACATAACATTCATAATTTTATATATATAATATTCATAATTACATATCTATTACATCTAAAATTGTATAATTATTCTAATGATAATTAATAAATACTAAATAAAATAACTTTAGGTTATTTAGGCTGATTTTTTATTATCTCATAAACATTATTGATACAGAAGATACTGATATTATAGAATTTAAATTTTTGTTAATATACACTAAAAAAAGTTCAATAATAAATATATTATTAAACATTTGTTAATACTTCGGTAATGCTAAAAAGACAAAAGAATATTGTGTATATTTATCATTTTATTATTGAGTCACTACAAGGAAACCGGGTGTTACCTGTGGTAAAATACCAGCCCTTTTTCCAGAGCGCTGCTGTTCGAGTGAGCTGCTGCAGTTCTTCATGCGTTTTGATGGTCCGCCTCCAATAGATCCAAAATGGTTGCCCCAAATGGCCGGCCGTTGTCCTCAACCGCCCCAAATTGGCTGATTTGTGGCGAATCCTGCTGCGAAATTTGGAGCCGCTCCAAATTAATTGAACCGAGGCGGTAATCGGCCCTTACCGCAGCAAATAACTATGGGGGGAAAGGGGTTTTGCCTCACTAATGAAATACCCAGACCAAATTAATTTTGCACCATAACCTTCAAGTATTTGGCGCAAGAACCCTTCCTCAGAGCCAAGGTATAGCAATCACTGGCCTCCTTCCCCGCCGTCCTTACCCTTCCCTCTGTCAGATCCAACTGAGTCCGCTTCATCGTTCTGTGTAGGTCAACAGGCTCCTCCCTCAGCCGTGTAGCTCCCGTGCACGAAGGTGAAGTAGAAGGGGTCGTCCGAGTTTTCTCCTTCTGCCGTGCATGTGTGTGACGTCGTCGGCGTCATCCCAATCCATCCGTCCCTGTGTCATCCTTGGCAGCCTTCTCCCCTTTGGCGGTGCTTCGTGTTCCCGATTGCAATAGACTCCTCTCTCAGTGGTATGTTCCTCTCCCTCATCCCAATTTAAGTTTCGGGGCTGTTGAGAAAACTATTCTTGTATCAATTTAATCTTTATGCTTTCTAAATTAAGACGCCAATAACCTTCCCTCTTTTTGGCGCGAACCCTAGCATAGCATAGCACCAATCGCGGGTCTCCTTCCACCACCGTTGTGACGTCGTCGGCAGCCTTCCCCCTTGCCCTTGCCCTGCTGTGTGCCGATCGCCCCCACTCCCCTCTCTCAGGTTCGTTCTTGTCCCCTCCCCCAATTTAATTTGAGTGGCTGTTCATAAATTAATTTCAACATCAATTTCATCCCTGTACCATGTGAACTTTTGGTGTCAAAAGCATGTGAGAAACGATCCTCTCCCTCGTATGTTCCAATTTCCTCTCCCAATTTAGTGAGCAGATTTGATTTTCTTTTCCCAATTTTTGAACCCCTGAGTTTTGATATATTTGTGCTTAGTGCAATTTCGTATTGGAATCCAGTTTTACACTTTGAATTTGGATTAAACTAATGTACTTCCTATGGGACTGTGTGGTTGACTAAATTAAGTAGAATCCACTTTTAGTAAGCAAGAATATCTGCCATTTTTGTGTTTCTGTGTTCCAAGTTTGCTCCTCTATTCAAAGTATGAACCTTCTGAAATAGAAACCTAATTATTATGCTCTTTGTTAGAAAGACCGAGTTGAATTGACTAAGTTAGAAATCACATCAGTTTGGTAGCATTTGGTTTCTCTCTTCTATTGCTAATGCTTCTTGTGTGGTTATTGACCAAACTGACCAATATATCACAGTGAAAGTGAGTATGGGTAACCTAATTTGGTTTTGTAGTGCAGTGTATGGAAGTCCTCAATTCAAAAAAATAAGTATATTTTTGGATCATTTGCGTTCTATTAATTCAGGCCATAATGGACCATGGCTAGCCGTTGGTGATTTTAATGAGATTGTGATGCCAGACAAGAGTATGGGTGCTTATTTTTCTTTTCATAAAGCTAGTCTATTAGCTACTACTCTAGATGACTGTGAACTCTTTGATTTTAAAGTGACTGGTAGGAGATATACTTGGTATAGAACAGTTTAGGCTGGCAGGGACTTGGCTAAAAAGTTGGATAGAGCACTGGTTAGTGAGGCGTGGATGACAATATTTCCTGAGGGTTATTCTGAAATTCTTAGCAGGTTTCATTCTGATTATTACCCTATTTTAGTTCGTTGTCATGGTGGCCTTAGAGTGAAAGGTTCTCGTCCTTTTAGGTTCCAGGCTGCGTGGGCAACACACCCTTCTTATAAATATGTTATTAGTAAGTCTTGGAATCAATGGTTTGGAGGCGTTACTAAAAGGCTTAAGTTGGTTCAACATATTTCTTTGGACTTTAACTCAAAGGTTTTTGGAAATATTTTTGTGCAAAAAAATAAGCTGAAATATCAGATTGATCAGATTCAACAGCGTTTGGAGGTTACCGATATATTGTCTTTGAGAATTAAAGAAGCTGAACTGAGGGAAGATTACAATAGGATTTTATTGCAAGAGAAACTTTTTTGGTACCAGAAATCTAGAGAGCAGTGGGTCAAGTATGGGGATAGAAACACTAAATTCTTTCATCTTCAGACTTTGGTGCATAGAAACTATAATAGAATACATGGATTATATGTTAGAGATGGTACTTGGTCTATTGATCCAGATATTCTCTAGGAAGAAGCCCTCTCTTTTTACAAGAATCTCTTTGGTAAAACGAAAGAGGTTGGGGTTGATTGTTTAGGGAATGTTTCAGTGCCCACTCTAAGCACCGAGGCTTGTGCTAAGTTAATTGACCCTGTCTCTTTTGCGGAAATCAAGTCAGCAGTATTCAGTATGAGCCCTTTTAAGGCTCCTAGTCCAGATGGCTTTCAAGCTTATTTTTTTTAAAGAATATTGGGAGATAGTAAGCACTGAGATTTGGAATATTGTCCGGAGTACTTTTTTGGGAGAGTACTTAAATTGTAGTATCATGGAAACTCTGATTGTGCTTATTCCTAAAATTAATAACCCTGCCTTTACGAAGGATTTCAGGCCTATTAGCTTGTGTAATATTGTTTATAAAATTATCACCAAAGTATTGACTAATCGACTTCGACCCTTTCTTTTAGATATTGTTAGTCCTTTACAAGGAGGTTTTATTCCTGGTCGTAGTGCTCCTGATAATATTATTGTGGCCCAAGAAATTCTGAATTTCATGAAGCACACAAAATCCAAGAAAGGTACTCTTGCTTTTAAAATTGATTTTGAATAAGCTTATGATAGGGTGGATTGGAGGTTTTTGGAGAGTATTCTCATTGCTTTTGGTTTTCCTATCATCACTGTTAATTTGATTATGAATTGTGTTCGTGCATCATCTCTTTCTATTATGTGGAATGTGAATAGATTGGATAGTTTTGCTCCTAGAAGAGGGCTTAGACAGGGTGATCCAATGTCTCCTTACTTATTTGTGGTTTGTATGGAAAGACTTGCTTGCTATATATCTCATAAGGTGGTCGAGGGTGTGTGAAAACTAGTTTCTGTCACTCAGGGTGGCCCAAAATTTTCTCATTTGATGTTTACAGATGATCTCTTACTTTTCTGTCAGGCTACAAAGAATCCGGTCCAAATGGTCATGCATTCTCTTAACATTTTTTGCAAGGCATCTGGCATGAAAGTAAATCTTAAAAAGTCTAAAGCTTTTTGTTCTAAAAATATGACTGCTCGTAGAAGAGATATTTTTACTAGTGTTTCTTCAATACATTTTGCTTTGGACTTAAGAAAATATCTTGGAGTTAACCTTAATGATTCCTGTTTTTCATTTGGTGATTGAAAAGGTGAGGGGAGATTAGCTAATTGGAAAGGAAGGCTTTTAAATAAAGTAAGGAGACTTTGCCTGATCAATTCTGTTGCAGTATCCATTCCTGTCTACCATATGCAGGTATCTTTTTTCCAAATTGGGTTTATGATAAATTGTCTTCTATGATGAGACAGTTTCTTTGGAAGGGTCAAGTCGATGGCAGAGGTCTTTCTCTTGTTAATTGGAAGATCGTGGTCACTCCAAAGAAATTTGGTGGCCTGGATGTTAGAGATCCTTCATGTGTTAACATATCTTTACTTGGTAAATTGGTTTGGCAACTTTTTCATTGTCAGAACAAGCCATGGGTTGTTCTATTGAGGGCAAAGTATCTGAGGAATGAGGGAGTTTTAGATGGCCCTGACCCTTGCAACACTTCTCATGTTTGAAAGAGTATCTCAAAGGATTTTGGTGCTCTTAAGGATGCCTTCTCTTGGTGCATTGAGTCATCACTTGATCAATCTTTTTGGTTTGAAAATTGAAGTATTAAGGGCCCAATTGCTCAAAATGTCCCTTTTGTACATATATCTGACTCTGATTTTACTATCAGAGACGTTTGGAAAGATGGTCAACGAAATCTCCATGATGTTTTCTCTAACATTCCAGAAGATGTCAAACAACGTTTGAATACTTATAATCTGGATTTGAATGCTGGAGAGAGTTCGGGTTGGTTGTGAGGTGTGGCACTTCTAGACTCTACTCAGCTAGGAGTGGATACAATTAGCTAGCCAAAAGAAAGTTTGATTGGAATGAGCGTGATAATTAGTTGTGGGTATGGCGACTGCATATTCCTGAGAAGTACAAGTTCTTGATTTGGCTCAGTCTTCATAACGCTATTCCTACGACAGAGTTTCATTTGGGTCGTGACTTAGCTTTATCTAGCACTTGTCATCGGTGTCAAAATGGTTCTGAATCCATTCTTCATTGTCTTCGGGAGTGCCCTAGTGCCAAGGAGGTCTAGAACCTTTTAGGTCTGTATTTAGATAACTTAGATTTACGTAATTGGCTCTACAGAGGCGCAAGAAGTGGAGATGTTTTTCTTTTCTTTTCGACCTTCTGATGGATTTGTAGAAGCAGGAATCATGACTTATTTAATACAGATGACTCTTGGAGTGCTAGTAAAGTAGTGAGTTTGATTCGTAGTTCAGTAAGCGAGTTCCACACTATTTTTGCTATGCATCAATCTTTGTCTCTTCCTTCGTTTTGTTTGCATTGGGTTCCACCTCCAGTTCATTCTGTTAAATTGAATTGTGATGCTAGTTTTTTTGCTCCTTTTGGCTATGCTGGTTTTGGTTGTATCATTCGCAATTCTGATGGATGTTAGTTGAAAGGTTGCACTGGGAAAGTCGAAGTGTGCAGTGTTATTTTTGCTGAATTGTATGCGATTTGGAGAGGTTTACTTCTAGTTTGGGATAGTAGATTTTGTGAGGTTATTTGTGAAACAGACTATTTAGAAGCTCTTTTCTTGGTAAATCAAAGAATGCTTGGTAAGGATATTCCGCAATGGGATTTGGCAAAGCATATACAGGAGGTTATGAATTGGAATTGGAGAGTCTCTATTCTTTTAATTCAGAGAAATGCAAATAGTGTTGCAGATTGTATGGCTAAAGCAACTGTTTCTGACGCGGACATTCACTCGAATTGGAGTCAACCATGGAGTGATCGAGCTTCAATATCTAATAGATTTAGATATGAATCTAGTCAATTAATTTGGTTTTTTCTCTGTTTTTTTCTTTCTTTCTTTTCTGTTTAGTCAAACAAAAACATACAAATTTTCAATTATAATACGATAGATTTTTTTTAACCATACTTAATATTTTCTTTGAAAAAAATGGTTTTCCAAAAAATTAAAAGAAGATTTCGACCGAATTAGTTTTCATTGAATTAATGAACTTTAATTTGGGAATTAATAGTTTAGGCAAAATAAAATCAATTTGGGTTAGTTTAATCACTAGAAAATAGAATATTTGTAACAAAAAATTTGTAATAAATTTAAAATTGTTACAAAAAAATAATATTTTGTAACAATAATATGTGATTGTTACAAAAGAATAATGTTTTGTAACAACATTACAAGTTGTGCAAAATATGATAATATTTTGTAACAACCTGTTTTATTTTGTTACAAATTATGTTAATTTTTGTAACGAGATGGTGTTTTGTTACAAAATATTGTAATATTTTGTAACAAAAAAAAATAAGTTGCAAAAATTTAAAATATTTTGTAACAAATTTTATTTTTTGTTTCAAAAACTCCAATTGTTTTATAACAAAAAATTAATTTGTCACAAAATTTAATATTGTTTGTAACAAGTTAATTATTTGTCCCAAAATATAAAAATATTTTATAATATTTTTTTTCAAAATGTTAAACACTTTAAAAGTAAAAAAAATTGTGTATATTTTTTTTTCAAAATAATTTTATTTTGTAACATCCTGCATTTTTAAAAATCTAAATATAAATAAATTGTGATTTTATCTTATTAAGTTTAAACTTTATAATTTTAGAAATTATTTTTTTAGAAATAATTAAATAGATTCGGAGATAATTTTATTATAAATCAATTAAGATTCTTAAATAATTTTATTATAATTGAATATTTTGCATAATTTTAGTAATTGAAAAATAAGAAAGAATTGTATAGCTTAATATAAGTAACTTTTATCATGAAAAAGTATAACTTATTATTAATTTAAACTTCTTATTTTATAAACTAATCTATTAAGAGTAATTAAATTAGTTTTATTAATATTTGGAGTTAAATTAATTAATATTCTTGTGCAAATTTTACAATTGGTTATTTGAAATTAAAATTCAATAATAGAAGTATTATACAATTTAATTTAAGAAATTTGTATTATAATTGTGTAAAACTCTGAATTTTAAAAGTTATTAATAAATTATTTATGATATATTATATTTATTTAAGATTATATTTTTAGAGATTTTTATATAAAAGTTGAGTAAATTCTTATTTATTATTTAGAGTTCTTATAATTGAAAAATAGCTTAATTTTAAATATTCAGATTTTTAACCTTATTTTATAAATAAAAAATTAATTTACTTATATCTAATATTTTTTTTTTGAATTAGCATTTGAGTGAAAATAAATTACAAATTGAATTTGGAAGGTATTTTTAAGATAAAAATTTTATATTTAATTTGATTTTTTATTATTATTTTATCTTTTTAATTATTTCATAAAATTACACTACTAACCCTACTTTTAATAAAAATACCTAAACTACCCCACACCACCCTAAACCATAACACTATACTCATCTCTCTCACACTCACCCTCACCCTCACCCACGGCACACACGCGCACACACACACAACTCACCCCCACACACACAAAGAATAGAAAGAAGAACAGGAAGAAAGGGAAAAGAAAAGAGAGTGCGGGTTGCGAGAGAAGAGGGGAGGGAGCAGCTCGCCGCCGTCGTCGCACACCGCCGTCGCGCTGCCAAGGCTGTTGCGTTGTCGACGAAGAGGAGAGAGAGAGGTCGAACGCAGGGAGCTTTCCTCTGACGCCGAACCCGTCGTTGCCACTGCCACTGGAAGCACGAACAGAGGAGAGAAGTCAACGCCGTCAAGCCAGCTGCCACCAGCGTCGTTCATGTCCACCGCAGTCACCGTCGGAAGTCGTCGTGCAGCGCAAAGCCAGCCGCCGCCATGGAGAGAAGGGGAGACTGCGCCCAGTCGTCACCACCGCACCGTGTCCTGCTACTGCCGCCATCGCGCCTGGGTGTTGCCGTCAAGCTCGCAGCTACCATCACCATGGAGACTGCCACCATCATCTCTGAAGTCGCGTCGTCGGTTAGGGCCGGCAGAGGGGGAAATACGAACAACCAGGAAGAGGATAAGAACACTGGTGGCTGTTTTCTTAGCCATCGCTGCCGAAGGAAGCTCTGCCACGGTTGTCTCCTCCGTCACTACCACGATCGCCGTTCCGATTCCCATTCTCAAAACCGTAACCCCTTTCACCTTGTTCTGTTTTAAACTTTATTTCTCTGCTATGTTCCTGTTTTACTCATGGTGACATATACCTTTAATAGCTGTGAGTAATTGATTAATTATGTGAATGTTGAATTGTGGCTGAAATTGTTATTGAAATGGTTGAGATTGTAATTTGGAATTGTTGATTTAGTATTTGATTGATTATGTAGATTGTGAATTGTTTGACAAATAATTGTTGTGAATGCTGAATTTGATGGATTGTATTGGTTGATTACTGTTGAGCTGGTTAGAAAATATATTGTAATGGTGGTGGAATTGATTGGTGATTGCTTTGAGATTTGATTTTGAGAGGTGATGAACGGATTTTTGATGGTTTAGAATTTCACAAATGAAATCTCGTTGCAAGCATAGTTTCTAAACCAATCTCTAATCCTTTCATACAAAAAGTTGTTTGTCACTAAAACAAACCCCTAAAATTTATAAACCGAAGTATTCAAACCTCGGGTCGTTCTCCCTAGGAATTGTAATGAAGTGTCTTGTTATCGGTTGTGAGTTATATTTGGGGTTTTGATATGAAGCATGAAAGATAAATGGTAAGAAAGTAAACTAATGGCTAAAAAGGTCTTGGCAAGGGTTGGTGGTCAAAGATCTCTATCCTAATCACTAACCACAATATGAGAATTGGCAAGGATTAATCTCATTAAATCATCCTCTAACTAGTAGTAAAGGAAAGTCAAATGAGCTATATCAATCCTAGTCCATAAGTCTTAACTCTCCACTAATTCAATTAGTGAGAACTAGAGTCAATGAATCCCAATCATCAATTACTTGGACATTAGTAACTCAAGAGTTCCTAAGTTACCTTTCCAAGCCAAGAACATAAAATTCTACTCTAGAATCCAACCAAGCATTTCATCAAACACTTGGAAGGCATGAAAGGAAAACATAGTAAATCAACAACAAGAATTAATTCTAAATACAATCAAATGTAAAGAATTAACAACAACAATTAAAGGAAACAAGATCTACATGAATTACCTCTTATTGAATTGAAAGAAAATGTAATGAACAATAGTAGATCTACAACAAAACATAAGAACAACATAAAGAAAATTACAACAAAAGAATGGAAGAAGAATGAATGTAACAACAAAGAATTGAGAGATAGAAGTGGAAGAAAGCAAAGATTAAAACCTAGATCTAAGAACTAAACCTAATCCTAATTCTAGAGAGAAGTGAGAGTTTCTCTCTCTAGAAACTAACTCTCACTACTAAACTAAGCTAATGATTAAAAGTCTGTTGATTCCTCTTCAATCCTTGGCTTAAATAACATCAGAAATGAGTTGGATTGGGCCCACAAGGCTTCTAAAATCGCTGGCCACGTTTTGCTTTAAGTGAACCAGGTGGCAGCAACGGCACGTGCGCGTACTATGCGCATGCGCGCCACCATACGTATAGCAGCTATGGCAAATCTTATATCGTTTCGAAGCCCCGGATGTTAGCTTTCTAACCCAACTGAAACCGCATCATTTGGACCTCTGTAGCTCAAGTTATGGTCGTTTAAGTGCAAAGAGGTCGGCTTGACAGCTTTCCGGTTCTTTCATTTCTTCATGAGTTCTCCAACTTTTCATGCTTTCTTTCTTCATTCCCTTGATTCAATCTTTGCCTCCTAAACCTTAAATCACTTAACAAACATATCAAGGCATCTAATGGAATCAAGGAGAATTAGATTTAGCTATTTTAAGACCTAAAAAGCATGTTTTCACTCTTAAGCACAATTAAAGGAGAAGTTATAAAACCATGCTATTTCATTGAATAAATGTGGGTAAAAGGTGATAAAATCCCCAAAAATCAATACAAGATAAACCCTACAAATGGGGTTTGTCAACCTCCCCACACTTAAACCAAGCATGTCCTCATGCTTAAGCCAAGAGAGAAACAAAGGGTATCAACATTTATTCAATGGAAACTAACTAAATGCAATCTACCTATATGCAACTATCTAAATGAATGCAAGTGCTTGGTCAAAATAAATCAATTCCCAAGAAACATATATGCACAAGGGCTAAGGACTAGCAAGTCTAATCCACAATTGAATTGAGTTATTAAATATTTTTACAAACTTGCATGAAAATTATGATCATAGGTGAAAACATGTAATTGAGCACCAAACCCTCACCGGATGTGTTTGCACTCTATTCGCTCAAGTGTTTAGGGTTGATTCACTCAATTCTCCTCTATTTCATGCTTTCCAAGATTTGTTTTTCTTCTAACAATCAACAAATACTTCATGCATGCATACATATATCATGAGGTCTTTTCTTTGGTTGTAGTGGGGCTAGGGTCAAGGTAGGATGCATATTTGGTCAAGTGGACTTGAAATTTGAATCTTTGATAAGCTTAAACTTCCCACCTAACCTATGACATCCTATACAATTAAGTTCTAATCTAGCTACCCATTTTTCACTTTTTCACATACTCATGCATTTTCTTTTCATTTCACAACTCATATGCATTGATCTTATTGAGCTTCACCTTGGGGCATTTTGTCCCCTTTTTATTTCTTTCCTTTTCGTTTTCTTTCTTTTTCCATTTTTTCTATACTTTTCATATATATATATATATATTTTTTTTTTCTCATTTTTTTCTTTCTTTCAAACTATATACAAGAGTACCAATGCATAAGGTCTATACATTTAATCAATACATGAGCATGTACCCAATTCCCAATATTTACAATAATAATACAAAACTACCCTTTTATTCACCCAATGTCCCAAGGTTCCCACACTTGAATGATACTCACACACACTAGCCTAAGCTAATCAAAGATCCAAATTAAGGTACAATTATTGTTTTTCGCTTTAAGGCTTGTAATGTGCCAAAATAAGAATAAGTGGGTTAAGCGTAGGCTCAAATTTGCTAACAAAGGAAGATAAAAGGTAAGGCTATTTGGGTAAGTGAGCTAAATGAAATGATGGCCTCAATCATATAAATGCATGAATACACAAAATAATGGAAATAAAGAATCAAACAAATCAAAGATTACAATCATAGGAAGAGAATAATGCACACAAGAAGGAAAAATAAATGGTTATAAGATGTAACCACACCGTTAGGCTCAAATCTCACAAGCTTGTGTTCTTAGCTCAAAACATGATCCACAATATATATAATTCAAGCAAGTTCTATGAAAAGTTTTCACTCAAATCAATTGACATGCCCTATAGATAGAAATCTTGAAAAATTCTCATTATTTTGACTAAGCTTATTGTGTATACATATGCAAAAATAAGAAAATGCAAGTAAAAATCCTAAAATCCTAGAATGAAATGCAAAAGTATTGGAGTTAGAAATTTGTCACCCAAGATTGCCGATCGGTCGGACGACCTCCCCACACTTAAAAGTTTGCACCGTCCTCGGTGTACTCAAAGATGAGCAAGGGGGTACGGCGACTCTCCGGATTGCTATGTGTTCTTTCTTCCGCTTCCATGGTTGCTTGTGGTGCATTCGTTATGAAAAACAAAAATATAACACCATAAGATGAGAAGATATAAAAGCAAGGAAGCATACATTGTTGGAATGAGGTAAATCACTAGAATGAGGTGAGTGAATTAGTGTGACATTAAGAAATATTAGGTGTGTGAATTCTAAATTGCGCGGTTTAGAATACACATTAGCATAAAAGCTATGTCACAAAAGAAGCATGCACTTCACTTATCCTAGTGTGCTTGAGATGCTTTAAGTAAGCTTGTAAGGTAAGACAAGCATTAGAGAAGCATGAAAGCATTCAAGTCAAACATATGGATGGATATAATCATGAAATACAATGCATTAAGGTAAATGCACAACATCATCCATCAAGAGGTAGCCTAATCGAGGAAAAAGATTCAAATCACATGATGGCTAGCTACAACATGCAATTCAAAAGAGTTATAAGCTCGAAGACAATTCTCATCACTTGGTATTTTTTCAAAAGGTAAGCATGAAGAACTCAAAACCAAGTAACAAAATATAACCTCAATCATAGAATCCAACAAAGATTATCTAAAAACATTCATGCTAAAATAGCATTTAGGCAATAAGGGATATAGCAATGTATAGTAAACAAAGTCAATACTCCAACACTTATAATGAAAAGAGAGAAAATAAAATGAAAGCTAAACGAAAACTAACTAATTAACTAACCAACTAACTAATTAACTAACTAAAATAAATGGTTATTCATGGTGTTTGGAAGTGTTGGATGAGGGGTAGGAGAAGGGAAGAAGAAAGGAGAAGGAAAGAATTGGAAAGAGGAGAAGAAAAGAAAAGTGGATGGGAGAAAGAAATCCGCGCGTACGCACACATGGCGCGCGCGCGTCGTTGGCTTATTTCGAGAGTGGCGCGTACGCGTCATGTGCGCGTGTGCGCAAGTGGGGTTTGTGCCAGAGGCACAACGTTGGCGCGGCGCAGGCACAACTCTCTGGAAAATGTATGGAGGTTGGAACTTCTCAATCCACGCGTACGCACGCATGGCGCGCGCGCGTGGATGGTCGAAAATGCTGGAAGTGCGCGTACGCGCCATGTACGCGTACGCGTGGATGGTGCTCTGTTTTTCAAAAAAATTTTCTATGTTTTTGCACCAATCCAAGCATTCCAAACCTCCAAACAGCTACCAAAACACCATAAAACCTTATTTAACATACTTAAACTACCAAACATACTCAACTAACTAAACAAAACATGAAATTAAACTAATTCTACCAATATATACAAAAGAGAAAATGAAAGGATTTTACCATGGTGGGTTGTCTCCCACCTAGCACTTTTGTTTATTGTCCTTAAGTTGGACTTATGGGGAGCTCCTCTCAAGGTGGCTTGTGCTTGAAGCTATCCTTGAACATCCACCAATGCTTGAATCTCCAATAAGCTCCATTCTTCAATTTTAATATCTTCAAGCCTTGATGGAGTTCTTCACAAACCATGGGCTCCCAAAATTGATCCTCATATATTCCCGGATCCCATATCTTATTTCCACACCCATCTTCAAGTTGATTATCATTATTCCATTTGGGTGGCATGACCTTAGAATTCTCAATAAAGTGACCAAACATTCTCCTAGACCCAAACAATCTAGCTCTATACCAAACCGTGCAATTAAGCTTTGAACATGCAACCATAATGAGCCTAGAATAATGTTTCCAACCACTAGCCATTTCCTTTTTGCTTTTAAAGCCACAAATATGTCTAAGTTGACCATCCGTCTCAAGCAAACCATATTCAAGGGGAATAACAAAGCTAAAGTATAAGGAATTTACCCACTTGAATGAGAGAATGGATGGTGGTGGCTTGGGGAGAGGTATCTCCAATGTGCTTGCAAGCTCTACTCCCTTGTTTGCTTCCTTGTCAATCTCCACCTCTTCATAAACTTCTTCATTTCCAATCCTTTGTTCATCAACTTCCTCTAACTCTTCAACATCACTCAAGTCATAAATGGGAGGTTGAGAGAAATCTACCTCCACATCACTTTCAAATTCATTGGGAGAAGGTTCTTCAAATTCAAAGGATTCTTCACCAAAAAGATTGGATGCATGATCTTCATCACCAAGGGAACTCAATTCTTGCTTCATTCTCTCCAAGTCTTCATATAGAATATGCCTCGGAGGTTGTGCACATTCCTCCTCAACATCAAATTTACTCTTCTTGGAGGGATTTTCTTTGATTTTAGCTTCCCATGGAAGTTCCGCATCTCCTAAGTCTTCAACCACTTCTTCCTCTTCTTCAATGGTCCTAGGTTCCTCCAATTGTTCTAACACAAAGTAGCCTTCTTCCTTTTCCACCGGAGTTTCCAATCTCTCCTTCATGCTATGCTCTTCTTGAGCCATGGGAGTTCCTTGAGTGTCCAAAAGTTGGGATGCTAACCGGTTTATCACCGCATCCAAGGTGGTCATGAATTGTTGCACATCCCTTGTCATCTCCTCATGTCCTTGAAGAAGAACACCAAGGGTTCCATCCATTAGAGGTTGGAGTGGATAAGAAGGTTCCTTGTCTTGGAGAAAGGGTTCATTATAGGAAGGTGGTTCTTCTTGGTAAGGTGGTGGTGTGTATTGAAGTGGTTTTTGGGAGTAGTAATCTTGGAATTGTGGTTCCATGTATGGCTCATATGGTTCAAAAGGAGGTTGGTATGGTGGGTAAGGATCATGGTCATATGGAGGTGTTTGTTGAAAATAGGCTTGTGAGTGTGGTTGAGGGTCATGTTGAGGATATGACTCATAGGCATATGGTGGTGGTTCTTGAAAATCACAAGGAGATTCACCATAGCTATTTGATTGGTATGCATCATAGAATGGCTCTTCTTCATAGTGCATTGGTGGAGGTTGTTGCCAAGAGGATTGATCATATGCATATGGCTCCTCCCACCTTTGGTCATCCCATTCTTGATACACATCTTCATTGTAGCTCCCATCACCTACAACATAGTTGTAATCACACTCATAGCCAAAGTGAGAATTCATAGTGAAAAGTAAAAATAGGAAGCAAAAGCTAACAAGAAATAATGAAACAAAGTCCTAGAACTAGCAAAAACTAACAAGCAATCCAAAAATCAAGCTATTCACAATATTCACATATATACAATAACCAATAACATAACACCATTGTAATTCCCCGGCAACGGCGCCATTTTGATGAACGGATTTTTGATGGTTTAGAATTTCACAAATGAAATCTCGTTGCAAGCATAGTTTCTAAACCAATCTCTAATCCTTTCATACAAAAAGTTGTTTGTCACTAAAACAAACCCCTAAAATTTATAAACCGAAGTATTCAAACCTCGGGTCGTTCTCCCTAGGAATTGTAATGAAGTGTCTTGTTATCGGTTGTGAGTTATATTTGGGGTTTTGATATGAAGCATGAAAGATAAATGGTAAGAAAGTAAACTAATGGCTAAAAAGGTCTTGGCAAGGGTTGGTGGTCAAAGATCTCTATCCTAATCACTAACCACAATATGAGAATTGGCAAGGATTAATCTCATTAAATCATCCTCTAACTAGTAGTAAAGAAAAGTCAAATGAGCTATATCAATCCTAGTCCATAAGTCTTAACTCTCCACTAATTCAATTAGTGAGAACTAGAGTCAATGAATCCCAATCATCAATTACTTGGACATTAGTAACTCAAGAGTTCCTAAGTTACCTTTCCAAGCCAAGAACATAAAATTCTACTCTAGAATCCAACCAAGCATTTCATCAAACACTTGGAAGGCATGAAAGGAAAACATAGTAAATCAACAACAAGAATTAATTCTAACTACAATCAAATGTAAAGAATTAACAACAACAATTAAAGGAAACAAGATCTACATGAATTACCTCTTATTGAATTGAAAGAAAATGTAATGAACAATAGTAGATCTACAACAAAACATAAGAACAACATAAAGAAAATTACAACAAAAGAATGGAAGAAGAATGAATGTAACAACAAAGAATTGAGAGATAGAAGTGGAAGAAAGCAAAGATTAAAACCTAGATCTAAGAACTAAACCTAATCCTAATTCTAGAGAGAAGTGAGAGCTTCTCTCTCTAGAAACTAACTCTCACTACTAAACTAAGCTAATGATTAAAAGTATGTTGATTCCTCTTCAATCCTTGGCTTAAATAACATCAGAAATGAGTTGGATTGGGCCCACAAGGCTTCTAAAATCGCTGGCCACGTTTTGCTTTAAGTGAACCAGGTGGCAGCAACGGCGTGTGCGCGTACTATGCGCGTGCGCGCCACCATACGTGTAGCAGCTATGGCAAATCTTATATCGTTTCGAAGCCCCGGATGTTAGCTTTTTAACCCAACTGGAACCGCATCATTTGGACCTCTGTAGCTCAAGTTATGGTCGTTTAAGTGCAAAGAGGTCGGCTTGACAGCTTTCCGGTTCTTTCATTTCTTCATGAGTTCTCCAACTTTTCATGCTTTCTTTCTTCATTCCCTTGATCCAATCTTTGCCTCCTAAACCTTAAATCACTTAACAAACATATCAAGGCATCTAATGGAATCAAGGAGAATTAGATTTAGCTATTTTAAGACCTAAAAAGCATGTTTTCACTCTTAAGCACAATTAAAGGAGAAGTTATAAAACCATGCTATTTCATTGAATAAATGTGGGTAAAAGGTGATAAAATCCCCAAAAATCAATACAAGATAAAACCTACAAATGGGGTTTGTCAACCTCCCCACACTTAAACCAAGCATGTCCTCATGCTTAAGCCAAGAGAGAAACAAAGGGTATCAACATTTATTCAATGGAAACTAACTAAATGCAATCTACCTATATGCAACTATCTAAATGAATGCAAGTGCTTGGTCAAAATAAATCAATTCCCAAGAAACATATATGCACAAGGGCTAAGGACTAGCAAGTCTAATCCACAATTGAATTGAGTTATTAAATATTTTTACAAACTTGCATGAAAATTATGATCATAGGTGAAAACATGTAATTGAGCACCAAACCCTCACCGGATGTGTTTGCACTCTATTCGCTCAAGTGTTTAGGGTTGATTCACTCAATTCTCCTCTATTTCATGCTTTCCAAGATTTGTTTTTCTTCTAACAATCAACAAATACTTCATGCATGCATACATATATCATGAGGTCTTTTCTTTGGTTGTAGTGGGGCTAGGGTCAAGGTAGGATGCATATTTGGTCAAGTTGACTTGAAATTTGAATCTTTGATAAGCTTAAACTTCCCACCTAACCTATGACATCCTATACAATTAAGTTCTAATCTAGCTACCCATTTTTCACTTTTTCACATACTCATGCATTTTCTTTTCATTTCACAACTCATATGCATTGATCTTATTGAGCTTCACCTTGGGGCATTTTGTCCCCTTTTTATTTCTTTCCTTTTCGTTTTCTTTCTTTTTCCATTTTTTCTATACTTTTCATATATATATATATATTTTTTTTTTCTCATTTTTTTCTTTCTTTCAAACTATATACAAGAGTACCAATGCATAAGGTCTATACATTTAATCAATACATGAGCATGTACCCAATTCCCAATATTTACAATAATAATACAAAACTACCCTTTTATTCACCCAATGTCCCAAGGTTCCCACACTTGAATGATACTCACACACACTAGCCTAAGCTAATCAAAGATCCAAATTAAGGTACAATTATTGTTTTTCGCTTTAAGGCTTGTAATGTGCCAAAATAAGAATAAGTGGGTTAAGCGTAGGCTCAAATTTGCTAACAAAGGAAGATAAAAGGTAAGGCTATTTGGGTAAGTGAGCTAAATGAAATGATGGCCTCAATCATATAAATGCATGAATACACAAAATAATGGAAATAAAGAATCAAACAAATCAAATATTACAATCATAGGAAGAGAATAATGCACACAAGAAGGAAAAATAAATGGTTATAAGATGTAACCACACCGTTAGGCTCAAATCTCACAAGCTTGTGTTCTTAGCTCAAAACATGATCCACAATATATATAATTCAAGCAAGTTCTATGAAAAGTTTTCACTCAAATCAATTGACATGCCCTATAGATAGAAATCTTGAAAAATTCTCATTATTTTGACTAAGCTTATTGTGTATACATATGCAAAAATAAGAAAATGCAAGTAAAAATCCTAAAATCCTAGAATGAAATGTAAAAGTATTGGAGTTAGAAATTTGTCACCCAAGATTGCCGATCGGTCGGACGACCTCCCCACACTTAAAAGTTTGCACCGTCCTCGGTGTACTCAAAGATGAGCAAGGGGGTACGGCGACTCTCCGGATTGCTATGTGTTCTTTCTTCCGCTTCCATGGTTGCTTGTGGTGCATTCGTTATGAAAAATAAAAATATAACACCATAAGATGAGAAGATATAAAAGCAAGGAGGCATACATTGTTGGAATGAGGTAAATCACTAGAATGAGGTGAGTGAATTAGTGTGACATTAAGAAATATTAGGTGTGTGAATTCTAAATTGCGCGGTTTAGAATACACATTAGCATAAAAGCTATGTCACAAAAGAAGCATGCACTTCACTTATCCTAGTGTGCTTGAGATGCTTTAAGTAAGCTTGTAAGGTAAGACAAGCATTAGAGAAGCATGAAAGCATTCAAGTCAAACATATGGATGGATATAATCATGAAATACAATGCATTAAGGTAAATGCACAACATCATCCATCAAGAGGTAGCCTAATCGAGGAAAAAGATTCAAATCACATGATGGCTAGCTACAACATGCAATTCAAAAGAGTTATAAGCTCGAAGACAATTCTCATCACTTGGTATTTTTTCAAAAGGTAAGCATGAAGAACTCAAAACCAAGTAACAAAATATAACCTCAATCATAGAATCCAACAAAGATTATCTAAAAACATTCATGCTAAAATAGCATTTAGGCAATAAGGGATATAGCAATGTATAGTAAATAAAGTCAATACTCCAACACTTATAATGAAAAGAGAGAAAATAAAATGAAAGCTAAACGAAAACTAACTAATTAACTAACCAACTAACTAATTAACTAACTAAAATAAATGGTTATTCATGGTGTTTGGAAGTGTTGGATGAGGGGTAGGAGAAGGGAAGAAGAAAGGAGAAGGAAAGAATTGGAAAGAGGAGAAGAAAAGAAAAGTGGATGGGAGAAAGAAATCCGCGCGTACGCACACATGGCGCGCGCGCGTCGTTGGCTTATTTCGAGAGTGGCGCGTACGCGTCATGTGCGCGTGTGCGCAAGTGGGGTTTGTGCCAGAGGCACAACGTTGGCGCGGCGCAGGCACAACTCTCTGGAAAATGTATGGAGGTTGAAACTTCTCAATCCACGCGTACGCACGCATGGCGCGCACGCGTGGATGGTCGAAAATGCTGGAAGTGCGCGTACGCGCCATGTACGCGTACGCGTGGATGGTGCTCTGTTTTTCAAAAAAATTTTCTATGTTTTTGCACCAATCCAAGCATTCCAAACCTCCAAACAGCTACCAAAAATCAATACAAGATAAACCCTACAAATGGGGTTTGTCAAGAGGTACTAAAGGGGTTGAATTTTGAAACACTAAACTACTTATTGAAAATCTGAGTTTTGAAAGGAAACGGCAATTTTGAAAGTGAACCAGCAACTTAATGGAGATTGGAATGATATGAGATTAAGAGCTAAGCAAACTACAACAAGTATAGTTATTAATATTCAATTTTGAAGGTTTCGTATTAATTGGAGACTTAGTTATGATTTTTTAAAGTTGAATTATAAAATCTGATTTTCTGCTTTACTTTTAAATAAATTCAGAAACTTTGAAAAGCTATAACTAATTCTGTGTTGATCGGAATTACTTGAGACCAAGTCTGGATTAAACTTGGGAATATGTGGAGCTGGACTGAAAAATTTGAAGTCTTTTCGTTAAATACATAATTTATGGCAAATTTTTAAAGTTGAGTCATCAAATCTGTCTTGCAGCAGAAGAGTTCAAACAGGACAGCAATTTGTTTGTCTTGTTGCGGCTCCTCCGAGCTGAGTTTTGGAGCAAAACTAATTTTGTTTTAAGATTTGATTAACTTGGTTTATTACTCTAAAATTTCAGAATTTTAGGAGATAAGGATTAGGAGCTGTGAATTTTTGAAAATTGGTGATCAAAGCTAGAAAGAATCAGTTTTCAGCAAAATATGCATCAACTTTCAATGCTTGCAACTCTTAAAATTGAACAACGATTGAGTTGCAACCAAGGTACACTTGTTGCCAGATAAGTTAGGAATCTCCAAACTAAATTTTAGCCTAATTGAGGTCATGTAGTAAAAGTTGTACAAGTTCAAAGATATTAAAGTCGTTGGTTTTTAAACAAATTGATGTAACATTACTAACATTTTCCTTTTACTGTTGCATGGAAGTTAAATTTTATCTTCATTTTCAAATCACAAATTAAATTGTGCAGGATGATATTAGCTGTATGATCAATGAATCCTATGATTCGAAAAATCCTCTCACTCCAAATGAAACTTTTTTACTTGTGAGAGGTGAGAAAACAGAAAAGTGGTGCAAGTTATGGCATAAAGGCTTCAAAATCTAAGTTAAGGATTCAAACACAACTTCAAGAGACAATGCAAGACCGTGAGGAGCTAACAAAGGAAATAGATGTGCTCAAAGAAAAACTTGAAGAGCAACGAACATGGCAAAGAGGAAGAATTAGCTCAAATGAAAGCTCAATTGGAAACTCAACAAGCCGTTGTGAACTCTTTCCACTACAAGAAAATAAGCTTTCTGCCACGCTTTTAAAGCGTGCCAAAAAGTGCTAAAAAGCGTGCCGATAACTTTTCGCCACGCTTTTTGAGCTATCGGCACGCTTTTGAAAGAGTCACATTCGCTAGCGTGCCGGTTGCTCTATCGCCACGCTTTTGTGGATCTATCGGCACGCTTTCTTTTTGGCCACGCTTTCAACTCTTGCCACGCTTAAAAGTGTGGCTATAGGTGTTAATCTATCGGTACGCTTTAAAAACATACCAAAAAATTCACATATCGCCACGCTTTCGAAGCGTGCCAAGAAAGTTGGTTTTGGCTACGCTTTGAAAGCGTGCCGATAGAGCACATACAGCCACGATTTTAAAAGCGTGGCTTTCCCACTAAAGCCTTTTGCCACGCTTTCAAAGCATGACCTATTCCTTTGTCAAATTAAAAAAAGGAAAAAATTAAAATGCATAATAATAATTAAAAATTTACAATTTTATAATAATAATTAAAAAGAGAAAATTAGAAGGCATAAGAATTGATTTTTTATTGATTTATATGAATTATTTACATGCGATAATAATAATTTAAATTAAAACTATAATGCTCCCAAAGATATGAAGGATGGAAAACCAAAAAGTGATATACAGCAGAACTATGATTAACAAAAAGTTGATGTGGGAAGAACTCCTGCTACCATTTGCTTTAAAACTCATTGTCTTCACTGGCCGCAACTTCTTCCTTATCATATTTTTTCTAGAAGGGCAACTAAAAACTCCAGTACCTTGCTCCCAGAATCCAAATGACCATTCATCTTCACCATAAATCTGTGTCAGCAAAACACACAATCCTAATAAGTCATCATGTGACAAAATAACACACAGGTTTCCATTACAATTTTCCAAGAAAATATGTATGTGCGTCATTGAATTTTCTGACATTTTGCAAAAATGTAACCATTTTGTGACACTGTAACTCATGCATCAGTTATGGAAATTGATGTTCATAATCCATATCTCAATTTATTCTCTAGCTATGCTTTTACAGCCATGCACTCTATAGAGCTAAAATCAACCCATAAACACTTCACTCCCAAAATAATCTAATGTGAAACGTCTAGAATTAACACCTAATATTTCTCCAACAACCAAATAGTGGGTGGAGTAATAATTATTAAGATGGTACCTTTTGCTACCTAACTTTTCATAATATACCATCAGAAATCAATACTACCAGACCCCAAATCTCATCTGGTTCAAGTCACCATTAGCGTTTATGAGGATATAGCCGTTGGTCTTTGCATCTAGCCCTGATGAAAAAGAAAGAAAAAGGAAGAGTGAGAAGAGAGAAATCACAGAATAACCCACTGCATAATACGAGATAGGAGGGTACTTGAGTCATACTCTTATGATTTCTTGGCAGTTCTATGCATTGTGTGAAATTGTCATTGTTGGGTTTAGACCAGATGCCTGACTCCTGAATGAAAATGCAAACTTTATAAATGAAAAAGAATAGACATCTCCAAACACAACATATACTACAGAGGGGATTTAAGACTTACTTCGGCCATGGCAATCTCGCTACCAATTACTCCCGTGTCTACCATCTTTAGAGTTCATTCAGCATCACCTTCTCCATACCTATAACCATAATCAATGGAGCTTTGATCCATTATTAATCTAGAAACGGAGCCAGATAGTTCCTGATAAAAGGGTAAAATAATTTGCTTAGTAATATAACTTATCCAAACACCACACCATCCTCAGATGGATAAAAATTGAAGTGATTTAAGGAGACTTAAATCAGATCATGAACTATCAACTATATAGTTCTTAATCCACCCTAGTGTGAGTTCTGCAACTCACTTATTAAAGTTGGCAAACTAGTACGGTAGACACTATATACAACATTGATGATAAAATAATCTGCAACAATTTAGAAAGTGAAGCATTTCTAACAAAGTAGCTACTGTCCAAAACCAAAAGTATCTAGTTTCTCTAACAGAAAGGATAATTCCACAAACAACCAAACAAATTACAAACACTGCAAAAATGCATCAAATAGAACATGTTCACAAAACATAGCGTCTTCGCTCGCCAACAAAAAAGTTGATTAAACAACTTTGCAATGCAATATCCAAAATTTGACCTTCCACTCATTAAGAAATTATATATACTTTGCATCTTAAAACTTAAGATTCCTACAAAAAATTGAATCCCTCCAAAAAATAATATTAATAAATCATTCATCATGCTGGCCACTCCCAGAAAGGAAATAATCAAACCAACAAAGGCAAGGAAATCCCTAAAAGTCAGGGTCAAAAAATAGTTACTACTCAGAATCCCAAACCTAACATGCAAAAAACCAAATTGTAAAGCTATGTCTCAAATAAAAAAGGCGCTATCTCCACTAATCAAACCAAGAGGAATGCTCCAATTAATCAAAACGGAAAACAACAAGCAACTCTAGCTAAGCCTAACTCTCATGAAACAAAAACAGCAACAGAATAGGTTCTTAATAAAAGCAGGGATAAACAGGAAAACCATCAGGAATATTGGAGAAGCTTTAGCTATATGCTGAATGATCAATATAAGGTGTACAAAGAGGGAGGTTATGTGCCCCTAGCAGGTGAGGATAAAAATTTTACCATTAGTGACATGATGAGTTTTCATGGGGATGCATCTTGTTCAAAGGTGGTTCAGCAGCATCCTTCAAACACCTCATTTTTCAGAAGTTAGATTATGCCTGCTACCTAGGTGGAGTAACAAATTGAATGAGAAATTAAAATAATGAAAGACTAGAGAAAATTCTAAAACAGAGTAATGCCAAACAAAATAGAGCATTAATGAGACCGAAACTTTTAAGGTTTATCATTCAGTTTCCTTTGTATCAAACTATTCATCTAATTTCCATAATTTGGTAAAAAAAAATGAAAATCAAATTCAGAGAAAACTAATGCTCAAATATCTTTAAAAAAATATCAGATTCACACCAGATATTTTTTTTCTTAAAAAAAAAAAGCAGTTCAGGAATCAACACAGATACTAAGAACTGAAATGGAAGAAAACTCAAATTATTAAAAAAAAGTGCAGAAAAAAAATTCAAACTATATACCTAATCAAAATGGACCCTTTTATGAAAATATTTCATGGAAGATAAAAAGGAAAATACTTGAGAAGTTGGTAATAGATGGCAGCTTATGGTTTGTGTGAGCGAGGGAGAGAGAACTAACCTTCGAGCAGCACCGCAAGCAGAACCGCGACAGAGAAGCGAGCAGAACCGCGAGAGAGAGGGGTGAGCAGCACGACGACCAGAACGGCGAACTGGCGAGGAATGGCGAGCTGGCTAACACAAGAATTCTTTAGCATTATCTATCTGCACAACTTTAACAGAATTTCTAGTTGGTTTTTCATAAGTAACTTGTTGTAAAATTTGCAGAACTTGAGCTTTTGAATTAAGTAAGTATAAAAAAGTGTATCTTGTCTAAACATCTACAATGCTCATATAGTAATTCTGATCTGGAAATAATTGGGACAGGAATCCATACATCAATGTAAATTAATTCAAGAGGAGAAATAAAAATAATATTAGACAAAGAGAAAGGTAAAGTATGCATTTTTGCCTTTTGTACAAGCTTCACAAACAACAGAATCAAACTCAGTTTTATTTGAATATATTACAGTGTCTAAGAATAATCTCAAAAATAATAAGTGATGGATGTCCTAATCTTCTATGCCAAGTTCTAAATTAGATTTATACATAGCAAGAAAATATTGAAATACTTTGGATTCATTAATCTGTCTAGGTATATACATGTTCTCAAAAACATATAGATCTTGTTTAAGTATTCCTTGAAGGAGCACCTCCTTAGACACCTGAGATAACACATTTTCAATTGTAAAAAATGCCTGGCCTCAATCCATGACCTACAACTAAAATTATGAAAGGAACAACTCAGCTATCTCAACTTTAGTATTTTGCAGTTAGAGTTTTCCAATGTTGCTGTAAGACTGAACACTCAAGTTCTTGAGTCCTATTCTTTCTCTGTTTTGTACTTTCAATGATCACCCAAATTACTTGGTTAGAAACTTCCAATTATAGTTTAGAAAACTTTGGTTTAATTTGTCTAATTTGTATATGCATAGAAATGAAAGGTTCATAGTAACCAATATATTAAATAAACTTTAGTGTGTTTACTTAGTACATTTTTATAATATTAAGTCATAAACACAGTAACTCCGGAACTTTAACAATATGGACAAAATAGATTTTTCAAAAAAAATAAAGGAAAAAACCTTGAAAACGGGTGTTTCGTATTAGCATATAGCAAGAATGCATATTAAAAGAACAGTGCATTTTAATTCATTTTTATACGTTACCAATTTGATTTTTGAGGACGCATAAAATTCGAAAAACACATTGTTATCTAAAGTAGAGATAGAGTCAAGTAAGACTCGCACTATAGAAGAGACCTTAATTTTAGTAGACTGATAGCATCATAGTTGCATAGAACTTCCAATACACCTTTATCACGGATACACTGCTGCACCAAGACCGTTCTAGGTGGCGGTGCACCAGACACACTCACACCCTCAAGAAACCCCCATTTAGTATTTCTTTACCAAAAAAATTAAAGACAAAAATCAGAAACCATTCCAATAAGTAATTTACATCATAACCAAACAAAATAACAAACGATCATATCACTCAAACCTTGTATCAAGTATCTGTACTATTCGAACAAATGCATGTGTGTCATAATAAAGTATAATTCATATACTAAGATTAAAAGAATACCAGTGAATGAATCTCATTATCCAAGTTGAAATAAATTTTATATACTCCAATATAAGAAATCAGTACAATTCATATACCAGTAGTGACTTGATAGTTTTCCATGCAGATCCCACTGAAGACAGGGCTTTTTTCTTGTAGTGTGATTTGTCACAAACTATGAATTTATCTAAAAATTTTATTCATTCAGACTTCAAATATGAATATGATAAATTAAAACCCTAAAAAATAGTAGGATTTGTACCTCTTGGATAATTTGAAGAGCAACCACTCCTCTACTTTTCTTTATAATCGGTTTCTTCTTCGTCCAACGGCGGTCGGAGATGAAGTAGGCCAAAGCTACGCACAGCAAAATGGCACCACCGAAGCCAACGGCGCGAGGGATGAGCGACTAGTTGGGGAACAAATAGAAGATTAATAGCAAATTAAACACAGCAAAACCAATTTAATAACAGAACCAGAACAAATAGAAGATTAACAGAGAGAAGAGAGGTCTAGAAGATTTAAAAAACAGAGTAGTTAAAAGGAGAATTTCACAAACCCAGGAATCAAGAAGAACGACAGCGGCGTTCACGGGACGGGGAGGACAGCAACGTTCACGGGACGGGGAGGACAGCGACGCTCACAGAACGGGAGAGTAAGACGTAGATGTTCACGGGACGGAGACGACACGACGAGGAGAACACGCCTTGGACCGAGACCGCGAGACGTGCGAGTCTGCGATGGCGTGTGCGAAGTGGATTCTATGCGACGGCGGTTCTGGCGTGTGCGAGGGAGAGAAGAGAGTGACGGAAGAGAAAACTAAAAGGCAGATAAGAGAGCAAGAGAAGAGACTTAGGGAGTTAAGGTTCCAGTGAGGGGAGGGTGATTTTAGATTTAGGGTTCGACAGATATACGAGGGTTCGACAGAGAGAGGGTTAGAGGAAAGGCATGGGTGTGAAGGTCATTGGCTTAGACAGATGAGGATGAAGGCGATGAACGGTCTCGGACGATGAAGGCATGAGGACGAAGGTCATTGGGTTAGAGGAAAGGCATGGGTGATGAACGATGAACGATGAAGATGGAGATGTTGTTTGAGGATGATGACGGCGCGGGTAACTTTTAGGGTTTTTTTTGTGACTGGGTCACTTTTGGGTTAAAACTAGCATGTGATGTTGTTTGGGTTAAAATTGAAAACTAAGGAAAAAAATGTTAAGTGTGGAAAAAAATTGGGTGGAAAACTAAATTTTGGCGGAAAGAACTCTATCAGTACGTTTTTTTGTGGGGTGCCAAAATAAACAGAATATGGGCACGCTTTAAAAAGGTGACCATTGAAACACAAATTAGCCACGCTTTACAAGCGTGCCAGTTTCCCTCTATAGCCACGCTTTTAAGCGTGACAAAAAAAAGGGTGGCCAAATTTTTAATCAGTGGGCACCCTCGTAAAAGCGTGCCGATTTCCCTCTATCATCACGCTTTTCAAGCGTGGCAGTAAAAAAGCGTGGCCAAATTTTAAGTAAGTGGGCACCATCGTAAAAGCATGCCGATTTTCCTCTATAGCCACGCTTTTCAAGCATGGCAAAAAAAAGCGTGGCCAAATCACAAATCAGTGGCCACCCTGGCAAAAGCGTGGCCATAGACCACTTTTGGGCACGCTTTAAAGCGTGGCAAGAAAAAAGTGTACCGACAGGCCTTTTTTCTTGTAGTGTTTATAGCGCGCTTTGATAATGAAAGAAACTAGACCCTAAAGGTACTCCTAAAATTGTTTATGGTTTTAATACATTTTCCTATATGATTCTTATATTATTAGTATAGTTTAATTTGTATATGGATCTATTTATGACATTTTACTTGTGTCATGGTTGAGAAATGACAAATGTCCTATTATTTGGTTTGATAAATTTGGTTGTGTACTGGATGAGAAATAAGTTGTGAATTGGTTGTTTTTGTTGGAACCGTAGACGGTGGAAATATCCAAGTTTTAGGGGAGGTTCTGCCAAAATTTTTCTAAACATTAATGGAAAAAATTATAATTAGTGTTATATCTTGTTTCTAATTTTTTAATTGTTTCGGTTTTTCTTATTTACAGGAGTGCTGAAATGATGACCACATGCTACCTTGAGGGCTCAAGAATATTTTGATTCATAGAGTCACTAATCTATGTTAGAACTTTTAAATTTTGGTTGAATTTATGCAAGACATATAACTCGTAGAACTAATCAATGTACTCACTAAGATTATTTTGTTTTAAAACAATTTTAGCTAAATGAGGCATGTTTGAATTATTTATGTTTTTGCATATTATATAAATGTAAACTTGCTTATTAAAATAGTTAATATATTAGTTAATTTAAAAAATAATTTAGTAAATTATGCATGCAATTTGTATTAAAAAAATTGTTACAAAATAATTATTTTGCTTTTGTAACTAAAGAAAAAAAAACGTTACAAAATCAAGTTACATTTTGTAACAAAATTTTATGATAGGAAAAAATAGATTGTCACAAAAAATAACTTGAAGATCAAAATTTGTTACCACTTTTGTAATGACTTCTGATTTTTTGTATAAGAAAAATTTGTTACAAAATATCACTTTGAATTGTAACAGTTCCATTTTTTGTTGCAAAAACTTTTTATAACGGGACATACTGCAATGGCCCCTTTTTTTGTTACAAAATCCTTTTGTTTCAAAATTTCGATTTTTTGTAACAATTTTTTTTGTTACAAATATTACTTTTTCTTGTAGTGAATGGTTAGTTCATTAGTTCTTTTAAGCAAGCGTGGGGTTTGAATTTCACCTGATGCATACAATCCATCTGCAATAAATTAATTTTTGGCCTGTCGAATTTGAGGAATACTGTGGACAACAATAAAAAATTTAGGCTTTTTTTCAAGATTCTAAAAACTAGACTAGTCATGGAACTGTTTTAGTTATTGATTCACTAATTCAACCGTTTCAGTTGAAAAATCGCACTAATCCAACCGGTTCAATCGAAAAATTATTTTATATTAAAATAATAAATA
This sequence comes from Arachis hypogaea, assembly GCF_003086295.3. Lineage (NCBI taxonomy): Eukaryota > Viridiplantae > Streptophyta > Magnoliopsida > Fabales > Fabaceae > Arachis > Arachis hypogaea. The sequence goes on along the minus strand of NC_092047.1, from coordinate 109,835,540 downwards.
AAAACATTAATTTAACAATTTAACGCTTAGTTTTTCATTATATCACTATTGAACTTATCAAAATAGTAATTATTGAATTAACCAATTTATTTCTTCTCTGATTAGGGCTGGCAAAACATACCCTACTTGCGGGTCATCGTAGGGTAAATTAAATAGCAGTGCGAATTTGCCTGTGGGTATGGTAGGATACGGGTTTAGGGTATATCAAAAAAGTAGGTATTGAACCCACAAATTGCCGCTTATAAAAACTTGTAATAACCATTAAGTTAGCTTTTTAATTTACTAACTTAATACATTTATATTTTTTTATAAAGTTAGCCTAAAATAAAAAAAATAAAAATAAAATTCATATTGAGATATCACATATTACACTAAATAAATTCAAAAATCCTAACGCCGTTTCTTAAATTAGGTTCACTCAATTTTTTATTAATATGTATGAAATTTGAAATGATTAAATTTTATACTAGATTGAAAAAATTTGGTTTTCTGTGGGTAGGATAAGGTTTAGAATCTTAGGGTGCCGATAGAATTAAGAGATTCTTAACTCACAGATATAGTAAGGTAAAATTTTAAAAAATTTTCAACTCGTGAGTAGAATTAGGTAGAGCCAAATTCTACCCTACTCTATATCTCTAATAAAAGGCTGATTATATTGAACAAATAAAAACTCATGCTTCAGCATAATTTTAACAAAAATTAGTAATATTTTCCATAGATAACAGATTGATCATACTTTTAACAAAGATTAACAAACTTTTCCAAAGAATAATCATTCAACAATTCAATTTAAGTAGTACTAGTACTAGCACTAACAGAATCCTAAAGTGAAGAACAAAGAACAAAAAATTCAAAAACATTATAGCAACACAACACTACGCAAAAAAGGCACAACGACGAACAGAGATGACCGTTAACTCAATTATGCCTGAGCGCCACTGACAGTGGTAGAAGAGCGGCTGAGCAGAAGTGCCTGAACGCAACTTACGGCGGCGATGAATGAGAACTTTGCAACCGTGGGGAGTAACCTAGGGAATAAGGTCGTGTTTTGGGGGCGGGGATACGAATGAGAAGAATGGGAACCTGTGCTCGAGGAGAAGGAAAAACTGCTTTTTTGTAAGAAAGCTACAAAACTACGTCGTTTCATGAGAACTTTAGTTCGATTCGACCAGTCGATTCAGCGATTTGTAGCGATTTTATGATTAATGATTGGTAGAAACTCAGGTGAAGTCGACTTCACCTAAAGTTGATATCCGAGAGTCGTTAGATGATTTAACTGATTTGACTAAATTTTTATCAAAGACTCTCAAATATCAACTTCACCTAAAGTCGACTTCATCTGAGTTTTCACCTTAATGATTTTAATGTTCAATCAAACCATAAAATAATTTGATTCGTAGTTCGATCAGTCCGACTGATAGATTCAATTCACTTTTTAGAACTATGCTTTTTTTTGTTGCATATGAATTTGAGGAGTGTTAGGGGTCAGCAGATTTTGTGAGTTATAGCCATCACTTAACCATCAATAGTGTATTTAATGGTGTGAGATTTCATCTAATGGTGGAGAATCACTCATTTTCCTTTTGCTGGTTAAGTACTGGCCAGATTTTAATAAATCTACTGGCCCTGTTCCCTATGAATTTTAATTTGGCTAGGACATTGATGAACAAAATATGGATTGCGAATCTACTTCACATGCATGAAATTATATTATTTCTAAAGTCTACATGAAAATTGTGGAGGACCAATCAAATGAATCCTCCTCAGGGAAGTAGTAGCGTTTAATTTTCCAAGCTAAGGTACCAAAAAAAGAATGGCTGATGAGTTATTAGTTATGATAGCATTGGATCAATGGATGGTGAATCATGAGTAGTATTTACATGAATAAGCAGAAAAAATAATAATACCAAACCCATGTGCGAAACGAGAGATTTTATTATGATCATGAAGCATGGAAAATCAATGTTGGGACCTAAATAGATTGCTATCATTTTCTCTCATTTATTAAGAACCAACTACCACCGTCACAAAAAAATCAACTTGCAATGTATTTACTGTGTCATTTTCTTTGCTACCCCGCACATGCATGCATGAAATCATGCAATTATGTATGTACCACAACTTTTGCTTCTTCCTACAACTATGAGCAAAGAAAAAAGTTTACTCCTACAACATTCAAGAACTTGTTGGAAATGTATACAGAAAGCATTTATAATCATATACATCATGATGAACAAATAATACATATGTATTTCTTTGTCATTAAACCGATACCAATGTAACCAATTAAAAAAAAAATTTACATATACAGTAATTTATTTTATTGATCAACATTAATCCTTTAAATTGAGCTTAAATTCACACAAATTAATACTTAACCTGTTATATTAAAAAATACTGTTAAAAAAAAAGCTTCAATAAGTTGCGGATCATATAATGTGATCTAAATACAATATTTATTGTTGCATTTCACCAAGGTATAATTGCAATGTTAATTGTTGATGTGATTATTACAACATTATGGTATTGTTGCATTGCAAAATAGCAATGTTAACATAAAGATATACAAAATTGAGATTTTACCAAAAATTAAAAGAATAAATTAAGTACGTAAAGTACGAAATTGTAACAAGATTTATATTATAAAATTGTTTGATTTTAATAAAAATGATTTAGAATTAGTTAATTAATTTAAAATTATAATATCAAAATATTTTAAGAGTTAAATCAAAATTCTAATCTATATAGACATTCTAATAAGGTAATTACTCAAATGAAGATGACAAAAACATCTTTTTACGAAGATACTTTATTTAAAAGTGTGACTTATTTATTTAGTCATATTTTAAATAAAGATAACACTTTTATAAATATCCAAATCTAATCATACAATTCATCATTTAAGGGTAAAAAAAAAATATTTTCACATAAAGATAATTATAAAATTTTTATTGTAGTATCTACCTTCTAATAAAGTAGAGCGGATTATTATTGTATTAAATTACAATTTTAATGATGATTAGATGCTTTAATGAAGTAGAGCAAACATGTGTCTTTTATAAAGTAATATGATTGAAGAATGAGAATGTGCTCCGTGAAGCAGTTTTATTGATCGGTGAAATTAGACTCACTCATTTTCGATATGATAAAATAACAAATTTAATCATATACATTAAAATATCTCTATAAATCATATTTTCATTTCTCAATTATAATGTTTTATTAAAGCAATTTTACTCAATTTCATAAAAGAAATTACTGTGATTTATAATTAAATCACACAACTTGACCAATATCTAAACCACATCAAAATTGTCAGTGATATTAAGGCTGTAATAGATTGCGATAGATAAGTTCCAATTAAATTGTAGATCGGGGGGAAAAAATATGCTATATGATCAGGTTATTTTAGGGATAAAATTCAATTATATTAGTCTAATAACTTATTGGTAAAATAAAATTAATAAAAAAAAAGACATATAAGTAGAAGAAGAAAAAAAAAATTCTTAGTTAAATTTAAGGATAAAATATTAAATTGATCATTTATATTTGGGTTTAATTCTGTTTTGGTCTCTAAGATTTAAAGTATCATATTTGAATCCAAAAAAGTTTAATTTATTTTCAATATAGTTCTCCTGTGAAGTCAATGTTAAATAATTAATGAAATTCAGTTTCAGATATGGAAAACTTATGCGGGCGCGCTACACATCAATGTAACCATGTAACCAAGTCGGCCCAAATCCAAATAGAGTCACGCGCATTAATGACGAGTGAAAACACGTGCTCGAAAACCCTTCGTTACTTCGCGCTCATTATGAAAAAACGTTACTTCTTTCTCAACACGAAACTGCTCATTCTCTTCGAATCTCTCTCAAAATCACTCAAACTTCAGTCACGTTCTCTGTGAAAGCCACTACTGGAGAAGAATCGCGAGAAGATTTGGCAAGGAACAACCATAAACGAACGAAAACAGCAACAGAGATTCGCCTTCCTCCTCCTCCTCATTCTCCTCCTTCTTTTTCGCATTCCTTCTTCTTCACGTGTTTTCTCCTTATCTTCATTTTTTTGTTGTTATTGCTGCTGTATTTTTTTTTTGTCTTTTCCTCTTTCTCTCCCTGGTGAAGAAGCAGTAGAAGGTGAGGAAGAAGAGTTTTAAATTGTGTAGAACAGAAATGAACTGAAATGGCCAACTCCACTGAACCGAACATCATTCATGTGCTGAATAAAACGTCATAAACATTTAATCATCAAGAAAAATATTTCTACATGCACAAGGATTCAATTGAACACACTAACAATCAAGTAAATCAAAATGAGCAACTCCACTGAACCGAGCAACATTCATGTGCTGAATAAAATGTCATAAATATTCAATCATCAAGAATAGCATTTTTCCATGCAAAAGAAATCAAATGAACACGTACAATCAGGTGAATCGAAATGACCAACACAACTGAACGGAACACCAATCATGTGCTGAATAAAACGTGATAAACATTCAATCAGTAAGAAAAATATTTCTGCATGCACAAGGACTCAACTGAATACATTAACAATCAAGTGAATCAAATTGGTGTTGTTAGTGATGATTATAATGAAAGAAGAAGAAGAAGAAGAACTTACGTGTGCGAATTTGAAAAAAGAAGGATGAGGAGGAAGAGGAGGATAAATACTATTCTTGTTGATTGAAAGTTGATCACCATTTATTCACCACATGAACATTGTTCGGTTCGGTGGCCTTTGTGATTTTGATTCACCAAATGAATGTTGTTCGGTTCGGTGGCCTCCTTTTACTTTATCCAGTGTTTAAGATTATTGTGATAGCATGCAGCAATCATTTTCTAGCTGTCTCAACATAATACTCATTCAACTGATTTGAAGTTGAATCATTCATTGTTTCCATTAAGAAGTGTAGATCGAAGAAGAAAATGAAGAAGAAGAACGACAGAGCTTATTACGTTGAATTCAATGCAGATCAATAATGAATAATACGAGCAGAGAAGGAAAACGCGAACAGAGGAGAACGACGAATTTTATTAGGTTGAAGAAGAAGAAGAACGAAAACGCGAGAAGAGAACAAGGTTTACGTTACATGAGGCGCGTGTATAACAAACACGTAAGGGGGTCGAGGAGGCACGTCTATTGAAGTTACTTGGATAGCTTGGATGAAAAAATTACATGGATGTAGAGCTTTTCTGAAACTTATATACCAAACTCTTCGATTGCTGAGGAGGGTTCCCCGCGGTAGAGGTGACGATGGCCTTATCCTTGTCGCCATCGGCAAACTTTCCTGTGAAAAGCGAGTTCTCGAAGATATTTTTCATGTGCTTGAATTAAGGCCAGTGGCTTGCGGTGATGTATCCGCTATTGATCCTATGCCTCTCGAGTTTCTTTAAAGAAGGATATTAAGGTTTGGTGGAACAGTGATGTTATTATTTAATATTGACTTTACGGCAAGATTACATTGAAGATAAATAAAATTTTTTTGGATTTAAATAGGACACTTTAAATCTTAAGGATCAAAACAGGATTAGACATAAATACAGGAGACCAATTTAATATTTTATCCTAAATTTAATTATAAAATAATTTATTTATCTAATATTTTTCAATAAAAAATTAATTAGGGAGTTAATTATTTTCAGTAACATCAGTCAAACTTTTTAAATTTTTAATTATAATTGCAGACACCAATTCTTAAAAATAAAAAATTAATTAATATTAACTTTTTTTCTATGCTTCTTAAAAAAATTAAAAAGAAAAAACTGAGAGTCACATTATAATGAACACGACGCTCATCACAACAAACATATAATACCTATAATTACAACAACCACTATTGTGTCCACAACTGCAATTTCTATAAAGTCATTCAAAGAAAAGCGTTGACGTGAAGTTATACAGTTCAAGAACCACTTCATCCATCATAAATAACCTAAACCTAGACTTAGGCATATATATACACACACTTAATTACTAGTTACTAGCTAGGTTGGTAATTATAAAGTTGATTTTTCTACGGTGAAAAATAATAATGATATATAAATTAAATTCTTAAAAATAGATTAAGCCATTTCAATTTTGCCTCTTTGTTTTCTTCTCTGTTCTCTTTTTTTTCTTGTTTCTTTCTTTTACTCTACAAAAATAAACTAATTTTTTTTATATTGCAGATCATTTAGTGTACTGCCAATGTTTCCTGCATTTTGTATTATACCCAAATATGACTCTTCACAATTTGGACCAACCGATTTTATAGTTGGATTTTTAAAATTTGTAAAACTAGAAAATAGGCCATCCGATTAGTGAAAATATTTTTTTTTCAATTTTTGAAAATTTAAATAGAAAAGTTCAATTTTAAAGTTAAAATTTTTTTAATTTTCAAAAACATAAATTAAACAATATAAATTGTTGGATACAATTTTTTCGCATTATCATTACAACAACAACAAAGTCTTGTCCCACTAAGTGGGGTCAGCTACATAAATCAAACGATGTCATTCTGTTTTGTCATGTATCATGTCTACAGAGAGACCGTTTACATGTAAATCTCGTTTGACCACTTTATTGATGGTCTTTTTAGGTCTTCCTCTGTCTTTCGCCCCTTATCCATCTTTCATCTTATCCATTTTCCTGACTGAATGTTCTATCGTTAGTCAACAAAAGCTTGGAGGTTCCAATTTCTTATTCCCATATCAATAAATTAACACGTTTCTGTCTCATCATCTTATGATATACATATACTTAGGCAATATTATTATATATTACGTGTACATCAAAATCAGTTATTATTATAAAAATATATGTTGGAATATAAAATATATATTAAAAATAAATTAAATAATATATATATTTATATATAAATATACTATAGTTGATTATAATAGTTAATTTTAATAACTAATTTTAATGTACAAATAGTATTTTTATAAAAATAATAAGTGACAAAAATATGTCAAACGCAACGTTATCTTCATTTTTTATACAAAAAAGCAATATATGCCAGACTGCATGGCCAGAGTATAATTATAATGATAAGTATCCATTTGAAATCGATGAATTTATATTTCAATTCCAATTTTAATATATGATTTGTCATATAATATGCCTTATTGGTGGTGAACTTCTCATAAACCACAAAATATAGTACCATATTTTCTTATTATTGTGGTTGATTAATATATATACCTGACTTAATTTTAAAGATCTATATGAAAAGATACCAAATTACAAAGATTCTTAACAAAGAAAGTAAACAACGTAAAAATCCAGAGTACTACAAATAGCACCATGCATCCCTTATCTCCATTTCCATATCATCACATAAAGTCTTTTTCTCCAAAAAAAAAAAAAAAAAAATCATTCAACATGAATAACCAATCATCAAAGGAAAAGGAAATTGATATATATATAGAAATACCACATACCATATTTGCATATATCTTACACAGAAATTAAATATGAAAGAGAAAGAGAATCCATTCATTCAAGCATTATTGTGACAAGAGAAGTTCTTTTATTTCACAATAGAATATTTAATTTATTTCACAATAAGATAATAATAATAATAATAATATAGAAATTAAAGAACTACATACCTAGAATGACAAAGGAAAATATACATAAGAAACAAACTCTTGCTAGAAAACGTGGCTGTTGTACACTAATAATTTAAACAAAAACAAAAATTCTCATCAATTAAGTCATATATTAATTAGCCATATAAGCTAAAGTTTGTGTAGTCATATATATATATATATATAAAAACTAAACACAAATATATATCATGCACCCCAGAATGAGAATGATCCCTATGATGATCTTCTTTGATTTTCTTTTCTTTACAATAATATTCATTAGGGCTTCACATAAGGGATGCATGATAGATGATGATACATAATTACTTCATATATATATAACATTAATTATATATATTATTGTTGCTTAATATATATAATAATTAGTTGTGAGAAGGAGGATGTGTCTTGGGTGGTGAATAGTCCAAGTTAAACCCTGGATTTTTCTCACTAGGTTTCTTGTGAGGAACACGCCATGAAATTGATGATGATGATACAAGAGAATTAGTAGTTTTAATGGCACCTTTTCCCTTTGTTTTGAGCACCCTTTGGTTTTTAGTGCTTCTTCTTCGGTGATCAGAAGAAACCAACCGATTTGTCTTCACCTTCTTGTTGTCATTACCACCTTCTTCATTAACTTGCTTTGGATTGGAACCCAATACTTTTTTCTCATCATCACCACTACTAATCTGCATTATAAATTAAGCTTTTGTGAGCCATGCATGTATATAAAACACTCTTAATTTTTTTTTTGTTCAATTCAAAAAACACTTGAATAATCTCATAAAATTAAAAACTATGAACCTATTTCAAAAGAAAAACTTCAAACTCTGCTTTCAAAAATTATACTGCCTATATTAAAAATCAGTCACCAAATAAGTTATTAAGGTTATATTATTTTTCATGTTTTTAATATATATTTAATATTCTGATATGTATTTTATACTGTTGACTGATTTATGTTATGTATATTTAATATAGTTATAATTTGAACTATTATTCTTTGAGAAAAATTATAGCTAGTAAAAAAGAATAAAGGTGTTTACAACGTAGAAAATATATACATGTGTGTTAGAGAGATACTCTATTTATTCTGTTTTATTTGTCATTATATTTTTATTTAACATTTTTGAAAATAAATTGCATAAAAAATATTTATCCAAAAATAATTTATATTTAGAAGATTAAGTATACTAAAAGTGACAATTAATTAATGACACATAGTAAAATACATATGAATAAATTTTGATAATAATGCTTAAGATGCTTGCTAGGCATTACCTTGAAGGAGAAGTGAGGTTTCTTCTCCATCTTCTTCTTATCAAGAGTGCTAAGATGGCGAGCATTACATGCATGCAAGGAAATAAAAAGAAAGATAAGAAGAAGGAGATATGTGATTATAGATGACATGCTAGCTATGAAGAAATTTTGGTCAAAATGGTAGTATATTGTTGTGTATGTATTTGTAGGTAGGATAATGAAAAAGTAGTGATGGTTGCTCAAGTATTTGTAGTAACAAGGGGGAATAAATGTGCATTAAATGCACTATCTTAGGGCGGAATAAGAGGTTCTCTTGATGAGGAACATGGAGATGTATGTAGCTATGGAGTGAAAGAAGTAATAATGGTGGCAGAAAATGAAGATATGGTAGCCTCCTCTCTTTTGTCCCTTCCTTTTGACATTTCAATTTGTTGGGTCCCAATTCATGAAAGGGAAAGAGAAGCAACACAATTCCTTCTTCATACATATATACAAAATCAAGGGCAAAAAAAGACATATATAGAAAATATCCAAAATAAAAATTTAAAAAGGAAAAGTCTAGCGGCCAATAATTTTTTCAAATTCTGGCTAAGATGTAACCACAAAAAAAAAGTGAGCCGTTTGATGAAATCTCACACCAATCTCATACCATTAAAATCATTGTTAATGGCTATTTGATGGCTGTAAATCACAAAAATTACTGATTCCTAGCACTTCTCCTAAATATTATTATCAGCACACAAAAAATCAATAATTAAATTATTTATCATATATTTAAAATTAAATATATATTATTATTTTTAATATATATTTTATATAAATAATTATTTTTTTTTCTGTGGCTAATTTTTTATACGGATCTAACATGGTTGATAGAGATTTTGTTTTTATTTATTTAAATTTAAAAAAAAATGGAAATTGGTATTAGATTCATTGGAGAGGTATATATAAAGTGAAACATGAACCAAAAATCAAGAATGACATTGCCCCCTGAATTGGTTCAACCGAGGAACATTTTCTCATTCACTGTCTTTCACTTTAGGGTTCTTGATCAATATCTGAATGGCTAGTGCCCCCTTGTTTCTTGCCTTTGCCTACCGTTTTTTCCTCCTTGGGAAATAAAAAAAATAACTATATATTATTCTTACAGTTTAAAAGTTGGAAAGCTTTTTGGATCATTAGTCATCTCTATCTTAATAAGAAGTTGAAACGGATCCACATTGACTTCTTAAAAGTCGGTAAAACATTTTGTTTCTAATTAATGGAAGTCAATATTGTACAAAATAATTTGTATACACAATTAATTGTGAGCAAGGACAAGAATTTGGAAAATTAAACAGATTATTTAATGTTTGGTTTAATTTAGTTTTAATTTATTTGAGAAGGATAGCTAAAGTCGGCTAAACCATCTCTAAATTAATGGTATAATATCCATATATAATATAATAAATTGAACTAGGCAATAGCATCCTTTTTTCCTTTGATTTTGGAAGAAATCATTTCATAAGATTGGACCATGTATAATTTTTTACTCCCCCCTTATGATTGTGGATTTTACTTTTCTCTTGATTGAGTAATAATTAATTTAAAAGTTGGTTTAGTTAGTAGGAATAATAAGTTAAATCCTGGTTTAAACTGTCCAGGAGTATACACATAGAAAAGCAATATTAAAACATTCCATATTTGGCCCATGCAGGTCTCGAACCTGCAACCTTCGCGTTATTAGCACGACGCTCTAACCAACTGAGCTAATAGGCCTTGATATATTTGTTATATATTTGGTATATAGTAACAATACTTCCAAGGTCTCTCATGTAAATGTGCATGCAATAATTGATTTGCTAAGATGCATGTGGATGGGATTTGTTAAGTAGACCCATATTTAATAGTGATTCTTCCCATGAAATGCGTGTGAAAATGAAAAAGAGAAGTGAAAAGAATGAGAGAGATAGACCTCTTAATTAAAGGCCGTAACAATTGATGGATGACATTTTAAGATGAAATTAAACCGTGCCCTCTCTAAATGTGTAATTCATTTGAGAAATGTTTTTAAGCCCATAAAATATAAATATTGTGTGTATATTATAGAGTTTAATTGCCATGTCCAATAACAATCTAAAAAAATTAATTTCATGTCATCATTTAGTTTTATATCTGTGTTATATGATTTTAAAATATTAAATGATTATGACACCAATACATATTAATTTTTTGGGTAAAATTGTTTTATAAAAATTAAAACTATATATTAATATTTGACTCTTCTAAGATTCATGGTTAGGGGAATAGCACCCCATTAGAAGAAGAGATAACTTAATTAGTCAAAAAGCTATTAGTTGTTGTCATTATTAGCTATTTATGTTATATAGTTCTTATATGTACTCTATCTACTCCCCATCTATGTTTTGTATCATTAATATAAGTAATCAAAGTATCAATATACAATTGACATTAATTATCTTTTCTTCAAATTCACCCTGTATTTCTGATACCTCACATGCACAAATTAGGAAATTCAAAAGTGATAGGCTATAACGTATTATGTATGAGGTGAATGCTATCGTGCCTAAGTTATAGTGTCTAATTTATTAAAAAAGGTAAAGAAATAATATTTAATAAATTTTAAATATTTTATTTTTATTTTATATATTTTATTTTTTATTTATAAAAGTAAATTAAACAATTTAGGCACAATAATAAAAGGTACCATAGAATCTACCTATATATGATATCAATAGGAAAAAAAAAAGTACAGTATACATTGAACAACAGTTTAAAAAAAAGATAAATTTAAAATTAAAAATCAAATTCTTAATTAATTAAATAATTATTATCAAATTTTAAAATTTAAAACTATTAGAATTAGCATCTAAATCATTACGTACGGTTACACATATTATATATTTTGCATTTTATCACTTTCTCAACAGCGTCGTTCTCTCTTGCAACTGTCATCGTCGTCGCCGCAAAAGTCTTGACATCGCTGTCGTCCTTACTGCCGCAACAAATTCTTTTCCAATCCTAATTATTTTACGTCAGGTTCAATAATATTTATTTTACGTCAGGTTCACTAATTAAATTATTCAATATGCTTAGTATCATACTTTTATCTTTTATTACCTTGCGCACTAAAAGGGGAGAAGATGAAGAGATAGTAAATATAACGATGTATGGTATTAAAGATATAATAATTTATGTTGTTTTTCTTCTATTAGTTTATTAAATTTTTAAAAGAAGTATTTTTTGATATAGTATTAAAGTTTTATGTTTGAAAAATTCTTATTTAAAGTTTAATTTTAGTGAATTTAAAATAAGAAAAAAATAGCATAAAATAAATAAAAAAAATATTTATGCAAAAATTAAATAATTTCAAAAAATACTTTTATTTAAAAGAGAGTGTTATTAGAGATATAATTATTTATGTAATATTTTCTATCAACTTAAGTTTTTAAGAGGAATGATTTTTATATCATATGAAAATAGATTTTTTCACAAAATTTGTTTATGATCTTGTTATACATGGAGTTTATTTATAGTGTTTTGAGAAAATGAGAAGAAAATTTAACATAGATGACTAATTTCTAAGAGTACGATAAAATGTAAATGCTCATAATATTGAGATCTAGTCTCTGTGATCTACATATAATATAATAATTATTTTTAAAATGTTATGTGGATATTAAAATTGGTCACTAAAATTAATTATTAGTATAAATATATATTAAAATATAAATATATATTAAAAATAAATTAAACTATATATATATATACACAAATATATGAGTGACTGATTTTAATAACTAATTTTAATATATGAATTTTTATTCTCAAATATCATAAATGCCATATATTCCTCAGATGGTAAACAACACTAAATATATGTTTTTTGGAATTGGGATGAAAAGTTAAAACTATTACTAATTAAATAGATTGACAAAGACAAATCATCCAGAACGTTTGGTTGTAATAAATTGCGTCTAGTTAGGCAGTCAATAACATTTGTGGCATATATCTAGGGGCAAAGAAAAAAGAAAAATATAGTAAAAGTTCATCAATTTCAGATTTGATTTTAGAATGAGACATTTTATTTATTTATTTATTTGTTAGATTAAGTTTTATTTAAGAATTTATTATTATTGATCAATAAATTGTTGTATATATATCAAACAAAATTTGAACATTTGAGTTGTTTGTCGTTATTCCTTTTCGGCTATCATAAAAAAATTAGGAAAAGTTTTACATCCATGTAAAAATTACATGGATGGTATTCATGTAACTTTCACTCTACGCCCCACACCCTCACTTGTTTTACACGCGCCTCTTATAACCTAGATAACGAATTTTTATTTTGCGTTATCAACGTTTCTCAACGTAAACTTTTCATACTCTTCTTCTTCAACCTAATTAAATTCGTTGTTCTCCTCTTTCGCGTTTTTCTTCTCTGCATTATGGATCTGGATTGATTCAATGCAATTATCTTCGTCGTTCATCTTCTTCTTCGTTTTCTTCTTCGATATGCACTTTTGAATTAAAACAATGAATTAATCAACTTTAAATTAGTTGAATGAGTGCAATTTTGATTATTCTTCTCAAACGCATCAATTTGATGAGGTTTGAATTATTGAATTCTGAATCGAATTTAATGGAATGAAATTTCTAATTTTATTTGAAGTGAATTGAATGGACTGAGGTGATCTACATCTGAATTGAATTCAATTGAATTGATAATATGTAACTGTGAGTAATTGTGAGTGCCAGTAATTGTGAGTAACTCTGAGTAAATGTGAGTAACTTTTCGGTTCGGTAAGTACTAAAGAGGTGGTTCATCACTTTCATGTTTTCGGTTTGGTCCGCAGAAAGGAGTCTAACAAAAATTAGACCAATATGTTCTATTTTCTTCCCTAAGTACTATATAATTGTTTCACTGTAATTAAGATTTCGGTTCACCATAACTAAAATTTCGGTTCACCATGAGTACTGTGTTTGGTTCATTCTACACTATTCAAAACTCTTCTTCCTCACCTTCTACTGCTTCTTCACCAGAGAGAGAAGGAGAAAAAGACAAAAAAATACAACAACAACAACAACAACAAAAGACTGACGATAGGATTTCAGGGTTTAGGATTTTAGGGTTTATGATTTATGGGTTCAAGGTTCAGGGTTCAGTGTACAGGGGTTTAGTGTGTTTCAAACTTTCGGTTCGCCCCGTGTATTAATTTCGGTTCACTGTGTTCATGGTCGAGGGGTTTAAGGTTTAGGGGTCTAGAATTTAGGGTTCATGGTTCAGGGTTTTAGGGGTTTAGGGTTTACGGTAGGGTTTAGGGTTTAGCATTTAGGGTTCAGTGTTCAGGGTTCGGGTTCAGGATTTAGGGTTTAGAGTTTAGCGTTCAGGGTTCAGAGTTCAGAGTTCAGGATTCGGGTTCAGGGTTTAGGGTTTAGGGTTTAGGTTTTAGGGTGTAGGATTTAGGGTTTAGGTTTTAGGGTTTTAGGGATTTAGGGTTTATGGGTTTAGGGTTTAGTGTTCAGGATTCTGATTTTAGTGTTTAGGGTTTATGGTTCAGTGTTTAGGGGTTCATAATTTTTTGGTAAACAGGAGAGCGATTTGGATTACTCTTCTGAAACGAATCAAATTGACAAAGTTTGGATTATTCAATTTTGAATCGAATTAAATGGAATGCAATTGCTAATTTGAATTGAATTAAATGGACGGAGGTGTACTGAATTGAATTGAATTGAATTGAATTGATAATATGTAAATTGTACGCAGAGTTATTTGAATTTGATTTTATATAATAGATTATGTTTCGTTCACTCAGTACTATACAGTTGTATTGTTTTCGGTTCACCATGAGTACTGTGTTCGGTTCATTTTGCAGAAAAGCTGTTTGAATTTGATTTTATATAATGGATTATGTTTCGTTCACTCAATACTATACAATTGTATTATTTTCGGTTCACCATGAGTACTGTGTTCAGTTCATTCTGCACTATTCAAAACTCTTCTTCCTCACCTTCTACTGCTTCTTCACCAGAGAGAAGGGGGAAAAGACAAAAAAATACAGCAACAACAATAATAAAAGAATGACGATAAGAAGAAAACACGTGAAGAAGAAGGAACGTGAAAAAGGAGGAATGCGAAGAAGAAGAAGACGCTCCGTGCGTAAACGAGCGTGAGAAGAAGAAGAAGAAGCGTGGGGGAGAAGAAGCGTTGGGCGATTTCGTGTGTATTGGGTGCGTGTATTTCACGTTTCATTTAATGGTATTGAGTTTTTTTTGTGTTGGACCAACTTGGTTACATGATTACATGGATGTGTAGCATCCCGTAAAAATATTTCAGATTGACAAAAATACTTATGTCCTAAAAAATCGGTAGGGAATAATAACAATTTGACAAGTGAAGTAATAATTAACGTACTACTTGTCCACCCAAAAATAAATAAATAAATAAAAATAAACGTACTACTTGTTCAACATAAGTTAATTTAAAACGAGACAATGTTTTGATATCTCAAACTTTCATTATTTTACCGAAAAAGTAGAAAAGGGGACACACATGCAATTTGGCAAGCAAAACATATTCCAAGTAATTAAGGAAAGGATTTTCGAGGAGAACAACTAGCAATGTCTTTTATAGCTAACAAAATCAGTGTTCATTATTAGTATAGTAGTATTTGTCTTTTTCTTCATTAGAGTTATTATTTGACTTTGATGATACATGCGCGTACACTAAATGCCTAACAACTATAACAATTTTAAATCATCTTGGCAAAGATGAATAATTCTAAAACAAATTACCGCCAAGAGAAAGAAACATTAGTAATCAATTACATACTTCCCATTTTTTCATACAAGTGTTTCTCTAATAAGCTAAGGCTTAAGTAGATTTCTATATCCGGCCTATATATATATATATATATTGATGTATTTAAATATGTTTTTGATGATATAATCTTTTTTTTTTAATTTCCAAAATGTATTTTTTATTTTATTTCAAAGAAACCTAGGTAATCCAGGTGCGGTCTTCTTGTATTTTATTAATTTTTAGAGATATAATTATTTATATATATTTTTATTTGTTTAAATTTTTGAATTAAATAATTTCATAATATAATATTAGAATTTCTGTTACTGATAAAATAAAAACTCTAAAATTTAATTTTTATTATTCAAAATTATTAATATAAAACAAATAAAAAAATTATATAAAATTTATAATAACTCAACAAAAAAAATATATTAAAGATATATAACTTCGTAAAAATGAGAAACAAATTGTGGAAGTGTCGAAGTGGATGACTAACACAAGAAAAAATGAGTGGTTAAGAAAAAAATGATATGGTTATAATATTATAAATTTATTTTTACATCATTAGATAATAAATAAAGAGTATGGTATAAAATGTTAATTGCAAGGTTAAAATCGGAATTTAACTTGCAGAGCAGTTAAAGTGGGTCAAAGCCTTTATAGAAGGGGAGAGTAGAAAATCAGTTATATAAGTGGTGAATTCAAGGACAATAAATTAATTAATTAACCTATTAATTAACTTTACTAAATGTGCAACTCAACTTTTATTTTATTTTCAATCATATTAAATATATATAAAAAATTAATTTAATTATTAAATTAATTATTTATATAAAATATATATTAAAAATAAATATATATATATATAAAATAAATTAAATAATATATATTTATATAAAAATATATAATAGTTAATTTAATAACTAATTTTTAGTATGATTTTTGTTTATTTTTGGTGCAAAACTACCAACACATATATCCTGTTTACAAATTTCCAGTGAAGAATTTGGAAAGAATAATAAGTGGAGTGGTGTGTGAATAAATGATAATGATATGTATTAAGAGAAGAGGAAAAATTAAATGAGAATGGAGGAAGAGGCACATGCATGATATTGAAGGGAGGCAATGGGACCCACGAAGAATTTAAGTTAGGGACAGGAGACAAAGATACATGGGAGCATGGCCTCCGTGTTCCTTAATTAAGGAGCATAACCGAGTGACCCAACCGTCATTACCGGCCACAGAGGACACGTGGCACATTCCCCATTGGAACATGTGTAGCCGCCAAATCTTCTACTATCCTATGCTGAAGATGAATGTGAAGATTTGAAGGTGCTTATACGTTGCTACATTCACTTCATCATTCCTTCTTCTAATTAGTTGTTGGTCAAAATCTGGGGGGTGCTCTTTCTGAATCTTTGGATTGCATATATTTGGATTGAGAATTTTCATGTTTGAATAATTATTCGATTTAGAATAAATGGATAAAAATATACGTGAATAATTTTGAAGTTAGACAAAAATACATATTAAAATTTACAAATATCAAATTAATTTTGATGGAAAAAATATACTCTAAGTCTTACAAATCAATTAATGGTACGATATTTTTTATATTAAAAATAATCTTTCAAGTGTATTTTAATATTTATAATTTTTTTTGTGTATTTTTGTCCATTTTAAACACTTTTATGTGTATTTTTATCTATTTTTTTATTTATTAGATCTAAATAGTTAAATTATAAATCTTAAATTTTAAGGAAAATGTTTTAAATGATAAAGAAAAGAAAAAGAGAAAAATAATATTAGTCAAATAAAAAGTATTGAAATTTTTGGATTCCCCAATTCTATAACCATCTATATTAAATCGATAAAAAAGATATATAAAAATAGAAGTGTATTTAAATTTATAAATATAATTAAAAAAATTTTATCATTGTGGTTCTTTATTCTTTTTCAACTAAAATCTACTTAATTCTTACTTTAGGTGTAATTTTGGTATGCTGAATACTAAAATTCTAAAACTCAATTATTTATACTTAACTATTAGTTCTCATCAAATTCTAAAAATATAAATAAAATAAAATATTTTTATTAGACTCAAATCAACAAATAATTTTAGTTTGTTCTTTTTATTACCTGAACTAACAGTGAGATATACTTAATTTATAAATATGTATATAGTCCCCAAAATAGAGTAGACGACATAAAATTTCCTAACAAAAAGAAGTTAGATATTGATACTAAGATGAATTTCATATTAGTAGTTCGATTATGATTTATGAATATGGCATTGTCAAAGTGAGTACGTTACTAAAATAAAAATGACTAAATGATCCACCGACCGTCGTCAATGTTTTAGAATTTATAATACCAATTATATAATGTAAGAATATTATCTATCGATTTTCGTCAATGGTTATGGTCCAAATTAAAGAAATATTTCCTTTATGGAATGAGCAATGCTTTTGGAATCTTTTTTCTAAAACAACGATTTAAAGAAATTTAGGAAAGAAGGAGAAAATTGATTGAAGTTGACTAATAAAGAATTGATTTCTTATATTTTCTCATAAAAAAATATCTTGCTTACCAACGTACCCTAAATTTCTATCAAAATTGTAATATGGTATTGTAAATAGTTCATCCAAGTTACTTGTATATATATATATATATATATAATCTTATCCAAAAGTTGAGATACAAATATTAGACCTGAGGCGTAATTTTTTATTATAATTTTGTCCCTTCAAAATGATTAAAACACTCATTGCCTTCAATACCAACAACTCTCGCTTTATTAAGGATAATAACAAATGTGTTTATCTCCCTTTAAATAATTTTAACAACCAAAGCAAACAGACTACATTATTGTGTATCTATGTGACTGCATCTATGTATATGTATGTCTTTATATTTATGGGTTTTTTTTTTGTTATTTTTATATTTTATGTCTTTATTATTCTTTATTTTTGGGTCATATATCATTATTATTTGTTTTTTATTTTGGTCTTTATTATTTTAAAGCCGTAATCAAACTACAACCCAAAAAAGCCGTAATCAAACTACAACCTTATGGACCTTCTTTTCATCATTCCGTATTTTTTTTGAAACTATTTTTTTGGGTAAGGTTTTTTGAAACAATATATCAGTGATGAAAAGCCCAATCTATGTTTTTAATGGGAATAGTACAGCCCATTAGAGGTGTTCAATTAAAAAAAAAACAGAAGTTGGAGAACTAGAGTACTAGACTCGGTGATTGAATGCAGAAATTAATTTTAAAATGGTACTGATTTAAGTGTAGTGTATTAATATGAGATTAGGGAGTCATTTATGCTGATACAGGATCCTGCTTCTTGCATGCTGTGAGAAACTCCAATGCTATTATGTGTCTAAGTTGGCCTGCCTTTTATAAAAGATTTTTTCTAGACTGTCAAAAATAATATAAAAAGTTTCTCGCAGTCCATAGAGAGATTTTTGAAGTTTACAGACCAGTCCTTGTTGAGGCACTTGAAAATCAGGGGGAAGCTTCATGTAAACGTCCTTATCAAATTCTCCATGAAGAAATGCATTGTGGACATCCATCTGGTGGAGTTCCCAATCCTGGGCTGCTGCCAGTGCGAGTGTTGTGCGAATTGTTGTTATTTTTACCACTGGAAAAAACGTTTCATTGTAATCCAAGCCTTTCACTTGATTATTTCCCAAAATTACCAATCTTACTTTGAACCTCTCTATTGTCCCGTTAGAATTGTATTTAATTTTGTAAACCCACTTACACCCATGTGCTTTTTTCCTGGGGAAAGAGTTGTGAGTTTTCAAGTGTATTTGAGTTGAAGCGCACGAATTTCTTGGGACATCGCTTTGCGCCAACGCTTATCTCTAACTGTTTGAGAGAAAAATAGAGGCTCTTGTTCTATTTGGAGAGAAGCAAGAAAACTGCGGTGTTGTTTGAAAAAAAATTATAATTCACAAAATTTTGTATAGGATAGGACACAGCTGAGGATTTTGATGGAGAGGGAGGTTGGTCGGTAAGACTTATTGGTATCGTGGCAGCAGAGACAAAATCGCGCAACCTGACTGAGGGTGTCTTCATGCGGTGACCCCGATCAAGTGGAATGTCCATCGTGACTAGTGGTAGATTGGAAGTCGGCGTTGTTTCTGCTGCACTTGGTTCCAATGCATCGTCAGCGATGTACTCTTCAATCTCTTCATTGAGTTCATGTTCCCTTTGTTTGTTAATAGGTGCTTCAATGAGGGAATCTCCGGCATAGTCATTTAAGTGTGGAGTACTAGGCTCAAATGTGGGTGCTGAACTTGGCCCATTGTGTGTGTCTTCTTCAACAATTGTTTCTGTCACAGGAGATCCAATATCTTCAATCCTTGGTTCCAAAGCCTGATCCGCTTTAAAAGAGTAAATTACCAAGTCCGTCTTCAAATTATCAAAACGCTGACAAAAATAACCTCCACTTTTGTTAACGACAAAAATACACCTAAAATATTGAAAAATGCTACAAAAATATCCGACCGTAAATAAAAATCTATTCCGTTAATAGAGTTAGCTGAGTTGTCAAACGGATTCCGTTACACTCCTTCTTCTGCTTCTCCTTTATTCTCCCTCACTCTCTCCCTCCCCAAACCTCCCAGAAAGACCTTACACCTCACCCTCTTCACTCTCACTCTGAATCTATGGCTGCTACCTTCCTATCTTCTCTATCTCACACTCTCACACCCCACTCCCCGCTCATTTTTTTCTTCTCCCTTCTTCTCACTTTCACTTCTCCAATACACAGAACAATTTCTCATCAACTCACGCCGTTGTCTCTTTGTCTTCAACGACAGAACCTCGTTGTTGCCACTGTTGCTTACTCGCTGCCCCTCCGTTGTCGTCAGAAGAGGATCTCACAGTTCCTTGCCCTCTTCACTCTCTCAGCAGATCTCTCGATCTTTCCTCTCAGATTCGCCATCGCTGTCACTGCTTGCATTGCTCCCGCCCCTCCATTGCTGTCAGAAACTTGTCTTGCAGCGCCTTACTCTCCTCTCTCGCAGTAAGCCAGCAGTGGATAGTCCCTCTCTCTCTAGGACAGTGAGGAGCTATCTCTTCCGCTTCTCTCTTTTTTATTCTTTCTCTTTGGATTCTATTTTTATTAGATTATTAAAAAATATATAATGAAAAATTGTAGAATTACTGATTATGGAGGATTATTACTAATTATGGCTGATTATGACTGTGGCTGAGATGAAGAGGGTGAGGCGTAAGGTCTATTCTGAGAGTTTTGGAAGAGGGAGGGAGTCACTGAGATGTTGCTTATTGTTGTTGTAATTGCTTTAGGGAGTGAGGGAGGACGGGAGGAGAGGACAATATCACCACAGGTGCCGTCGTTGAGGAGAGAGAGAAGCATAATAACAACAAGGAGAGAGAAAGAGAGAGGCGGCGAGAGAGAAGAATCGAAGAAGGAGAAGTGGATGAGCAAGATGACAGAGCAAGACCATTGTCGTACTTGAGGGAGAGAAACCGTGGAAGAAGAGACGACATCGTATTTTAGGAGAGAAATAATGAGGAAAATGTTGTTGTTGCAGGAACTTCAGCTAGGAAGATGATGTTGTTGTCGTTGTTGCAATTTCGGAGTGACTGAGATATGTTGTTGTTGTGGTTGCAGCTTGCAGCAGCTTCTGGGAGGTTTGAGGGAGAAAAAGAGTGACAGCAGATGATGTTTATTTGTGTTGTAGTTGCATTGAGGAGGGAGGGAGTGAGGGAGAATGAAGAAAAAGTAGAGGAAGAGTTGTAATGGAATCCATTTGACAGTTCAACCAATTCTGTTAACGGAATAGATTTTTATTTACGGTCGGGTATTTTTGTAGCGTTTTTCAATATTTTAAGTATATTTTTGTCGTTAATAAAAGTGGAGGTTATTTTTGTCAGCGTTCTGGTAATTCGAGGGCAGAATTGGTAATTTACTCGCTTTAAAAAGAAACATATCTTCAACAAAATAGACGTCACGAGAGACAAAGAAAACTTCTTTTTCCAAGTCAAATAGTTTTTGCCCAAAAGGATACTTGACAAACACACATTTTCGACTACGGTTGACAAATTTGTCCCCTCGTCTATTCCGATTTTGAGCATAACACAAAGAGCCAAAAATCCGCAAGTGCTCATCACTTGAAATTGTTCCATGAAAAACCTCATACGGAGTCTTGTCCTTCAGTATTGAGGATGACATACGATTAATTAAATAGCCAGCAGTTAAGACACATTCTCCCCAAAACTGAATAGGAAGATTGCCTTAAAAACATAATGATCTAGCAACATTGAGAATATGTCGATGTTTGTGCTCCACTCGTCCATTTTGTTGCGGTGTATTAACACATGACGATTGGTGAACAATGCCTTGTTGTAGGAAGTATTGTTTTAAATACATGAATTCCGTTCCATTATCAGATTGCACTATTTTAACATACTTGTTATATTGGCATTCAACCAAAGTGAAAAAAATTTTCAATGTGATTTATACCTCGGCCTTTTTTTTCAACAAATATATCCAAACTGCTCGTGAACAATCATCCGCAATAGTTAAAAAATAAAATACACATTAAAAATAAATTAAACAACACATGTATTACATAAATACATAATGAATAATTTTTATAACTAATTTTTTGTGTGCATGCAGCATATATAGTTTTTTTTTTTTTTTTTTTTATAGCCGATTTGGTGCCTCTTATTATTATTTTTTTTCAACTCACTCATTGCCTAGTCATAAAGCACACAGCATTTTGAGTTGTCACAATGTTGTACAACAAGGACTACGCAAATATACGTCATAAGGCACTACTTATACATGTGTTGCTGCCTTGCTGAAATGCAGAATGCTGAAGGGTGAAGACACATGTTTTGGCAATTTCCCATGGAAGAACCTTCTCTTCTTTATATGTGTTAATATATGAGAGAGATTCATCCATTGTCTCCTTCTTCCTTGGAGTGTAGTTGTTGAAGTTCTTGTACAATCATATTGAAAGATACTTCTCAACTCTCCCACATACTTTTACTATGCTTTTTAAGTTTTTAAGATTAAACTATGTACAAGCTAAGTTTTCTCCAATTAGATATTACTGTCATGCATCTATTGATTTGGATAGTGGAAATAGAAGATTGGAGTGTGATCATCATAATCTTTAGTGAAAATGACATGGCCATACTTCATTGCTTCAAGTTTGCACACTTAGACATAAGACATTGCACACTTAAGTAGTGTTTGTTTTTAAAGACTCCACTGAAACAGAAACTAAGACTCAGTATTGTGTTTAATAACATTTCTTTAAAATTTTTTGGAGACGCAAGGAATTAAAATTTTTTAGAACAGAAATTGAAATTTTAATAACATTTCTTTTCAAAAATACCTTTATTTAACTTTTCAAATTCTAAATTTACCCTTCAATTTTCATATTTATCTTAAATTAAACATAATACTGAGACAACTCAGTTTAATTTATTTTACACTAAACTCAATACAAAGACTTAATTTAGTCTCAATCTTTCAGTTTTTAGTCTCCCTTCCAAACACAGTATTAGTACTTACATTTTTAGTGTTAAAAATACATATTGATTTAAATACTTGTTCTATTGCATAATTGAGTCATGCTATATGACTAGCAATTTTAACCAACAAATAACTAACATAAAAAAAAGGTGAAAATGATTTGCTACTTGACTAAAAATATGTTACCTGTGCAAATTGTTGTATAATTTTTTTGACATTAAATTGTGTTCACACAATTTTGATCTTTCCATCTCTAATCTTAGATTTAATAGATATTTCAAATGGTCACAATTACATAAATTATTTGAATCCAAGTCAAATGCCACCGTGCCAGTACTGCTAAAGCCTCCATACTTTGAAATTTGAATACATAATGGCAGCATTAAATCATAGTTATTCTTATAACAGCAAAGGGGTCCAAGTGAAAATAAAACTTAAAAACAACATATTTTTTCTTTAAAAAAAGAAGGGACCAAAGAGCAATTTTCTTGCGAATTTCTATTATCATATTATTATTATAATTATTTGTTGATGCCGATCAAGATGATGCAACATCAATAATGATGAGTAATATATACACCTTTTTGGACCAGGATATAATTAACAAACAACAAAATCAAACAATTTTGACAAGAATCAACTTCTTACTTTCTTCTTTCTTTTTTTCCTTTCTTTTCTTTGTTTTTTCCCCCTTAGTGTTAGGAATGAACTTCTATGTTCCCTGTCCACAATAACCTGACCAAATAAAGAGACAACAAAAATATTAGCAAAAGCTACAACAAAATATCATAGACCGGTTCGCAATCTGGCTCCTAAATGCATGATATGAATCGTTCACGAGATAATCAACAGTCGCAGATTATACGGACAATTATTAATGGGTGGAGACTCACATGCATGCAGTTGTCTTTGTAGAAAGTTGATAGTTGAGAACTATTAAAAGATTTGATATGTTTGACTAACCTGTCATTTAACGGTTTCCAACTATCAACTTCATATAAAGACAACAATATGTAAATTTCCACGTTATTAATGTAGTTTCTAATCAAATCTAAAACCATTGATTTTCTCATCAACGATTCGAACACTAAACTTTACTCTCTAAAGTGCAACTTGCATTCGACAAGAGCCAAATCAATACTAATTAATAAGATCATATCAGTACAAACTCTTGAATAGCCTAGAGCAGGATGAAAAGTCATTCACCTAGACTTTCCGGTGATGCGAAATCTACGACGACGATGATGTTTGCACTCGGAGTACTTGCTGGAGAAAGCGTGCTGCAAGGCGTTGAGTGATACCACCCACGACACGCCCCCCAAGTCTGCGAGCCTCAGGTTGCTGAAGGACCTGTTCATATATTAATGTAGAAAGTTACTATGAAAGCCAAAAACTGATTGAAAATCCAATTGAACAAATCACTCGAACAAGTACTAAGTAAATTTCAAAATTTTTCTATTTCTATATATCCATTTCATTGAATATATTAGTAATGTTCCTCTAACTTACTTCGAGTCTCACAGAACGATGAAATAAGAATACTCTACCAAAAGAAAAAAAGGATTGCTCCTCCAAACTTATTGTAAACGATCATAATGACATAAAAGCTGGTATAGATACCAAAAGACACAAGTCCAAAAAACAGAAAAAAAGAAAAGAAAAATAGTATCCGAAATACGATGATGAGGCAAGCTTGAGATCTTACCTGTAGTATTGGTAGCAAAAGTGTTGGTTCGAAATCATTAGAGGTTCTCAGAAGTCCCCATACCCTAATCACTTGATCCCTTAGCTCTATCATACTTTGCAATTCAGTTTCTGACATTGCAAGGGGTCCATTGGCATTAGCATTGAAAACAAGGTTCCTCATAAAGTCAGGAAGAGCCTGGTATGTTGAGGAAATAGTGCCAATAGTAAAAGCTTCGGATACGCGAACAGCCTCTTTGATTACTAGAGTCCTTAGCTCTTCACCATCTGGACTTAATAATACCTTCAGAACAGGTTGTAGAGCCTCTTTCGCTGAGAAATCTCGGTCCTTCTTCCCTTGAGCTAGCAGGTTTTCAAGTCTATTCCATCTGCACTAGACTAGATCAATGAATATTCCAGCATACATAATAAAACAATATTATACTAATATAGGAGACAGAAATTAAAGACAGAAAAATACATGGCTATATTATTCTAACCGTTTATTATTTAATAACAGTTACTTTTGTTGATTGTGGCAATATATGATTGGATATAAGACCATATTCAACTAGTGATAGATCAAAATAGTGGAGACTACAAACCTGAATTTTGCATCCTTGAACAGCAACTCAATAAGAGCATCTCTTAGATAGGGATTTGGGTCCGTTAGGAGCCTCTTAGCAAAATATGGGTATGAAGCAGCAAGCACCTTAAAATTCGGATCAGCATAAAGGGCTAAACCTTCTAAGACAGTGAGAGACCTCAATATTAATGCATAGTATGCCGGCACTGTCAATGGAAGGGACCAAGAAAACATTAAACAAAAGCAACTGATTAGACTTGCAAGAAGACAGGAACAAACAGCTGGTTTTCATATAAGTCCACAACTATATCACTCCTCCAAGATTGAAAATGGAAGTTGCCAAATAAATGATTAAACCTTTCATGTTTAACATTTGTAGTTAAATGATAAGACATTGAAACTTGAAAGGCATAAATGATCTTACCATTAAATGGATATTGATACAAAACATTTCCCAGACCATCCACTAGTGTTTTGAAGTTAAGCTCGCTCACGGTATAATTAAGTGCATCATCGAAAAAGTCGCGAAGTGCCGGTACAATTGGAGACACATCGACATCACTTGACAAGAAATCAAGAGCATAATAATCACGAGCCATAGCCTCATAGTCCCGGTTAACCAAGTGAACAACATGACCAATTATGGCAAATCTTGCTTCTTCTGGTGTCTCGCTCATCATCCCGAAATCTAGAAAAGCAAGCTTTCCCTCGGGTGTTGCCAAGAGATTCCCAGGATGAGGATCTGCATGGAAATATCCATACTCAAGTAGTTGTCTAAGGCTGCACTGAATGCCGGCGTTCACCAAATCCAAGACCTTTAATCCTTGTTTCTCAATTGCTTCTTGCTCGTTGAGTTTGACTCCATCAACCCATTCCATTGTTAGTACTTTAGCACTTGTGTAGTCCCAGAAAACATCGGGGACGAAAATATCCTGCTTGTCGGCATACAATTTTTTGAACCTCCTTGCATTTTGTCCCTCCTGCAGGAACCTGTCAAAATTAACACTCAATCCTAAACAAAAAAGACTTGGATTACAAATATGTCTTCTTAATCCATCGATGATTGAGGCACACACCAGATTAAGATCTTACAAAGAAAGAAGGCTCAGTCATACATTCTTACCTTCTGCTTGTGCATTAGGCAAATAGTCCACCACTTACTTTTGTTTAGCCTTTCTTCGAAAAAGGAAAACCAAGATGCTTAAATTGATAATAGATGTGTGCTTAGCTACAACTAGAATACAAATTTAGATATTTGACAGAAAAACTAACCTGCACATAGTTAAGCTCTTGAAATACCCTCCGTGCAAATTCGTCAATAAGTGCAACAACATTGGTGGTTATTACATCCACATATTTATTTATAAGAAACCCTAGGCCTCTTATAAGGTAGAAATCCAATCCAATAGCTTCCTCTATACCAGGGCGTTGCACCTTTACGGCAACAAGTTTCCCAGAGTACTTCAGCCGAGCCTTGTAAACTTGGCCTAAACTGGCTGCTGCTATGGGTGATGGAGATATAGTCGAGTAGATAGATTCGAGGGATAGTCCTAATTCTTCCTCAATGCATGCAAAGGCATCCACATCAGGAAATGTCGGCAAACCATCCTGATCAATAACAAAAATGACCGATACAACCTAAGTACCACTATTTCATAACTCACAGTTCACACTTCACACACTCCTCCTTTCATAATAGAAACATAATAGACTAATCAAAATTAGTGAAGAAATTTCATTGCATATTTTTAATGTCTTATAAGAGCACATTCATCCAAATTATGTGCTAAAGAGCTTCATAATACATATGCAGCATATTTGACATCAGACACTCAACCAAATCAAAATTCTCATCAATTACATTGCTAACTCCATAAATCCCTAGAAACCTATAATGTATGCATATTGTATGCATATCTGCATCAAATGCAACTACCTTAAACTACTTAAATTTGTGACTAACTTTTTGTACTCATATTCATATTATTGCAGCATAGCAGGAAACATTCTTTACATAACAGAATAGTCTCAAAGAGATTTGCAATTGAAACATATGTTTAAAAAAAGAATGAAATTTCGAAAGAGGAGAATAGAAATACAATACTTGAAGTTCAGAGAGCTCTTCCAAATACTCAGGTGGACACAAATCAGGTCTAGTAGACAATCCCTGACCCAATTTCACAAAAGTAGGTCCCAATCTAGTGAATATGGTCCTAAGCTCAATTGCACGAATCCTCTTATTCTGATCAAGCGTCCCATTCCTTTGGTCAATGAAAAGCTTCAACGCAAAAGTACCCAAAGCACTCAGAATCTGAAAGGTCCTTCCCACCACCTACACCAACAACCAAGAAAAGGGGTTAAATTGCCAATCAATTCACAAAATCAAGCCATACCCAGAATTTATATTGCCAAAAAGATTCAAACTTTGGAACCTTGAAGGGTCGTGATTTGTATCTGGAGGCAATGAGTTCAGGGGTGTATAGAGTGGCATTGGAAGCACGTGCCATGGCTCTTGCTTCGGCTTGAAGGTCATCAGCACGGTCAGCAGGGAGTGCAAGAACCTTCACTGATGGTTGTGGTGGCCGTGGTGGTGGCGCAGCTGAGGTTGGTGGTGGTGGTGGTGGTGGTGTTGCTTCCACGAGTGCAGCACGTGGTTGTTGTGGATTCAGCCATGTTAAGCTTCTGGTTCTGGTTATGGTTCTTTTGGGTCTGAAAGAGTTTGTTTTTGTGGTGAATTTTGAGAAGGAAATGGAAGCATGGTAAGAAGAAGAAGAAGAAGAAGAAGAAGAAGAGGGTTTGGGAGAAGAAACCAAAGGTGCTGAAACTGTAGCCATGGATAGTTGGATAGTGGGTTCTTTCCTACACAGGAAAAAAAGCCAAATTGACCCAAATTGAATGTTTGAGCAAATGGGAATTACCAACTGACAAATTATTGTTATTAATATTAAATAATACTAATAAGAACTCCAACGTGTAAAATAGCAAGTCAGATTTACATGTTAAGAGTTTTTCTAAGATATTTTTGTAATACATTAATTGAAAACAAAATAAAAAAAAATTACTATGTAATGACTTTTAGAAGAGCTCTTACCAGTTACCAACAATTATTTTTTCCACAACGCCTTGGATAATAAAAAGAAGTCTAAAATTATTTTAAACGAAATGCTGATATATTTAAGAAAAAATGAGAAGTGCTGTATTTTTTTAATTAATTTACTATTAAAAATAAAAAATAAAACATGATAAATTTTAAATTTAAAAGGAGTGCAGTACTTTTTATCTAATAAAAAATATTTAAATATGAGTTATTATTTTATGAGAAGACAAAAATAAAATTATTGGTACTTAATAAACAGAAAAAAATATTTATAATTCAATAGTGATTAATTTTTTATTTTATTATTTTGTTAATTTAAAAGCTCTAAATTCATTAGTTCAATATATAAAATATCGGATATTCATATATTTAGAATGAGTCTTACCAATGACACCTATTTAAATTATTCAAGACAAATAAAAGCTTAATTTTTCTTTTACAAATAACAAATTTATATATATATTGTAGTTGTGGGGTAAATATGCCTTAAAGGAAAGAAAAA
Organism: Arachis hypogaea; assembly: GCF_003086295.3. Lineage (NCBI taxonomy): Eukaryota > Viridiplantae > Streptophyta > Magnoliopsida > Fabales > Fabaceae > Arachis > Arachis hypogaea. Next base: position 109,806,501 of record NC_092047.1, on the reverse strand, counting down.
TGACAAACATTATTTCCAGTAAAGTAAGTCCATATTTGAATCCCAATAATAATGATTAAGTGCTATAGTCTATGTGAACCTCATATATTTTCATTTTTCAATAAAATCACCATTTATTTACATAATATCTGCTTTGTAGCACTAATTTTAATTACTTTCAGCTTAAGCTAGCTACTCCTTATGTACATACGATGAGTAAGGAACATTTAAATCCTATTTATTATCTTTTGTACAAGTATTTAGTATCATTAAATTAATAATTTAATTCACTAAAAATACATAAATAATATTTATTATCTTTTCTATCTCATTCTTTGCTTTTCAAATAGTAGAACTTTTAGTTTAATTGCTTAAATTAACATTAAAAAATGTATAGAAAAAAAAAAAACCTTTTTTTTTTTTACATATTTGCCAGCACTACGGCAGTTTGAGTTTCAAAGATATTTCAAGGAAGCTCTGGATTTTTGTCTTTTTTTTTTTTTTGGTTTTCAGAAAATTTATGGCATGCAACTAACGTTCTTGTTCCGTGGCCGACAAATAGTTAGAGTCGTGTACACTTGTGGGTTGTAATGTTGCCAAGGATCAACATCAACTACCTCTCATTTGGATATTATAAGAAAAACAAAATGTTTTAGATTCTGTATTTTGTAGTTTTTTAAGGCGTCAAACTTCAATTACACTAGGAACACACATGCCTAATGAAATAACTAAACCTATGTTGTAATGCATGTTAATTAGTAGAGAATTGTCATGCGTTTCACTCCCCTATTTTCATCTCAATTCTCATCATGTGTTTCACAGCTTATTTAGGACTCATTTATTTTTTATTTTAATTACTTTTTTTACAACATTAATACTAAAAACTAAATATAAAATTAAACTTGTTAAATTATTTAATTTATTGATGTGATATTGATTTTACTATCTTAAATATACGAGGTTGACTAGGGAATTTTTTTTAGTTAATATCAACTAATTTTTTTAAAATTATATTTTTCATTAGAAAATTTTAGACATAAAAACATAAACTAAAAGCATTCTAATGGTTTTCATGTTCCAACAAGGAAGCATTATATTGAAAGAAAAATGAAAGTGAACTAAAATTGGAAAGGGGAAAGTGACCACTAATTTGAGACTTTTGAGTCCAAGTTTGGTGCCCAATCAATTGAAGCCTATTTCCGGTTAGCACAGTACTTATTTCATCACATACTAATGGACTTTGTTTGCCCAAAAACATTAGCACCATGTGCTGTTGGGTTTTTCTCTCCTTTGTGAGGCCCAAGCCCAACATTTTGAGGGTGTCTCTTGCACCCATTGTGCCACAACCCTAGTTCAGATTTTTGGGGTCATTGAGAGTGAGTGAGAGTAGCCACCAAGTGAGAGAGAAGGGGAAAAACAAAATTCCCGTTTTTGCCCAAAGCAGTAAATTTCAAATATCAGTTTCTCAGTTGTTCACCGTTGGATCGGCTTGAAATTTAAACTGCATGTTCTTATCATCTTGTTCTTCATTCTGGTCGGTGGAGATGTTGATTGGAGATTTGCAGTGAGAGAAATTGGCTTCGCAAGAGAGAAATTAGGTTTCCCGTTTTTACACAGAGCAGCAATTTTGGAACGGCAGTTTCTCATTCTTTCACCGTTGGATCGACGTGAAATTTGAACTGTAGATTCTTCACATCTTGTTCTTCATTCTGGACGGTGGAGATTTTAATTGGAGGTCTACAGAGGGAGAAATTGGCTTCGACAGCAGCTCTGTTTTTTGGGTATATTTCATCTTCTTGCTTTTCATTTGTGAGCTTTGGTGCTTTGATGTTTTGGCTGGTTATATGCACATTTTTGTGCTTTGTTTGAGACTCTCTTGTACCTCATTTGATTATAGTGGAGCTATTTCATTGGTCTGGACGACTCGTGGTTTTTACCTCTTACCTTGAGGGGGTTTTCCACGTTAAAATCTCGGTGTGTTCTTGTTATTGCTTTACTTGCTATATTTGCTTGTTATAGTTGCTGCCATATTGTGTTGTGAGTGCTTCCATATTGTTCTTGTGTTGGACATTGTTGTCGTTTCCGCTGCTAGGCTCTTTCATACTGGCATCAGAGCTTGTTGGTATTTTTCTGGGCTTGTGATTCTGTGAACAATGGAAGCTAATACTAATACTAGTAGGATGATCACTCTTAATGGTCCTAATTATGATTTGTGGAAGTCAAAAATGGAAGATTTGTTTTATGTCAAGAATTTTTATCAACCAGTTTTTGGTACAGAGAAGCCTAATGATAAATCTGATGATGATTGGACTTTGTTGCATAGACAAGTCTGTGGATATATTAGGCAGTGGGTTGACGATAATGTGTTGAACCATATTATTGGAGAGACACATGCTCGGACTCTTTGGATTAAGCTTGAACAGTTGTATGCTCGAAAAACTGGGAATAACAAGATGTTTTTGATTAAGCAGTTGTTGGCTTTGAAGTATACAGATGGGACATCAATGACAGATCACTTGAATAATTTCCAAGGAATTATGAATCAGTTATCTTCCATGGGTATCAAGTTTGATGAAGAGGTTCAAGGATTGTTACTTCTTGGCTCCTTACCAGACTCGTGGGAAATTCTCAGAATGTCATTGTCCAATTCTGCTCCTGATGGTGTAATCTCTATGGATCTTGCCAAGAGCAGTGTTTTGAATGAAGAGATGAGAAGAAAGTCACAAGGTACATCGACTACACATTCAGATGTTCTTCTTTCTGAGTCTAGGGGGAGAAGCAAAAGTCGAGGTCCTAAAGGTAGAGATCAAAGTAGAAGCAAGTCTCGAGGAAAGTATAAGAATATTGAGTGTCATCATTGTGGTCAAAAGGGACATGTGAAGAAATTTTGTTGGCAGCTAAAGAAGGAGAAAGCCAAGGCAAGTAAAGATAAGAGCACAAATAAAGATGATGGTAGCAAGGAAGACAAGGTTAATGTAACTCATGATGATTTTCTTGTTGTTGAAGAGTTTGAATCTGTTAACCTTGTTGATAATAGCACTAGTTGGGTGATTGATAGCGGTGCTTCTATTCATGTTACATCTAGGAGGGATTTGTTTACGTCCTATACTCCTGGTGATTTTGGTGATGTAAAAATGGCTCATCAAGGTGTTGCAAAATGTGTCGGTGTTGGACAGGTTTGCTTGGAAACCTCCAACGGTACCAAGTTGACTTTGAAGCGTGTGAAGCATGTTCCAGATATTCGGTTGAACTTACTTTCTGTTGGTAAGTTGTGTGATGAAGACTTGGATAGCTCATTCTCTCGTGATAGTTGGAAGCTCACCAAGGGTTCCATGGTTGTTGCTAGAGGTACTCGACACTCTACTCTTTATTTAACTCAAGCAAAGATTGTGAAAGATGTTGTTAATGCTGCTGAGTTTGTTGATGAAACTGATTTATGGCATAAGAGATTATGTCATATGAGTGAGAAGGGCATGAATATGTTATCCAAGAGGAATCTTTTATCTGGTTGTAAGGTTGCTTTGCAAAAGTGCAACCATTGCTTTGCTGGGAAACAGAACAGGGTTTCTTTCAAGAGCCACCCACCTTCAAGGAAGTCAGAGATACTTGACTTGGTGCATTCTGATGTATGTGGGCCGATGAAGACAAGAACACTTGGAGGGTCTATCTATTTTGTAACCTTTATTGATGATCATTCTAGGAAATTATGGGTTTACACTTTGAAGACCAAAGATCAAGTTTTGAATGTGTTCAAGCAATTTCAAGCTTCTGTTGAAAGAGAAACTGGGAAGAAGTTGAAATGCATTCGTACTGACAATGGTGGTGAGTACTCAGGTCCATTTGATGCTTATTGTAAAGAGCATGGTATAAGACATCAGAAGACTCCTCCGAAGACTCCTCAGTTGAATGGCTTGGCTGAAAGGATGAACAGAACATTGGTTGAAAGAGTTAGGTGCTTATTGTCACAGTCTGGATTGGCAAAATCCTTTTGGGGTGAAGCTTTGAGCACTGTTGTTCATGTCTTGAACCGAACACCATGTGTTCCCTTGCAATTTGAAGTGCCAGAGAAGGTATGGTCAGGTAAAGATGTTTTTTATGATCATTTAAGAGTCTTTGGATGTAAAGCTTTTGTTCATATTCCTAAAGATGAGAGATCTAAGCTTGATGTAAAGACTTGGCAATGTATTTTTATTGGCTATGGCATGGATGAGTTTGGTTACAGGTTTTATGATCCTGTTAACAAGAAGGTGATTCGGAGTAGAGATGTTGTCTTTGTTGAAGACCAAACATTGAAGGATGTTGATAATGCGGAAAAGCCAATGGTTCAGCCTAGTGATGATTTTTCTGACTTGGATATTACTCCCTCTATGCCTATGGTAGAAGATGGTAGAGTTGAAGCTCAAAATAATGAGCATGATACAAGTGCAGGTGAAGATGGAACAGTTGATCCAATACTTGATGAAGTTGGTGATGATGATCAAGATGAAGAACCAGCTTTAGAAATTCCTGCAAATGCACTTAGAAGGTCTACAAGAGAGAGAAAGCCTTCGTCAAGGTATTCTCCACATGAGTTTGTTTTGTTGACTGATGGGGGAGAACCTGAATGCTTTGGAGAGGCTGTTGAAGATGAAAGCAAAGCTCAATGGCTTGAAGCTATGCAAGAAGAAATGAAGTCCTTGCTTGAGAATGATACCTATGAGTTGGTGAAGCTATCGAAGGGTATGCGAGTTTTGAAGAACAAATGGGTATTCAGAATCAAGAATGAAGAACACAATTCTAAGCCTCGGTATAAGGCTAGATTGGTTGTTAGAGGCTTTAGCCAGAGAAAAGGTGTTGATTATGAGGAGATCTTTTCTCCTGTTGTGAGGATGTCATCCATTCGTGCTGTGCTTGGATTAGCAGCGTCTCTTGATTTGGAGATTGAGCAAATGGATGTGAAGACAGCTTTTCTTCATGGTGATTTAGACAAGGAGATCTACATGGAGCAACCGGAGGGCTTTGTTGTTAAAGGAAAGGAAGATTTTGTGTGCAAGCTTAAGAAGAGTCTTTATGGGTTGAAGCAAGCTCCAAGACAGTGGTACAAGAAGTTTGAATCTGTTATGGGGAAGCATGGTTACCGTAAGACAACTTCAGATCATTGTGTATTTGTGCAAAAATTTTCTGATGATGATTTTATCATTCTTTTGCTTTATGTGGATGATATTTTGATTGTGGGCAAGAATGCTTTGAGGATTAATGAGTTGAAGAAACAGTTGAGTAAGTTCTTTGCTATGAAGGACTTGGGTCCTGCCAAACAAATTTTGGGCATGACTATTACTCGTTATAGAGATTCCAAGAAGCTTTATTTGTCACAGGAGAAGTACATAAAGAAGGTGCTTCAAAGGTTTGGCATGAATGATGCCAAATGTGTTGCTAGTTCTTTTGCTCCTCATTTTAAGTTAAGTACCAAGCAGTGTCCAACCACTGATGAGGAGAAACAAGCAATGGATGAAATTCCTTATGCCTCAGCTGTTGGAAGCTTGATGTATGCTATGGTGTGTACTAGACCAGACATTGCTCATGCAGTTGGTACTGTGAGTCGTTTTCTCTCTAATCCAGGTAAAGAACATTGGAATGCTGTTAAATGGATTATGAGATATCTCAAAGGTACAACTAACTTGAGTTTGAGTTTTGGTGGTGAGAAACCTTTGCTAGTTGGCTTTACTGATGCAGACATGGCAGGAGATATTGATTCTCGAAAGTCTACTTCAGGTTATTTGGTCAAGTTTGCAGGGGGAGCTATTTCATGGCAGTCAAGGCTACAAAAGTGTGTTGCACTTTCTACCACAGAGGCAGAGTTTATTGCAGCAACTGAAGCATGTAAAGAGTTGTTGTGGATGAAGAAGTTTCTTGCAGCACTTGGTTTCAAGCAAGACCGTTATGTGTTGTTGTGTGATAGCCAAAGTGCTATTCATCTTGCCAAGAATTCTACTTTTCATCCAAGATCTAAACACATTGATGTTAGGTATCACTGGATACGGGATGTGTTAGATTCAAAGTTGTTGGAACTTGAGAAAGTTCACACTGATGACAATGGTGCTGATATGATGACAAAAGCATTGTCAAGAGAAAAGTTTGAAACATGTTGTTTGATCGCCGGAATGGCGAGAGCCTCCACCTAGTCGAGAAGGGGGAGATTTGTTGGGTTTTTCTCTCCTTTGTGAGGCCCAAGCCCAACATTTTGAGGGTGTCTCTTGCACCCATTGTGCCACAACCCTAGTTCAGATTTTTGGGGTCATTGAGAGTGAGTGAGAGTAGCCACCAAGTGAGAGAGAAGGGGAAAAACAAAATTCCCGTTTTTGCCCAAAGCAGTAAATTTCAAATATCAGTTTCTCAGTTGTTCACCGTTGGATCGGCTTGAAATTTAAACTGCATGTTCTTATCATCTTGTTCTTCATTCTGGTCGGTGGAGATGTTGATTGGAGATTTGCAGTGAGAGAAATTGGCTTCGCAAGAGAGAAATTAGGTTTCCCGTTTTTACACAGAGCAGCAATTTTGGAACGGCAGTTTCTCATTCTTTCACCGTTGGATCGACGTGAAATTTGAACTGTAGATTCTTCACATCTTGTTCTTCATTCTGGACGGTGGAGATTTTAATTGGAGGTCTACAGAGGGAGAAATTGGCTTCGACAGCAGCTCTGTTTTTTGGGTATATTTCATCTTCTTGCTTTTCATTTGTGAGCTTTGGTGCTTTGATGTTTTGGCTGGTTATATGCACATTTTTGTGCTTTGTTTGAGACTCTCTTGTACCTCATTTGATTATAGTGGAGCTATTTCATTGGTCTGGACGACTCGTGGTTTTTACCTCTTACCTTGAGGGGGTTTTCCACGTTAAAATCTCGGTGTGTTCTTGTTATTGCTTTACTTGCTATATTTGCTTGTTATAGTTGCTGCCATATTGTGTTGTGAGTGCTTCCATATTGTTCTTGTGTTGGACATTGTTGTCGTTTCCGCTGCTAGGCTCTTTCATGTGCAATACATTAATATAAAAAAGATATATATTTTAAGAAATAGACAAAAGTCATGTACTTTTTTTAGTTTATGAATTGTCTGTGTATAGTCTGAGCTTGATATGAGATTGGTATTTATTTAGTTTTGTACAAAAATAATATTATATGATCAGTAAATATTATTATTTTTTTATTAGTATTTGATTAGTAATAATTTATATCTATATTTACAAAAATTTTATACATAAAAAATATATAGTTTATACTTATATTTATTAAAATTTAGGACATATAAATTAATACAATTTATATTCAAATTATTTAAAAATTTATACACATAAATTAATAAAATTTATTTATTAAAAATAATTTAATATTTATATTAGTCAAATAATTACTAAAAATACTAAAAATTGTTAGCCCAAAAGAATTTCTCTTTGTACAATCCCTTCTACCATTGAAATCATAAATAGATTTAATTTACGTTTCATTTCACACAAGGTTATATACTTATATCCTATTTCTCTCTCTTATTTCTTTCTTTCTTTTTTTTTTTTGGTCATACACACTACACAGTTACACATACATGTGGACTTGTGGAGGTAGAAGGATCCTAATTTATAGGTATTATATTTTTTATAGGCTTCCTATTCTTGGAATTTATATTGGGTTAATGTTCATAAGCCCAAATATCCAAAGCTAGATGGTTACTTCAATGAAGAAACCCAATCGTTCATAAACCAATAAATAAAACCCAATGCTCCGCCGAAGAGCCTTGGCTCAGTGGCATTACTAAGTGGCTGCACCAAAAATAAGGAACATTGAAGGTGTTATATATATATATATATATATATATATATTAAATCATTTTAAACTAATTTAAATTGGTTGAATAGTTAACTCACTCGTTTAATTAAATAATCTACGGCAAATTAAATCTTAGTATGTCAGACTAAAAAATACTGTAAAATAAAAAAAATCATTTTACTATTTAGTATTTTTTTTTTCGATAAACATACTATTTAGTATCTTTGATTTGACTAGTTTCATTTCAAGAAATCGGCTGCTTCTTCCAATACATTGTTTTAGGTCTCCAACTCAAGAACATATAGAAATGGACTAACTTAGAAAAGCGAAGATGAAGGCAAAATACAAAAAATAAATAGAAGAAATATTTAACTAATTTGAGTTGGTTAAGTAGTTAACTCATTTATTCACTTAATAAGTATTGAGAATTTAAATTTTTGTTTTTTGTATGTATTAATCTATTAACCAACTATTTTTAATGGAGTTTAGATCTGTGACAAATTAATTATTAATTTGTAAGACTAAAAATACCGTGAGAAAAAAAATAAAAAAAAATATTAAAAAAAAAGTTTATTAGAATTAATGTTTATTCTTCCGTCTAAATTATATTTGAAAAAACATTGTTAATTTCTAAATTTTAGCGCTGTATAGATTAAATTAGTAATTAAGATACTGAAAGTGATATAGTATTGAGGGCTTGGTTAAAAATATGCATGTGTTCTATATTATATTTAATTTAATTGTAATTAATAAAATGTAACAAAGATATTAAAACATTAAATTAATAAATTTTTGTTTAAGAAAGATTAAGTACGATTTTGGTTTTTAAAGTTTAAATTGAAATTCGTTCTCAATCTTTTTTTTAATTCAAATTTGTCTTTAAGGTAGCGTTTGTTTTGAGGTACTGAGACAGAGACTGAGACTCAGTATCGTGTTTGTTAGTTCAGAGATTGGTACTAAAATTTCTGTCTCTGTCTCTAAAATTTCAGTATTTCAGTACCTCCAAAAAGTAGGGATATAGGGGACTGAAATTTTTAGAGATGGAGATTGAAACTTTAATAATATTTTATACCTAAAATACTTTCATTTCAATTAATTAATTTCAATTTTACCCTTTGTGCAAATTAAATTAGAGTTTCATTCTTGTTTCAATTCCTGTTTCCCATTTTGCACCAAACAAAATACTGAGATTTATTTCAATCCCTGTCTCTTAGTCTCTGTCTCTTAGTCTCTGTCTCTCAGTCTCAGTCTTTCCGTCTCTGTCTCTCCACCAAACACTACCTAAGATTTCATCTTATTTTAAAATCATTCTTTTTATCTAAATCTTAAATTTTTAGACCAAATTACCTCTAACAAAAAATTTTGAAATTAAAAAAGAACAAAGAAAAAGAGAGAAATAGAGAAGCTCGGCCTCAATATCCACCACCACCACCACCAACAACAACAACAACAACAACAACAACAACAACAACTGATGGTTCTACTTGAACTTGAGAAGGAACAACAACAACAACAACAACAACAACAACAACAACAACTGATGGTTCTACTTGAACTTGAGAAGGGAGTTAAATCAAGTTGGCTTAAAATTTAGAGTTTCAAACTCTGTTTCAGTAGAAGCTAAAGTTGTAGGAGATTATTTCATTTTGTCTCATGTGCAAAACAAGTAAAGAATAGGGAAGAGGAGAAAAAAGGCTAGCATGTTTGTCATCATAGACTTAACAACAACAACAATAAAATATTCATATATTTTTAAAAAAAATGAAAAACTTTATCAATTATAGAGAAAGACAAACAAAATACAGAACGAAGTAGAGACAGTAAGATCACCAACCTGCTCCGCCACTACTGTCGTCGGAGAAGGTCATCGACAACCGACAAGGTACATGGTGACGGCGGTGAGAGCGCCGCAACCGACGCCGAAGATGAGGGCGACGACGATGGAGAGGATGTCCTTTGATGGTGAGACGAGGGTGATCGTCAATCTCGACGGCAGCAGGGAAGTCCTCAATGGGGCGGTTGAAGAAGATTTTGGAGGGAAAAAAGGCAGAAGGAGCGGATCTCGGTGAAGGTGGTGAGTGTAGTAGTGGGTAAGGGAATGTGTAAGAAAAGATGACGAAGGTCCGACGACAGGGCAGAGGGAGACGAGGAAGCCGAGAACGACGGCAATCTGGAGGAGGTGGGCTATGAGAGAGAAAGAAAGAAATTTGAAGAAAGAAATTAAATGAAGAAGAACATATCGATGAAGAGAAAGAGGTATAGATGAAGGATATTTTGGTCTGAAAAATAATTTTAAGATCAAGTTGAATTTTAGAGACGAATTCAAATTCAAAAAATGTTTGGAATGACTAAAATTTTTATCCTAAATCTTAGAAACCAAAATCATACTTAACTCTTTTAAAAATTAAAGTAAAACATACATTACTTTAAGGTATATATCAAAATAACAGTTTAATCTACTCTTGATAAATCACTACTACAACATATAAAATTTTGTGAAAAACAAATGTGCCTTTTAAGAACAGAATTTAGGTTAATCACTATAGTAAAAATTGAGAGAGAGAGAGAGATTTCACTTTTACTTGGAAGTCTCCAACACAACAATAAAAATGTTTCCCGAAACAAAAAAAAGAATTACATTGAAAGTATACTCTATTATGATTGTAAACTTTTTCAATCCTATATTTCATCGGCCAAAAGTCAATGATCAATTTCTAATTCCAGTGAAATTTACTTTTACATGGATAAAAAGTTAGCCATAAATCCTACTACATACATATCACTTCTAAAATGTAAAAGCGGAACATAACTCTTACACGATACAAACGACTTCCACTTATTAGTAAATGCATGTTTTTATTATTATAATTTTTTTTACAATATTCTTTAAAATTCTATTTAAAAATTTATTGTTAGCCAATAAATTAATACATGCACAAAATAAAATTCGAACCCAACATTTATTTATACGAACTAATAAGCTAATCCAAGACTAATCCAACTTAATTTTTATGATTATAATTTAATATAACAAGAAATCTAGCGTCTTATTTGCGGTCCATTGTATGGTTTACGTAAGACAATATTTTAAATTGATTAGTTTTTCATCACATTATTGAAATCTATCATCAGCCCAACTTGTGCCTAAAGATATAAACATTCACTTTTGGGATGCATGCATCTTCTTTGTTATATAATTATTCTTTTATCCAAAATTTATTTTACTTCCATATCAACCAATGTGTCTTCTATAACCCTTTATTTTATATATACATATAATAAAAAAATTTATTTTGGTATTTAATTAGTTCTTTACAATAACCTATATTATAGTTATATACATCCCACCCGCCATTACTTGCATGTAGGTTTGCGCGTTGAACTTGAAACCTTTGTTCTAATCTTATAATATATTATTGTATGTAACATAAGAAAACCTATAAAAAAAAATTATCAAAACGCCAAAGGAAACCCGATTAAAAAATTATAAGGTTTGCAATAATGTCAAAGACAATTTACCAGACAAAACATTAACAAATTCCAATATTAAAATATCCAAGTTTACTAATACTTAAAATTGTAGTCATTTATGTTGACACACGAATACCAAATGAGGATTGTTTTATTATTACAATTGTATTCAATTATACTACAAGTTTGTAAAGTTTGAGTCAATATTTAATTATTAGGTCTATAAAATTTTAGAATTTTTAATTAAGTTCATATATTGAATAACGCTTTACAATTAAGTCCCTGGAACAACTCAATGTTACCATATTTTTTTCAAAATAAATAAATATTGAGAAATTAAAATACATTAATATAACGTAATAAATTTTATTTATTTTTAATTTTATTATTGATCACAAAATATATAAACAAAATTAAATTAAATATTTTGTAACAATGAAATTTTTATGTTATGTGATATAATATTAAAATAATAAAATTTATTACAATAATTAATAAATAAATATAGCTTATATTACTACTATTATTATTGAACCAACCAAATAATTATCACTAATTTATATATAAATATAATGATTATTGAAAGATTTTTAATTTTGGCAAAATAGACTAAAATATATGTTATTTTAATCTTACTAGAGAGTATATTGTAAATTATATAAATAGCAAAGAGAAAAATATTATTTAGATATCTTATATATATATAAAAGAAAAATATTCTTTTCTCAAAAAAAAGTTGTACAATTTGACAAATACTTGTATAATTTTATATATGGCCAAACACCCAAAACTATTCGATTCAACTAAAAGTTTTGTAAATACAAATTGTTATAGAAACCTATTCAAAAAATTATATATATATATATAATACATAAATTTTTAATTCTTATAATTTTATCGAATTTTGAATTATATTTTTATATTTTTTTAATTAGGTCCCTAATACCATATCAAATTTTATAATTAAGTTTCTATCATGATAAAAACGTAAAAATTAACATAATATTCTGTTAATTCCAACCTTTTTATCAGATAAAAATTTAATTACATTATTTAATATGATATATAAATTTATCCAAAAAAAATATAAAAATTTTAATTAAAATTTTAATAAAATTATAAAAATTGAAAGAATAATTAAACTATTTTAAAATTATAAGAAATAATAAAAATTAGAACAAACCATAAGGATTTTACACATAATTAAACCTTTTATTATTAAATTTTATCATCAAGTCATGATTTCTATTGATTATGTTCGTTGTTCAACATATACAAATTAAAAAACGACAAGAATTTTCTTAAACGTTAACCAAAAAATTGAATTTATAGGTCCTATTCCATTAGTTCTCTTTGCTTGGAGGTGGTTATTAGAAATAAAATAAAATCATCCCGTGATCTAAAAAGTGGCTATGACTGTGTCACGGAGCCACCGATTAGTCCATTTTATTACAATCTAATCTAAATCCATCTTTCACCTTCCCATGTGGTCCAATGCAACTGAACTTGTTTTCTTTTGTATTTTAATCATCACATACTTTCCATATATTTTTTTAAAAGAAAAATCCAAGAGAAATACAAAAAAGAATTTGAAATTAATAATTTTGTTGTCCAACCAAAAGAATTAAAAAATCTCAAAGTTATGAACACACGTTACATATCAATATATATATGTATAGGGATAGGCACTAATTATCTTGAAAGGGCTATATATCTTTGTATAAAAAAATATATTCTTATATTAATTTTTAATGAGGTCGGCTGTGGAAGGTAGAGATGGATTTTGTAATAATATATCGTTAACTTGCATGTTGCACTTCAACAACAAGGGAGAAGATTATTATTATTATATAATAATATCATTTCATGCAAAAGAAAAAAGGGAAAAAATTATTATATTTAAGGGTTTAAATAATTTACTATTATAATGGAGGTCTAGAGTAGGCTTTTATGTGTGTTGCTTGAGGTATGAGGTGTCTTAGGAAGTGAGAAAAGAACATATCATGAGAAACATGAACCCTTTAGCCAACAAATAAAGAGGGAAAAAAAAAGAAAAAGAAAAAAAAAATAAGAGATAGAGAGATAGAGAGAGAAATTTGAAAGTTATTAAATATGAATTAGAAAACTCAAAGAAAAAGGAAGCAAAATTAAAGTTTTGAAGTTTAGGTAGTAACTTTACACTTCATATGGGACTAGGATTTGAAGAAGAAGAGTTGTTGTTAGGTTTTCACATGGGAGAAGGAAAATAAATTAAGCCTTGTCTCTGACATGTCCAAATCATAGTTTCCATAAAGAATTAGTAGCAAACCTAAGCATGTCCCCCTTCTTTCATGCCATATTCATATATCTAATTAAGCATTTTAATTTTGTCTAATTCTAAGGCAATAAACCAAATAAAGCACTCATTATTATTTTTCCTTTTTATCTCTTTCTAATGTTAATGTCATCACAACCACATATATAACTGGAATTTATAGTACCTATTATTACAGTAGTTATAATAGTTACATAATTTTTGACAATATTTACAAAATATTATTAAAATTAAATTAATTTTTTTAAAGTTTAATTACTCTATTGGTCCCTATAGTTTTGCGAAATTTTTAATAAGGTCTCTATACTTTTTTTTCTTTTAATTGGGTCCCTGCACCAAATTTTTTTTTAATTAGGTCTCTCTTGACAGTAATTGGCTTAATTTTATAGGAACCCAACTAAAAAAAAATTGGTGTAGCGACCCAAATAAAAGGAAAAAAAAGTGTAAGGATCCAAAAAAAATATTTGTGCAAGGACTCAATTAAAAGGAAAAAAAAAAGTACAGTGACCTAATTAAAAATTTTGTAAAATTATAAGGACCAATAGAGTAATTAAACTGTTTTTATAATTTTATAATATTTTTTATTTTTTTATTTTTAAATTAAAAAGTTTTTAAACATTAAAAAATTATTACTTTAATTTAAACAATACTTTTTAAGTATTGTGGAAATTGTATATAGCTACTATAGAAGTATTACTAAATTTGTATAGTCACTGTAATCATCATCATATATGTATGGCTTTTTACCTTTTTTTCTCTCTTCCAATTTCCATTATTGTTGCACCCATCATCATAAAACAACATGTTCATTATGTTCAATTATTTCATAGGGGAAGTACATTTTTTTTTTTTTTTTTTGGTGGAGGGTGGGAAAGTGATGGACATTGACTGTGTTTGGTGTTTTGGTTTTGGCAGTTTGCAGTTTGTGACAAAATCCCTTTGAGCTCCCAAATGGGGATTGTAGTGAAAATGATTATGGCAATATATAGCATAGAGAGAGCAAGTTGGATAAGAGAACACGTCAAATAAGGCTGTAAGAGTAGGTGTCTTGAAGCATGGTTGTGGCAAAAAGTGTGTAAAAACAACTGAACAAAGAAAAAGTTTAAGAAAGCATGTCTCGCTTGTAAGGGCTTATATTTTCTATTTTTCCAACATTTTTTTTTATTTTCATCTCTTAACGTACTCTAACTAATACATGCTGTTTCTTTCAAGTAATTAGTTTGAGTGGTACTTACTCTTTTAATTTTCTCTTTCAATTAAACTTTTCATATGTTTTAAAAAAAAAATCTTACTAAGGAATTTTACCCTATCACATAATATGGATATTCTCATTACTCAAGCAAAATCACTTTTTTTTGTAAAGGATACTACTTGTGGTTATATAGTTATGCACACTACTAGTAATTGGATATTTTATTTTTAGTAGTAATAAAAATAGTCGCTAATATATTTACTAATAATTGGATATTAGTCGTCTTATATTTTGTCACTAAAAGGTTTTAGCAACATCCAATTATATAATTTTCAGTAAAAAAAAATTAATAACAAAAAAAAATGATATAATTATCATTATAACATGTAATAATAACGACAAATATACAACTGTCGCAAAAACATAAATTAAATAAGATTATATTAATTATTATGTTATTGCTGTTAAAAATTTATCGCTAAAAATAATTTTTGTTGTAGTGATATGCTTTGGTAATTAAGTCAGCCTTCTTTCTTGAAGCAATTTTTTTTTTTCAATTATGCCTTCCCTTTCAGTTGGTCAGTTTCTTGTTTGATTGTCTAATATATACATATGTGAGATTATTGTTATACATAAAAAGAAGAATTTAGTTTTAATATATATAATAAATATCATAAAAAAGTTTACATAATCACATGCATATTCAATCACTCTCCTTGACATATCATAAAATATTTAACACTTATAATTTATAATAATAAATTCATACCAAGATAATACCTTTCTAATTGGATGATATAATTTAAAATATTTAATTATATATTAAAAATGCATCAAAATTGATTAATTACTTTTGTTTTTTATGCAATATTTTTTTAAATATGTATACTAAAAATTAGTTTTAATATATTTGTGTATGTATATTTTATATTATTTTACACATTTTTAATATACATTTTGTATTTTAATATGTATCTCTTATACAAATAGTTGATTGTGCATATAGTATAATTATTGTTTTTATTTTAGTGAATATTCATTTTGACTCCTGATAATTTCTCTAAAGAACTACGACGAGGCTTCTAATAAAAAAAAAACTCGTTAAACTTTTGATATTTAATTTCGTGAGACTGGTTAGTCTTTTCTATCAATGATCTTTTTCCAGAATACACTTATGTGACACGTTAATTACTAATATATCTTTCATTTATTTTTTATAAGTAAAAATAATTTAAAAATTATTAATATTTCTTAATTTATTAGTCAATATATTTGAAAAAGATAACAAAAAATAAAAATAAATAACTAAACAGCCCTGGCAATTACTCCTAAAAGACAATAAGACTATGTACACAAAAAAATTGTCAATCCTAGTTAACTCTTAACGGATAAATCAACAGTTTAACATATTATGTAGGTTAATTTCGTTAATACAGAGAGAAAATATTAAAAAAAGAACTAATCAGTCTCACAAAAGTAAAGATCCAGAACCAAAAAGAATATTTTTTTATTACAAATCTCGTTGTCTTTCAAGATAATTGTCAGGATTGTTTAAATTTTTTTTTTCTTTAAAAGTTAATTCACAAACAATATAATGGTCTACCTTTTAAGTTTTAAATGAAGAAAAAGTCTCTACCATTTTATTAAGGTCATGTAGTTTTTTAAAATTTTCTAAAACTGATAGTTCGCAAATAATGTACCACATGTAATAAAGAAATATAAAATATATATAGACACTATAAGACAATGAACAATAATATATATACCATGCATCATTATTAATATAATTATGTTTAAAATAGAATTAGCTAGCTTATGTTAAGCCGTGTCTCACTGTGGTATAATAATGTTTTTAAACACAAATATTTAAGTAGTTGGCCATGCCTAGGGGAACAACTACCCTGACTCCTCCTCTGTGCTAATTCAATCTTCAATGGTTTGATTCACTTGCATTTGCATGTGCATGCTTTGATGGTAATAACATCTCTCAACTGTAATTAGTTATTATTGAACTAACTATATGTATATATATGAATTATATAATAATAATGTCATTAGAATAAATTATCATTGTTACCTATATAAATTTAAAGTACTGACAAATATAATGAGAAATGAATAAGAATAGTTTATATATATATATATATATACCGTCTAAGATCAATATAATATTAGAGGGATAGATATAGCTCGCAAACAAAATTTTTAACAATAATAATAATGATTACTATGTTTAAATAACACTACTCTTATTTAGCCTAATATGTACATTATTGAACGACTAGTAAGTAGCTATCTACTTAGTTATATAATAAAAATTTTTTAGTTTCTCAAATAATATTCATAATGTCGCAAACGGAAGTTCATCATATACCAATTACCATTCTTGAAGATTAATGAAATTTTTATATAAAGGGGAAAAAGAGACTAAGAAAGGAACTATGGCAAACACAATGCAAGCACCATCCACAATAAAAGTGTGGATAAGAAAAATAAAGATATGAAAACACATATGCCAACAAAGAATAAGAAGATTCAGCTCATACTTTGCTAAAATATTTAGAGTTATTTGATCATTACTATACACACACAACCATTATTAGAGGCCATTATTTTTTATATATAAAAAATTTATATTACTGACAAAAATAATTTTAAAAAATACAAACAATAATAAATGAATTTTAAAATTTAAAAAATATAATAAAAATAACAAAAAAATTTATAAATAGCAAATAATTTTTATATTTGATAAACAATTTTTATATATTTAAAATTATTTTTATAGCAATGTATATTTTTTTTATATATCATTTTAGTAATTCACCCGTATTCAAATTATTTTATAGATCCAATACTGTTTTTCTTTTAAAGAAAAGGAGGGAAGTAACCAACATAACTTCTTAGTGTAATTTTACCGTTTCCAACAATAACATTGGCGCCATTTTAATTTTTTGACACCTTAATTGCCATGAAAATTTTTATCGAAAATTTTGATGGTAATATTATTTAATAAAAAAAACTAAATGATACCATCGGATTTATTTTCCATAAAATTTGACGGTAATATTTTCTAATAAAAAAATAATTTTTATTTAATATTTTATTTATAATTACCAATCTGATCAAAATTAAATAATATTATAATAACTAATATTCAAATTAAAATTTAATAAAAATAAATATGATTCATTAAAATAAAAAAATTACAATATAATCCGAAATAACAAACGCTAAAAATAGAAAAAATAATATCGTCAACAAAATAAAAGATAATAATGTCAAACTACACAAAAACAAACTCTAAAGCCTATGGGTCCTCATAATTATCGTCGTCCTCCTCTTGCTGATGTCTCGCTGCTGTTACTGATGCAACGACGTTGTGGTGTCTGTGCTGGTGTAAGTGTAGATGAGGAGGAGTCGCCTCTAACACAGTTATCCCTACGCGCATTTGCTCATAGTAGACATCCATCTACTATCGCATGTGCTGTATCTGCTCTAGCTCCTCCCTGAGCTCTTACCTCAAGGACTCCATCTCTGCATCCCGATCATCCTCTTTGTCATGCGTGCGAAGAGCTCATTATACCTCTCTTCAGCCACATGAAGCTGTTGAACCTGATCCTGCAGGCTCTAGGTTAAGTCATGGACTTGCTCATGCAAATCTACGTCCTATTGATCTATAAGGCTAGTGGCCGAGGTAGAAGATGCTCTGAAAGTGGACGTGCGCAAGTTACTGGCGAAGAACGATTCCACTCCGAAGATGTGGTTCTTCTATGGCTCGAATGTGGTATGGAACACACGACATTAGGATTCACCACAAATGCACTCGACGGTTCGAGGCATCGCCATCATCTACTATCTGCTGAGATTGCTGTATCGTGGCCTCGAAGTTCTAGATCTATAAATCCTAACACATTCAATTTGCATGTCAATATAAGTATAGATATGATAGTATATTATTAAATTCTATAAAAAAATTGAATACTTACATAAAAGTCCGCAGACCACTAATCAGCAAATCTCTCCTTGTTTTTTTTTGAACGTGTGGGTTTGTTTGAATACCTCCGCCAAAGAAACAAGACGCTCCAATGACCTTGTCTGCATATATTGGATAAGCATATTAAAAAAAAGTGACAATTAGTTAAAAAAAGGGATAAGTACTTTTTTCGTCCCCAAGGTCTGGGGTCAAAATCGATTTCGTCCCTAGCCTTTTTTTTTTGTTAAAATCATCCTCAACGTTTAAAAACGCTTTAAAATCGTCCTTTTCTATTTTTTTGGACCAAATTACCCTTAACTATTAATAAAAAAAAAAAAAAAACCCACCCTCAACCCCCCCCACCCCATCAGATCTCTTCGTTTCTCTCCTCCCCCCCACATAATTTTCCTTTCCTCCTACACCCACCCCCACCGTCACTCCATCACCCCCAACCCGCAGCCGCCCCGTGTCCAGCCCTCCGCCGCCGCCCCCGCGTCCAGCCCCACGCCGCCGCCCCGCGTCCAGCCCCACGCCGCCCCGCGTCCAGCCCTCCGCCGCCGCCCCCGCGTCCAGCCCCACGCCGCCGCCCCGCGTCCAGCCCCTCGCCGCCGCCCCTGCGTCCAGCTCCACGCCGCCCCGCGTCCAGCCCCTCGTCGCCGCCCCGCGTCCAGCCCGCCGTCGCCCCTGCGTCCAGCCCCCCGCCGCCCCTGTTTTTCTGTTTTTGCTTTCTGCTTTCTGCTGCTTCTTATTCTTTTCTTCTTCTTCTGTGGTTTTTGATGAAATTTGTTGTTGTTGATGAAATTTGTTGTTGGTGAAATTTAAACTTCTAAATTTTTGATGAAATTTGTTGTTGTTGATGAAATCTGATGATGATGATGATGATGATGACCGAGTGGGGTGAGGGGTGGGAGGGGGGAGTTACGGTGAGGGGGGTGAGGGGGTACGGTGAGGGTGGGGGGTGAGGTGAGGGGGAGGCAGTGAGGGGTGGGGGGTGAGGTGAGGGGGGGTTACGGTGAGGGTGGGGGATGAGGTGAGGGGTGGGGGGTGAGGTGAGGCAGTGAGGGGAGGCGGTGAGGAGTGGAGGGTGAGGGGGTGGGGGGTGGGGGTTACCGGAAGGGTGAGGGAGTGGTGGTGGTGGTGGTGGTGGTGGTAGGAAAATGATGATGATGAGGGTAATTTGGTCCACAAAAATAGAAAAGGATGATTTTAAAGCGTTTTTAAACGTTGAGGATGATTTTAACAAAAAAAAAAAGGCTAGGGACGAAATCAATTTTGACTCCAGACCTTGGGGACGAAAAAAGTACTTATAAACAAAGATAAAACTAGCTAAAAATATTTAAATGTAGGAGAAAGAGAGAGAAGAGGAGAAAAAAGAGAGAGGGGATTCGCCGAATTGAGAGGGAAGGGCTCGCATTTTAAATTTATCCCAAAATTACCATCGGATTTACCGACGAAAAAATCTGATGATAACGAATTGATGGTTATCAAAACTATGCCTTTCATTTTTTGGTGTTACCGATGGATAGATTTTTTCGTCGCAAAATCCAACGATAATATTAGCGCCATTAAACTCCATATTAGCGCTAAAAGTTACCATCGGATTTTGGGATGGGCTATCAAATCCAATGGTAATTTTTTTGCCATCCAAATTATTATAGCAATTCCTCGAAAAATTTAACGATAAATTTGATAGCAACGTCCCATCTAAAATTTGATAGTAAACTGACAATAATAAGCAAATTTTTTGTAGTATCAATAATTTAAAATGATATTAAGGGTTTGTTTGGGTGAGCTTTTAAAAAAAGATTTTTTTTTCGAGTTATTTTTTTTTAAAAGATCTTATAGAGAAGTAAAAGTAATTTTATGTTTGGATATCTCATGTAAAAAGGTCTTTTTATCAATCAATTATATTTGGGTATAATAATATAAAAGTACTTTTTTGTTTATTTCTTACATGAAAAACATTTTTTTTTAAGGAAAAAAGATCTTCTAAAAAAAGATGTAAATTACAACTTCTCAAAAAATATCTTTTTTCGATTTTACTAATGCTTTTACTTTTACTACTAGAAATTTGCCAAACACGTTAAAAAATAAAAAAAAGATCTTTTTTCATTGAAAAAAGATCTTTTTTTAACAAAATAATGGCGCCCAAACATGCACTAAACCTATATATGAATTCACCCTCTCAAACTCATGCACCTTTGGATTTGATTAAATGTGTGCCTTAGAAGTTGATAGAAGCTTAGTCACAACTATAAAATACAATTTTGGTAGTCATTCTTTTTATTAGAGATATAACCATTCATATTATATTCTTCTATCAGTTTAAGCTTTTCGGAGAAGTAATATCATAACATGATATGAATGCTCTATTTTTAAAATGTCTAGAGTTCGATCTTTGGTGAATCTCAAAAGTAGAAAAAATAGTACAAGACAAATAAAAAGAGAAAAGAAAATCTATGCAAAAATTAAGCATATTAAAAAAGAGACTCTTACTTGAAGAAAATATTAGAGATATAATTATTTATGTTATCTCTTTCTATCAATTTAAATTTTTAAGAGAAATAATATCATGATACTTCTTAATAACAAATACAATTTTATTATGTCTATGTCTTTTATAATAGATATACACTATTTTAATACTAATATTTTTTCAATAATTAATACATATTTTATTCGTTTTTATAGATTTTAAAAACTATTTAAATATCTAATTAATTAATAATAACTATATTTTTATATCAATGTCAAGAATGTATAAAAAATATTATTATGGTAAAAACATATTTAATAATGGATTCCATGCTTGTTGGTGTTAAGTATTACCGTTAATTTCTTTAACCACTTTTAGTATTATTGCCTTATTAATTACTTATCTGGGTTATCTCTATTTGGTTTTGAAATAAGATTTTATCCATCAATAAAAATTGCAATTGCTGCAGCAAGTAATACTTCTTTGTCAAGAAAAGATTGAAAGTGACTTTGCATTGCATTTAATTGTTATTACTAAAAATAATTGTACTTATTTGTTGGAAAAACTGTCTGATAACTGCTATTTTTATAGAGACATCTAGTAAATGTAAAATTCAAATACATACGTTTGCCAAAAAATAAAAATATAATTCATTACTATGGTAATTAAAGATGCCTGTGACAGAATAATTTTGTCACTTGCAGAGTGAAGATCCAATTCAAGATAGTTGAACTTGGCAAGAAACAAAAAATTATGTAATTATATATCACATAGAAAAAATATTAGAATAATTGAAGTGATATTATCATTTCCAAATTTAGTATTATTATTGTTCATCACGATATTAGTAATAATTTAAATTGATATAAGAAAATATATAAATAATTATATTTTTAATAATTTTTTTTTTTAATTTGAAACATGATTATTTATAAGTTTTTTTCTCTTGTTTATTTTTTTAGTTTATCTTATCTTAATTTTTTTTTGAATAACGAAAATCAAATTTTAGAATCTTAGTCATAAAAAATTTAATAATATATTATGATAATATTTGTTTAAAAAATTTAATTAATTTAATAAAAAATATATAATATAATTATATATCTCATATCTCCCGATCTTAGTTTCTGTACTTGATATGATATGAAAGGTTGCTTTATTCTATTCCATGCAACCAAATCTGATCCACATAATATAACATGATGTAAGCTTTCTAAAGAATCCCGATCAAAAGAAAAAGAGATAGTTTAGGTTGATTTTCAACACTTTTTGTTTTTGTATAAATTCATTTTAATAAAAAGAATTTAATAAAATGATATTTGATCTTTTAAAAAAAACTAGTAAATTGGTTTCTAATAAAATAAAAAATTAAATAAGCTCTAATTTAAAAAATAGACAAAGTAATTTTATATTTTTCAAAAATAATATGATTGATTGATGAAATTATTTTATATTCTAAAAGATACTAAACAATTTATCATTTTATTTTATTAAAAAGTAATTTGTCTAACATTATAAAGTATCAAGAACTAATTTATCATTTTTATTAGAAATTAATTTATCCATAAATAAATAATTTAGAAGTTAATTTAAAATATCACTTCTATCAAACTTAAACAGTGCCAAAATTTGTAAGACTAAATATTTATTAGGTAATATAACACAATAGTATTAATACCTTCATGAATAGAACTTGAGAGATCTACCTTATTATTCTCTTATAATATTCCAATGAAATTAAAAAAAAAAGACTTATTTAATCTGTCAAGACAATATATTAATCCATTTTTTTCTTTTTATTTTTTTTTCCTATGATTTTGTTTCGTTCGAAGAAAAGAAGTGATGAAGAGGAAGGAAATAGAGAAAAAAAAAAAAGGAAAAAGAAGCAAAAATTAAAGTTGAATAGATTTTTAGTTTTTCTAGATATATTTGGATGAATATAAAATGAAAAAGAGAAAATAATATATAAAGTTATAAAAGGAAAAAATACATTAATAGAATAAAAAGAGGAAGGATTTGGGATAAATGTGTTTAAAAAAAGAGAGAATAATATTGAATTGTAGCAAAATAACAATATTTTCCTTACACTTTTCTATCTAATATTAGAGAAAAAAAAATTTAGTAGATCACATTTATTTTATTTTTGCACTATTTTTTTTTAATTTTTATTTCAGACAATAATAAAAAATAATCATTTTTTTTTCAATTTCTGGTTCTGTTGGTATATTATTTTCTATTTGTTCATGTTTCGATAACTCCTTTACGGTGTTACTCCCCCCTTTTTGTGATATATTTTTTTTTTATTGCCCTTTGCTTTGTGGATGGTATGATTCTTCTACGTATCTTTCAAGTTTTGGAGAGATTTGAGTATGCATCAAGATCTATGAAAGAACTTCCAGATAAAAAAAAGGGTTTACATCTAGAGAAATGTCAGAAGATTAATGTTTTTTGATAATAGTAGCCAATATTTTTTATTAATTATTTATTTTTATACTATTAAAATTTAAAATTAAATGTTTAGAATTTATTTTTTAATATTTAAATTTATCAAATATTGATAAAAAAAAACATTTGTTGTCTTATAGTATTATTTTTAGATTTATTCAAAAAGAAAATATATCACATATTGCAACACATATTTTGTCAATATAAAAATAAAAAGAGATTCAAATTTATCTTTATTTTTATTTATTAAAATAAAAATTTATGCTTTTTCCATTTTAGAATTCAATATAAAAAATATTTTTGCATTCAAATCTAATATATATGTTTATGTGATTTTTAAGGATGTGTTTGTTTTTGGAGATTCGGACTGACGGACTGAGAGATTAATATTTAATATTATGTTTGTGACTAGAGATTAGAACTAAAATTTTAGTTATTGAAACACAAAATTTCAATCATTTTACTATCTTCAAAAAGTGAGGGGACATATGACTAAAATTCTGAAAATAGAGATTGAAATTTTAATAATATTTTATTTCTAAAAATACCTTCATTTAATTCTTAAAATTCTCATTCTTTTTATTTTAAATTAGGACTTTTCTTTTTTAGGTGTTTGTTATCTTCCATCACTCCTCCTCCTTCTTTTTTCTCTTTTTCTTAACCTTGTACTTTCCTCCTCTCTCAAATATGGTCGTGTCTCCACTCCCGTAATGCTATCTACCTCTATTCTTTCTCTCTCCTAACACCTTTTTTTTACGTTGTCTCATCTTTTTTTGTCACAACAAATTTTTTTCTTTTTCTCTGTCATTTTTAATGTCGCCTCTTCTTCTTTTTCTTCCTCTTTGTCATAATTATGGTCACCTCCTCCTCCTCTTTATCATTACTGTCACCTCTTTCTCCTCACTCATCGCTTCTTTGCCTTAGCTTACCTCTGTTTGTCCCTATCCACTCACTGCCACTCTCTACCTTATATTTATATTAGGATTAATCTCTACATACAAGTGTTTTGCATTTACAAGCTTTACAAGTCTGAACGAAACCCACCCATTAAACGCGCTGCTTATGTTACGTGCCTTTTTAACATAATTTTAAATCAATTCAAAAGATTTCATTTCTTTTTTCGAGTTTCTTGCCAAATTTGTTGGATCTCCTTCATGCGTTCTCTCTTTGCTTCGTTTTTCTTCGATTTTCATGGTTTTTGAAATCAAGCTTTGAAATCGTTTTGAAGATAATGGAACTT
This sequence comes from Arachis hypogaea, assembly GCF_003086295.3. Classification (NCBI taxonomy): domain Eukaryota; kingdom Viridiplantae; phylum Streptophyta; class Magnoliopsida; order Fabales; family Fabaceae; genus Arachis; species Arachis hypogaea. The sequence goes on along the minus strand of NC_092047.1, from coordinate 109,781,612 downwards.
CAGAAATACACCCAAACGATTACAGAAATACACCCAAACGGTTACAGAAATACACCCAAAACAAGGGGAGACAGTATATTTCTTCTTGAAATCTTTTAATGTTTTGCTGGTTAAGGATGAGGCACATGGCACAGACAATCTAGAAGAAAAACCTAGAAGAGCAGTAAAACAGTACCTTGAATAATGTTTCTTCCTTTTTTCTGGTAATTTTTGATGGAGATTTGTATCTTTTCTTCTTGATTTCTTCTACTCTTCGTGAGAAGTTAGAACGTTTCTGCAGAATCGTAGTAGTTTGTTTCGAATGTTCCTTGAATCTTGATGGTTTGCGTTTTGATTGAGGAAGAAGAGGAAGCGTGAACGTATTGTGAAAGGACGCGTGTTTTTTTCTTGGACTTGGAGCAACTTGTATAGTTTGTAAGCCAAAAAGGCTTGTATGTGTAGCAGGCCTTTTTATATTATTAGAATTCATAATTTATAATTTAGTATTTAAAATTTAAAATATTAATTAAATATTAACTAAAATTAATAAATTTTATTGATCATATAATATTGTGCAATGATTTTGTGTCTGAAAATACACAAGAATTTCTCTTTAATTTCCATAATATGTTAAAACTTGCAACATCACGTGAAAAATAAATTGATTAAATTCACAATGTTGTTGGAATTTGATTTTTTTTTTTTTTGGTTATTATTTCTTTAGCATTGTTCTTGTAACTATTTTAGTTTCCTTCTCCATATTAGATTATTAATATGCTACTTTATGTAATTTAGTAAGATGTCCCATTTTCAATATTACTTTAGTGTTTTTTTTTTCAGCCTATGTTAATAATTTTTTTCGTTCAATCAATAAAAATTATCTTCTAATAAAAAAATACACTATCATGAAAAGTGGACTAGGCTTCAAGAAGGAGATGGATGTGATTACACGCGCCGCATGTGCGAATGTGGAAAACCCACTGAAGTGACAGCAACCCCACCGAGCACAGAGAAAACTACGTATGCAGACCAGCTTAAACAAAAAATATAAATATAAATATAAATACAAATAATAGAAATAAGATGGATGTTTCTAAAATCCATTTTTAAAGTATTATTCTTTTGGGACTAAACATTTTATTATCATTTATCAATAATAAGATAATTTTTTTTATTTTTAATATTTAATTTTATTATTTTTTATGTGCTTAAAATTATATAAAAAAGAAAGAGTTCAAAATAAACACAAAAATTTAAAATATTTATTTCTTTTTTACATTTTTAGTTTAATAAACATATAATTTTGGAAAATATAACACGTGCAATATTAATCGAAATTTAATTTTTTATAAAGATAAAAAAACAATAATATATTATTATTATTATTATTATTATTATTATTATAAAATGGAGTGAGTATATATTAAAACAAAATAGCAATAGTGAAAGAAGAGAGAGAGAGAGAGAGCGCGCACTTTACCACTTTTATACACTGCACGCATCCCATCCCAGAAAAACACAAACAACACAAAAAAAAAAACGCACAAGAAGCAACAAAGAATCACATTCATGGCTTTCACCCATCACTGCAGCTATTTCGAGCTTAATAACGACCCACGCAACCAGCTGCAACCACAAAACAACAAGCTTTATTAGAGAGGTGCCCAAGTTTCTCTTTCTCTTTCTCTATTAATTATTATTTCCCCAACACCATGGGATTGTTTTAGTGTTTCCATCACCAATTTATATTTACAATACCCCACCAAAAATCCAGAGCTTCTTCTTCCAATCCAAAACCAAAGACAAAAAGAAAAGAAAAAACTCATCTTTCCCTCCACCCTCTTGCTTAATTTCTAGGCCTTGGTTGTGGATTTGTGAAACCAAGCCCCATTGCCGCGTTTTCTTTTGTGGGGTGGTGTTGTGGAGGCAAAAGGTTCAAACTTTGAATAAAGCTGGAGTCTTTTGTGTGGGTGGTTTCGTGGGTTCTTGTTGTTGTTGTTGTTGGTAGGTTTGTTAAATGAAGGCGATGCCCTTTCCTTCTGAGGAATTTCAAGGGAAGGGAGTGTTGGATTTCTCTTCTTCTTATTGTTCTGCAACAGATCTGTTCTCACTGCTTCAGCATCAACAGCAACTTGTTAATAATCATAGTATCCATCAGCCACCACCACCATCACAAGAAGGAAAGTGGAGGAGAAGGGAAGAAGAAGAAGAAGAAGAAGAAGAGAATAAAGGCTATGTGGGCTGCACTGAGCCCACATCTGTTCTTGACTCAAGAAGAAGCCAAAGCCCTCCTTCATCCTCCTGCACAATGTCCTCTTCTCTTGGTAGCAGCAACAACAGCACAAGCAAAGGTAGTGCTGCTGCTGGTGGTGGTGGTGGCTGCTCAGCCTCTGCTGCAGCACTAGCCTCAGAGAATCCTCCTCCTCCTCCAGAAGGATCCATGGAGAAATGTGGTGGGGCAAGAATGATGGATGACTGGGAGGGTCAAGATCAGTCCATTCTGAGGCTAATCATGGGTGATGTTGAGGACCCTTCTGCTGGTTTGACCAAGCTCTTGCAAACTGGCTCTCGTAATGTTGATTTTAGTTCTTCAGGGTTTGGTGTTGTGGAGCAAGGAGGATTGGTTATGGACCCTTCTATGCCTGGGAATTACCCTGCTTTCCCATTCCTTGGGGCTGAGAATATGGAGAGTCACAATGCAAAGAATGGTTATGGTGTTTCTGAACCCATGTTTGCTTCCTGTAACAATCCTATGTTGGTGTCCTCGGCTCCGACTTCGGGTGTGTTCGGCTTTCAGCAGCCTGTGTTTGGAACCGTGGATGAGAAGCCTCAGGTTATCAACCCTCAGTTTATGATGAATCATAATCAAGTTCAGTTTTCAGAGAATCCTTCATTCTTTGTGCCATTGACATACCCCCAAATGCAAGAGCAGCATATTGTTTACTCTCAGCAACCGGCGAAGCGTGCTGCGGTCGGGCACAATTATCAGGTGCCGAGATTACCCCTTTTGGATTCGGGGCAGGAGCAATTCGCCAGGAGGCAGCAACAGGCGCAGCTTCCATTGTTTCCTCATCATCTGCAGCATCAGCAGAAGGTGAGTTCAGCCGGAGACGAGGCAAGCAACCAGCTTCAGCAGACTATGTTTGATCAGCTATACAAGACTGCTGAGCTGATAGAAGCTGGTAATCCGGTTCTTGCGCAAGGGATATTGGCGCGGCTCAATCACCAGCTCTCCCCCATTGGCAAGCCTTTTCAGAGGGCTGCCCTCTACATGAAGGAGGCATTGCAACTACTGCTCCATTCAAACATTCCCAATTTCATGCCTTTCTCGCCCATCGGCTTCATATTCAAGATTGGAGCTTACAAATCATTCTCAGAGATCTCACCTGTTCTCCAGTTTGCAAACTTCACTTCCAATCAAGTCCTCATCGAAGCTGTAGAACGGTTCGATCGAATTCACATTATTGACTTTGATATTGGGTTTGGAGTGCAGTGGTCTTCCTTTATGCAAGAGCTTGCCTTGAGAAATAGCAATGCATCTTCTCTTAAAGTTACTGCCATAGTTTCGCCTTCGAATTGTGACGAGGTTGAGCTCAATTTCACAAGAGAGAATTTAAGTCAGTATGCAAAAGACATCAACTTATCATTTGAGCTCAATATCTTGAACATTGAATCATTGAGCTCTCCTTCCTTTCCACTGGCAAGTCAGTTCTTCGATAGCGAGGCAGTTGCTGTAAATATGCCGCTTTCTTGTTTCACTCATCATCCGTCGCTGGTTCCATCTGTCCTTCATTTTGTCAAGCAGCTTAGGCCAAAAGTGGTGGTTACTTTGGACCGAAATTGTGACCGAATCGATGTGCCACTTCCAACCAAAGTAGTCCATGTTCTTCAATATTACTCAGCCTTGCTCGAATCGCTTGACGCCGTGAATGTGAACCTCGACGTCCTCCAAAAGATTGAGAAGCATTTCATCCAACCATCCATTAGGAATGTGATCACAGGTCACCACCATTACCATTCACAAGAGAAGCTACCTCATTGGAGGAACCTCTTTGTTCAATCTGGATTCTCATCATTCACATTCAGTAACTTCACAGAAGCTCAAGCAGAATGTCTGGTGCAGCGTGCGCCGGTGCGAGGGTTTCAGGTCGAGAGAAACCATTCGTCTCTTGTTCTATGCTGGCAGCGAAAAGACCTGGTCTCCATTTCGAGTTGGAGATGCTAAACCATGCAACAACAAAAGCACTTACTTAACCACATGATTCTTGAAGGTGCTTCAGAACTTACTACTGCAATTTATGTAATTGTTTGTGTAATTTAATCTAGGATTATTGATCAATCATGCCCATATGTTTTCTTAACTAAGATGGGTTCATTCTACTGTTTTTATTACTAGTATGTCTCTTTAATTGTGGGTATTATTATTAATTAATCATGACTTTCCCACTTCCATCTAGTAATTAATTGACTCTCTGTGGTTTAATTTCTATCTCCATTGTTCCTTTGTTAACTTGATCACAAAGCAAATTGCTTTGTTTGTAAGGAACAATGTTAATGTTGTCTCTCTGTTTATCACCATGCTTTGGTTTAGTTGCTTGATTTTGATGACTAGTATAATTAGAAAATGTTATGCCAAATTCAAGTCTTGTTGACTCTAATAGATGAAATTGAATTGAATTGAATTGTGTTATTGGTCAGACATAAAAGAATGCAATTATTCTTAGTAATTAGTAGTGTTGTCTTTCACTTTGTCACAATCAAATGATGCAAGTTTGAAATAAATATTGCATGAGGTAGTTAGTGATTAAGAAATGTAGACACACAAAAAGCCAAGAGCATTTTTTAATTCTGGAACTGTGGCTTGTGCATTGGATTCATACTTTCATATTAAATTTAATTTAAACATGATGAAATCAATAATGGTTCTTCATATAGATATTACAATTTATGAAGTTAAATTTCATGTTGCAAAAAAAGGCGAAAAAAGGTTATTTTTGTGTTGATACATTTATTTTTGTGATGTATCAAAAAGTTGAAAGTGAATTACTGTAAGGAAAAATCTAGAGGGCCAGCAATTTTTTTTTAATTTCTGGTCAGCATGTAACTAGCAAAGAAAAGTGAGTCATTAGATGAAATCTCACACCATTAAAATCATGAATAAATGACCATTTGTACCCTTAAAAGATGAAAACGCTGACATATGTACCCACACTAAATCGAAACTAAACTTGTACCAACGCAAGATGCTCTCCGTGTGACAAAAGTACCCTGTCTTTAGAGGGTTGGAGTGCCACGTAGGGTACTTTTGTCACATGGATGACATCTTGCGTGGGTACAAGTTTAGTTTCGATCTGGTGTGGGTACATATGTCAGCATTTTCATCTTTTATGGGTACAAATGGTCATTTATTCTTAAAATCATCATTGATGGCTATTTGATGATTACAAATCACAAAAATTGTTGGCCTCCTAGCACTCCTCTTATTATAAACCTTAGGGAGTAACATTAAAACGTAACAATAAAGATTTGCAAGCACCTTAACTAAAGAGAAAGGTATCAAAGGAACCTTAATAAGTGAGATAAACATGGATCTTATTAAATTGGAGGGATTTGAAGATTGATTTGTTCCTCCAATGAAAAATTCACTTTTTAGCTGATCATTTATAAAAGTATAAATCTTGTAATGTGTAACAAATATCTACCAAATCATGTATACACATTTTAGGAATTTATCTAACTACCATACTTTTGGCCCTCTTCAAAGGTATATAAGTATAGAAGATTTAAATCAACTTGGGTTGGTCGAGTAGATAGTTTACTCGTGACTCTTAAATGAAGCTCAAATCTGCGATGAATTAGTCATTGACTTGTCGGGTTAGGGCAGGGGATACTGTAGGATACCAAAAAAAAAAAGTATAGAAGACTCTAAATATCTTGAATGAAGAAGATGCTTTGCTTCCCATTCTTTCTAAAGCTGAGTACAATCATCTCCCACCTTTGCACGGAATCCCTTCATGAATGAAGAACAACCAATATCAATAATAATAACAACAAAAACATTTTTGGGCTTTAATATTTGAATTAGGTCTTAATTTTATTTTTGAGGTTTATTTTTGTTTCAAATTTTTTATTTTATCTTATTTTAATGCTGGTCAAAATTAAACATTTTTTATTTTTCTAAAAGTATATATTTTTTCCATTATTAGTTTTAGAAAATTGTAACTATCGAAATTGTGATGGTCATAATGATAATTATAGTAATTTGATAGTGAAATTGACAAAGGAATAATAAGAAAGAAAAATAATAATAAAAAAAATTTTGAAATAAAAGTTTTAATTCCAACAAGAGAATCAAACTCATAGTTCTGGATCCTAGATTGAACTGGCTGGTTTAACTGAATAACCCGAAAATTAGTCATTAAACTAGTCCAATTTAAATAAAACCCTAATTAGTCATGAACCAGTCAAAGAATTAAAAAAATTGATTGAATCGGTATATTTTTTAGTAATTAACCGATTTAAAATAATAAAATATAAAAAATTTACTTTTTTTAAAAAAAAATATTTATTTATACATAAATATATTATTTTATTATATTCGGTTTAATAATTGAACTTTAGTTAAATCTTTAAATTTGTAACTCTTGCAATTCAATAACTGATTTGATTTTTAAAATCTTAAAAAATAAGATAAAAAATATTTGAAATCAAATTTAATGTTTTAAATATTAAAATTAAATTAAAATTTCAGTCGTTTTATCCAAATAATAATAATAATAATAATAATAATAATAATAATAATAATAATAATAATAATAGTAAACTCAAACTTAAAAAAAATATCCTTTAGACCCCAAGTCGAATTTTGAACTCGATAAGACCAGACCTTGAACACCCTTATTATACTTTATGATAACAAGGCTAAGGTGTCATTAATTCAACCAATGAATTATCACTCAGTTTGGACTAGATTTAATTAATAAATATATAAAGTAGTAAGTTACCACTTACCATGTGGTATGTATGAGTTAAGCCCCATTTTAGTCTTGAGATTGGCGAGTTACACTGATTTAGTCCTCTAAATTTCGATTGTACTAAATTAATCCCCCAAATTCGAAAAAATGCACCACGTTAGTCCTTGGCCTATTTTTCGTCATCGGAGGACTGACGCCGTTAGTGACGTGGCCAAATATTGCCACGCTGGACACTAGGAAACGGCGTCGTTTCTAATTTGGCGCTAAAAAACCCCTTTAAGCGACGTCGTTTGTATGCGATGGAAAACAAAACGTTTGCTTCCCTCTTTTGTCTCCACTCTTCATCTTCAACTCCTCCATGAGTGACGTAGTGGAAAAAGTCTCTCTTCCATGAGTGACTCAAAATAGGAACGAGTAACTGCAATAGAATTCCGGAGACTGCTGGATCACCAGTGAACACTGTACAGTTGTCTGAGGAGGTACTTTGCCGCTACAAGGAGCTTCTGTTCCGTCATCGAGGTTAGTGAAGAGATTAAAATTTTATTTTTTCAAATTTTAGGGAATGCGTTGATGGTTGTTGATCATAGTTTATTGCTTTGTATATTGTTTTTCCCTAAGGTTTGTAGTGGAATTTGGGCTAGGGTTTTATTTCGATGTTGTCTCCCACTGTGTTTTTGTGGTTTGTCTTCATGCTCTGTTCCGATGGTGGATAAATGTGTTTTATTTTGATATATCTCTCTGTCATGTATGAATGTAGTTGATAAAAACTATCTTAAAGGGATCATTGTGTGGAACTGGTGCTGAAAAGAAATTTTTTTGAATCATGCAGATGGATGTGCACTTAGATATTATGTTCCATCATGGGAAAAAGTTTCAGAAAGATGAAAACGGGATGACTATATATTCTCCTGATAAGAAGGCATGCGTTGGTGACATTGATGTAGATACTTTAGATATTTTTTGGGTTAGAAATTATTATATAAAGAACTAGGATATGATAGGATAGGAGAATGTTGGTGGCATGTTCCTGGGAGGAGTTTAGATAGTGGGTTAAGAGCTTTGAATTGTGATGATGAGTTGAGAGAGATGTGTTTCATGGGTGAAAAGAATGATGGGCTGGTTGATGTTTACTTTGAGCATGCAGTTTCAACACCAAAAATTCTTGAGGGAAATGAGATTGTGGTGTATGTTGAGGGTGACCATGATGATTTGAGAGAGGTTAGTGATGAACCTGACAATGAACCCCTACAAGACAAGATCCCAAACCAAACTAATATACCCACTGTCCCTACTGATGAGACTCCATTCACCAACAACAATGAACCAACGCATAATACCTCACCACCCAAAAGCACAGAACCAACAGATCCTGGTGCTAATAACCGAACACCCAAAAATATAATTCCACTACCACATCCAACTCTAATCCTAGCCAAGCTACTACTGCAAAGCATGTTAGCAAGACTCATCCAGTTATCCCAAAAGCTAAACCCAATTCAAATGCCAACCCAAATCCGAAATCCAATACTACATCATCCTCCAAGGCCAATGCCAACCCGAAGAATTCCTCCAAGCCCAAGCCCAAGCCCAACCGGAATTCTGTGTCCAAGCCCAAACTAAATCCAAATCCCAAAATCACTACTAAAACCTATTGCACAAGGTCTGCTTCAAAAGTGAGGAAGGTACAGCAAAATGACAAGAAAAAAACAAGTGCTGAGGTTGTCTTCTTCTGAAGATGAACACACCACAGAGGACAGTTCATATGATCCTGGGACAGATGATAGTTCAAGTGATGATGATGTCGTTGGAAAAAAAATGTGAGACCAAGAGAAGAGAGTCTGGGTTGAAGCATGCACCTGCTGAAGGACTAGCAAAGTCTAAGAGAAAGTTTCTTAACGATGATGATGCATTGGTGGTGGATGATGAGGAGTGTGAGGTGGACTTAAGTTTCTTAGAAGTCCCTGTCACAGGAGATGAAAACCTGGACAATGCTTTGGATCCTGGAGCAGAGTCTGATGGGGCCAACTCTTGGCACTTGGAGGAAATGAAGACTCCTCTTCCTTCGGAAGATGAATTTTCTGAAGAAGAGCCAAATGATGTATTCCCAGTATTTAGAGATGGTATTCGGTTCGGTGATTTAAAATTTGAGGTGGGGATGAAGTTTAATACAAAGTCCGAGTTTAAAGAGGCAGTGAGAGAGTTTACAATTCAAGAAGGTAGGCATATTCAATTTATTAAGAACGATGCTGTGAGATGCAGGGCTGTCTGTAAGGTTGAGGAGTGCAAGTGGGTGGTATATGCCTCACGGGATCATGAGGAGACATGTTGGCAGATAAAAACTTTCAATGACGACCACACATGTGCTAGAGAAGCCACCAACCGAACTGCAAATAGGAACTGGTTGACTAGCAAGTTAGTGAAGAAGGTTAGGAAATATCCTCACTTCAGACAATGTGAGGCAGCTGTCTACTTCAAGTCTAAGTGTGATCTGGTGTTAAATAAGAATTCAATTTCTAGAGCCTTGGCAGACGCTAGAGTTGTGGTGTATAGAGATGAGAAGGCCCAGTATGCAATGGTCAGGGACTACAGAAAAACACTCTTGAAGTGTAATCCGGGTTCAACAGTTAGAATTGGAACCATCCCACAACCAGATGGAGAGGTGATCTTTCAGAGGATGTATGTATGTCTTAGTGGATGCAAGAATGGTTTTAAGGCAGGGTGTAGGCGACTGATTGGTTTAGATGGGGCATTCCTTAAAACACAAACTGGAGGCCAGATTTTATCCATAGTGGGTCAGGACGCAAATCATCACATCTATGTTATAGCATGGGCAATTGTAGATATCGAGAACACGGAGAATTGGAGGTGGTTTCTAGAGCTACTCCATGAGGACCTCGGAGACTATAAAGAAAACAAATGGTGCTTCATGAGTAACATGCAAAAGGTAAACCCTACCCTTTCATAGTATACTCTATTATTACAACAGTTGTTAACGTATAGCCTATTGCTAGTTAAGGTAAATTGTTCGTTAAGATGTTGACATGTTGGTCTGAACAGCTGTGTACTGACTGAGAGAAATATTTGTGTACAGTATTATTCTTTATTGGTAATATGACATAGGGACAAAAATAGGGAACGATTTCAATGTAGGGGACCACTTCAGGTTCATTAAACAAATGTTAGGGACTATTATGGGTTAATATTTGTATCTCAAGGACTATCATGTATCACGAATTGTATCTCAGAGACTATTACGTGTCACGAATTGAATCTCAGGGACTATTACGTATCACAAATTGTATCTCATTCATATGCAGGGCCTGCTTTCTGCAGTCCAGGAGGTAATGCCTCATGTCCACCATAGGTTCTGCGTGTGGCACTTATGAATAAATTTTAACAAGCAGTGGAAGGATTTAGAGTTAAAGGGGTTACTTTGGGAATGCGCACGATCAACCACTTATCAAGATTTCTCTGACAATATGAAGAAGATTAAGAAAATTAATGAAGAGGCTTGGAATTACCTGAACAAGTGGCTTATGGACTCGTGGACAAAGTCAGCATTTAGTCATGCTCCTAAACTTGATAATATCTGTAATAACACATGCGAGGTCTTTAATGCAAGAATTAAGGAAGCAAGGGCCAAGCCAATCATCACGCTACTTGAGGAGGTCAGAATGTTTGTCATGAGAACAATCACTAAAAACAAAGTTAAGTTAGCCAAACATGTGGGAAAGCTACCACCAATGGTTCAAAGTAGGTTGGACAAGATCAGGAAGGAGCCTAAAAGTTAGATGCCAATCTGGACTTGGGATGATGAGTATGAGAAGTTTGAAGTGCATGGTCATCTAACTAATATGGTAGTGGATTTGGGCAAGCGACTGTGCACATGTCAATTTTGGATGTTAACAGGTAATTAACCAGCCTTTAGGACCTGCGTATTTGCGAATTATTAAATACTTTAATAACACATTACTTTGTTAATTACTTCAGGAATGGCCTGTGTGCATGCGTGTGCAGCACTTGCAAGGGTGAATAAGAGACCTGAAGATTTCTGTCATAAGTGGCTCACTATGGACGCATATAGAGACACTTATGCACATTATGTAAATCCATTGCCTAGACAATCTCTTTGGAAAAAATCTGAGTATAATAGACCTCAAGTTCTAAGGAAAAAGAAGAAGACCGGACCACTGACAAAGAAAAGGAGAAAGAATGCAGATGAGGATAATGGAGGAAGCAAGAAATCTAAGGTGACTAGGACTCTAAAGAGACAACTTAAACCATTTACTTGCAGATACTGTCTACAGAAGGGACACACAAAGAGTAGTTGTCCAAAAAAGAGAGCAACTGATGTTGCTCAAGCTTTTGCTGATGCAGCTGCAGTTGCCGCTGCTGCTAAGGCAAAGCCCAATGCACAAGAAAATGCTGTTCAAGCACCTACTCAAGCTCCTCCAGATGCACCTGCTCAGGCTCCTCCAGAAGCACCTTCTCAAGCTGCTCCAGAAGTCCCTGCTCAGGCACCTGCACCAGTTGATGGCCAGGTGGTTGAGATCGACCTCTCCCAGCCAAACTACTCCGATGCACAACAGTCCCAACATAGTCAAGAGGTAGTTGCATTTAGTTTCACAACTCATAGTTAAAATTATTGTGCACATTCAACTAAATTTATGTCCTACTGAAACAAGATCCACCTGCGAGGCCATCCAAGTTGCAGACCAGAAGGAGGTCCTCCACACTACCATCAGGATCGGTCACTATGGATCCACTACAAGGAGCAAGCTCAGCCACATCTTTCAGACTGGCCAACTTCCTAAAATTTGTCCCAACACCTGGCTTCAAGCCACCAAGAAAGAAGAAATGAAGATGTACCTGATCTGTGCAGCTTGTTTTGGATGAAACTGTGAATCTTTTTGTGAATCATACTTTTTGTTTTGTGGGCTGAATTTATGGCAGTAGACTTTTAATATATTTGAATACAATATGACAATGATGGCACTCTGTATCCTTTAACTAGGATGTATTTTGGAATTAGAACTACTCTTTACTTGTCTGGGAGAGTTGTCATTAATATGGCAGGATTATTGTTACTTTTATTAAAACTTATTGATATGGTTATTATTATTATGACAATTTGTTCCAGCTTCAATTATGCTGCTTCAGATTTCTTTTTTACAATTTTTCAACAATTTCATTGAATAACAGAAAACAACTAAAAAATTTGAGAATGGGAATTTTTCTTTCTTCTACTACACATTAACCCTAAACATAGTAACACAAACTCATCTTCAAGCTTTAACTACCAACATAAAACCAACAACAAATACTATAAACGAAGCCAAAACTAAAATGTACATTTTTTGGGTTCTAACTTCAACCTCTATCTTCTCAATTTTCCAAGCCAAATCCACTCTAACTTGGTCACCATCCATAGTAAAAATTACCCTTCCTCTGAGGTCTTCTTCTCCAATGTCAGCCCAGACAAACAAACCACACCACCTCTTACCATTAATATTATAGTTAGGTCACCCAAAGAATAGCTTGTTAGGGTTAGCCTCTATTATGGACCACCGAAGAACAGGGCGGCACCCACACCCACACCACTGTGGAACACCCGATGCTCTACTTCGACTGAAACTCCTTGTGTTGGACCGCATGGAACTCTGGCTCCCACTTGCAATCATGATGGTAAACTCGGAAGGGAGTAGGAGACGAAGAACGAGAGAGAAACGGGAAGAAGAAGAAGATGATGAAGTCACGGGATGAATTTAGGTTTTAAAAGGGGGATAATGACTAAATTGGAGTAAATCAAATTTTAAGCCACGTCATCTAACCGTTAGTATGTCTAGCGTGGCAATTTTGGCCACGTCACTAATGGCGTCAGTCCTCCGGTGACGGAAAATAGGCTAAGGACTAAAGTGGTGCATTTTTTCGAATCTAGGGGAATAATTTAGTGCAATCGGAATCTGGAGGACTAAATCAGTGCAACTCGCCAATCTTAAGAACCAAAATGAGACTTAACTCATACATATCACATGGTAAGTGGTATAAAAGTTTTAAATAAAATAGATATAATCAATGTATGAATATTAAATCATGGCTTAACTAAAAATAGATATAAATGTTCTAAATCATGGCTTACCTAATAGTGATATTGAATCTTAATAATTTTAAATTTTGAATATTAAATAAAAATAGATATAATAAGTGTATGAAAGTTTTAAAACTTAATTCTTTTAGAAAATTTAACTACTTTCAATTTCACTTTACAATTCTTTTGCCCTTAAAGCTCCCTAGCTAAATATATTATTGGAAAGTTTTAAATGTATTTAGAATACTGGTATTCCAATAATTTTTGTTAATTTTAATTAATATATATTATATATATTTTATAATTATATCAATAGTTAAAATTATTAGAATACCAATATATTTAATATACTTAAAATTCTTCTTATATTATTATATTTAAAATCATGATATATTATTATATCAATTCCATTTTAAAGTTGCTATAAATTTTCTCAAGAGTTAGCTATTATAGATAGAGTGATACTTTAAATTGATCTTTAACAATTGTTATTTTGGATAAATTAGCTTTTGACAAATTGGCCTTTGGTCTTTTAACAGAAATTAGTCTCTAATTAAAACAAAAGGATAAATTAATTTTTTCGTCTTTTAAAATTTTAGATAATTTAATATTTTAATATTATTATTTTTTAAAAAATATTTTATTAATAATGGATTAATTCGAAATATAAATTATTAGGGATTAATTTAGAGTTTTACTCTTGTAGATATTATAATTCTAGCTATTAATGTTTTATAAAATTAAATCTATGATCTTATTTTATAAATTTTATATTAAAATGATGATGTTTAGATGTTTATGATAACATTAGAAATAATTAATTTATTACAAATAATTAAAAGAAAAAATATAATGAAAGAAGTAAATAATTTTTTTTAATATGAAAAAAATATTAGTGTTTTTGTTATAAATGAGATTATTTGATGTAATTACAGGTACGTGAATTTTGCAGGTAGGAAGTCAACATGTGAAGAGCGTGTTGCAATACGTGGGGTGTGTTGAACAGGTGGCAATATTCTGGCCAACACGTAAGGGACGTGTTGGACATGTGGCAGCATTTTGACCAATACGTAGGGGCGTGTTGAAACACGTAGAAACGTGTTGAATAACTTCCACAATACTGTAATACATTTCAAATATCAATATTCAATTAAAACACCATCTTTATTTCCATATCAAAAATAATTTCTGTATAAAATTATGTGAATAAGAATTTTTTTATTAAAAAAATCTCCTGGAAGAATTAGGTTAATAATACTGTAGCATATGTTAACGAAAGTACAACACATCATTCCAAAAATAAAAATAAAAAACAAAAAAATCTACTTAATGAAAAGGTTCCAAAGATCTCATCCGCACGATTTCTTTCTTGCAATAATAAAAAAGAATCTTAGCCGTCGAAATCTGCATCGATATTTTCAAACCTTCAAAAAGCTTTCATTATCAAGTATCGTCAGATTCAGTTTCGAAAACCAGGCCAAAGCAGCTATTGTTCCGAAACTACCCTTTGGTCCCTATCTTCAACTAGCTTTGCACGTGGCTCCTCGAAATAAATCGAGGGTAAAACAGTAAATTCGACAATTATGAAAAGCCAGAACCCAGTCACCTTTTTCTGTCCCCTTGGCCTCTGTTAAAAGAAAAATAAAGAGAAAATAAAAAAAAAAGAAAAGAAAAAAGAAAATAAGCCTGAAAGGCAAACGTAACTCGCGTTTGGATAGCGTGGTCGCGTGGGAGCATTTCCATTCAAAGGTAAAGTCCCATCAACCACACATATATAGGACAAAATATGTTTTATAATTTTTTGGGTACATTTCTTTAAGTTAGAGCTTATCAAGTTTGGAAATTTTTTATTTTTTTATTTTTTTGGATTTTAATATATATTATGATGAATATTATTATAATAATTATAGTGACTACAAAATTTTGATAATCTTTAAAAGATGTTATTAAAATTAAAGTAATATTTTTTAATTTAAAAAATAAAAATAATAAACACACACATATATATTTTTATTTTTAATATAATAATAGTTATCAAATAGATTATTTATATATGTAAAACTTGTTTATAATGCATTTTGATTTTTTCTTTCAGGAATTCAATTATCAAGCAAATATATTATATCATAACCTTATATGATAATAGATTTTCTATATCCAAATATTAATATGTTATTTTAAATAAACAAATTAAATTGTTTTAGAAAATTTGACTTCAAATAAATATTTTGTTTAAATTATGTTGACGGTTAACCTATTAACAGAAGTAGAGTGTATTTTTACAAAGTGAGATATTTTTGAAATTGACAAATTGTATTAATTTAGTATATGACTTTTCAATTACTATAGTTTAGTCTTTTAAATTCAAAAAAAATATATTAATATAGTTTTTTATATATTTTCTGTCACTAGAATTTAATATCGTTAGTGATGTGGCTCAATTTTTGCTACGCTCTGAACATATTAAAACAATGTCACAGTATTTTGATGCTAAAAAAGGCACTAAATGATGTTGTTTTAGGATTTCAACAAAACTAAAACATTAAATCCCTCCTTTTTTATCACTTCGTCTTCTCTTCTCCACTGAATTTCAAACAAAAAAATTAACTCTTTCATGGATGAAAAGAATTGAAAGTTATCGGAGGAGAAAGTGTTTGTGGTTATATGTTGATTTTTACGAAGTGTGTATCGGCGCCGTAGAGGTTGAAAAGGGTTTAAGGTGACCACAAACCCTTTCTTCTCGAGCAACCTTCAATTCTTTTCAACCATAGAAGAGTCATCTTTTTTTTTTTTGAAGTTCAGTAGAGAATAAGATGAAGTGATCAAAAGAGAGGGGTTTAACGTTTTAGTTTTGTTAAAACCCTAAAACGACGTCATTTAGTACCTTTTTTAGTGTCAAAACACATACGACACCGTTTTAATATGTCCAGCGTGGCAAAGATTGAGCCACATCACTAACAACGTTGAGCTCCGGCGACAGAAAATACACAAGAGACTACATTAGTGTATTTTTTTAAATTTGGGAGATCAAATTGTAACAATTGAGAAGTCAATGACTAAATTAATATAATTCACTAATCTCAAGGACTAAAATGAGGCTTAACTTGTATTTTACGGCTTTCTTATTGTCATAACATAAAAATATAGAAACTTTTAAATATATAAATTTGTTTGAAAAAAAGAGATAAATATAAGAATAATAAAATATTGTTGTCGTAGAATAAAATTTGTTTGACATTTTAAAACCAAAATATTAGAGATAATGTGATAAGGATATAAACATAACTTTTTTATTTTGTTTTTTACTGTTATTTTTATATTTTAAGTAAAGTGACAAATAAATTTTTTAGAATTTATATTTTGAATAGATTAGTTTTAAAAAAAATATATATTAATAAAATTTTTTAGGATAACAAATATGGACACATTACCTTTAAATTAGTCCCTATAATTAGGATAGAAAGTCTTAATTTAAATTAATTTGTCTGCGTTTATTATCATAAAAAACTTTATTAATACATTTTTTTAGAGACTAATCTATCCAAAATGTGAAATTTTTAAAAATTTTATTTATCATTTTACTCTTAAATTTTTGTTCCAAGGTACTTATTAACCATAGTTTAATCTTTAGGATAATGCCATTAAAAATGAAAAACTTAATGAAACTATGAAAAATTTAACACGTGATTTCATACATACCCTAATGCCATAAGCGGCAACGCTTACAAACTGCAGCTAAGTTCTTTTTTGGGGGTTTAGGCGGCGGTTGTTGAATACTCTTAAATCAACCGCGGCTAAACTATTTTACTATGAGACTGCTATTGGGTCTTGCAGGATATTTTAACGCGATTTCAATGGCAGTTTTATGCTTGCCAAAGCGTCACATAAAATTTGACTTTTTGCAACGGCTTTTGAACCACCACCAATCGTATTTAGTGTAACTGTCGCAGCATAGCCGAATTTGGTATGCTGGCAGTATCATTAAACCGCCACAATTTGACATTTTTGTCATGATTGCTGCAAGGTTTCTTGTTGAAAATTCTAAACAGACAAAAATAGTAAACATAGGCACATAGCTTACTAAATACTAAGCTCATAAATTTAAATAAAAAACTAAAAATCAATAAAATCTTATGTCTGACACTAATTTTTTAGTATAAATATAAAAAATAAAAAACACCATCTATAATAATATCGCTTAGTTTCATAAAATATTGGTGTAACTTATTTTATTATAATATGTTGCATGTAAGTTTATTTTGGCATATAATAACTCGTGTAAGATATACATCATTAATTCATTATATTGTTTGGTTTTGGGACTATATATTAATGTATCCCTTCCGAAATCACATGGATTAAGTACAAATGGAGCCCACTTAAGACTAGTTTAGTGAAATCTCTTTACTTTCAATTAGCTTCACTTTTCATCAAACATAATCATAATAATTTAATGATTGAGGCCATGTTGCATGCGAGAGATGTTTGCCTTCCCATTGTAATGACGTCATGGATAAATATTATTTTTCATTTAACAGGTTTTTATTCGATTTTTTTTTCATTTACCTGTGACAACAGATTAAAGATTTTTAATTTTTTTCAGAGTTTAAAAATATATAAAATTTTTGTAATTAATTTTTCTTAAATTTAAAAAGAAAGGATGTCCAAACATGCATGCCATCAAGACTGTATTTAATTCTGAGAATAAGATAAGATAAAATATTAAAAACAAGACATAAAAGATAAAAATAAAAAATTAGTATTTTTGTATTTTATTTGGTGATAAACTTAAATAAATTATAAAATTTTAATTTATTTTTATTATTCAAAAATTTTAAAAAAAATATATAATAATAAAAAATTAATAATAATAATAAAAAAATAAATTATTTTTTTTATTAGTATTTTTATATTTTTTCTATCAAGATAGACACAAAATATACTAATTTAATATTTTTAAATATAATATTTTTATCTATATTTTATTTGTTAAACATAATTTTATATCTCTGTATTTCTATGTCAGTAGTATCCCATAACTCAATAAACAACAAAGTACTTGCTAGCCATGAACAGCTTTGCAAATTAATTTTTGTTTAAGATACCATAATTAATTAGTTTAGTTAATATAATGAATGATAGTTCTAACTCATGGTAGAATAGTAATATTTTTACGAAAATATTTGATAACCAAAGAAAATCAGCCAAAAACAGCCATAATTTATCTTATTTAGTATTTATTAATTGTTGCGACAATTAATGAATGCTAAATAAAGCAAGTTCTGACTGTTTTTTTTGTCTCCCCTAGCATTATCTATATTTTTAATATTTTGTTAAAGCTTTTATAATTAAAAGCAATAAACCATGCCGGTGGTCCAGTGGCGGCAGAATTGCCCCCACAAAACAAAATAGAAAATGGAGTCAGAGGACCACCCTTCAACCTTTGGGCCAACTTATCAGTATTTAATAATTAATTAGAGGGAACTGTGGTGGGTTCCTTTATAATTATATTGTTTCCTTATTTTTCTTCTTTCTTTCCTAATAAATTAAAAAAAAAATATTTTTTTAAATAATTATGATTGTATTTGTGACGATCTGACAATATTTCACCTTGAATTAGTTAAATAATTAATTTACTTATCCCTTTAAACAAATTTTAAAAATTTAAATTTTACCTATCCTTTTATTATTTTATGTGTTATAATTTATTGATTAATATTAAAATTTTAAATAGAATTTAAATTTGCAAAAAATTATCTTTGATATATCAAATTACAAAATCTCATAATTCATAAGAGAGAGAGAGAGAAAAAACTATTGCCTATTCGATAAGGCCAATTTTAGCAAATATAATGTCAACATATAATGGTATGTCAGTACAAAAATAAAATGATAATATGTTCAAATAATGGGGATTTAAAAAATTAGGTTTGTTCGATGTCTTTCAACAAAAAATAAAAATGTGTGTTTATCCTAATTTTATTATTCTCATTTTTAAAGTACATAGAAAATTAAACAAAATTTTATTTTAGACAGAAGTTTTTATCTATATTTATTTCCTTCCCCGGAAATATATATTGTGACCCATAATCTATCACCCAAGAATTACAATATATATATATGTCCCTAACTTTAATTGTGACGATTTCTAAAAATTAAATAATCTATTTATATGTGTAAAACAATCATATATAATAATAGAGAATGGTACATGAATTAAAATGACTATAAGTAAATAAAATTCTATATAATAATGGTAAATTATACAGTATAATGTTGATCAATTTGATCCAGACTTGGTTTGATTAATTTTAAATATGAATACTCAAATCAAATTAAATTCAACCTAATTAGATTTTCACAAAATAGTATAAATTAAAAAAATACTCTAATAATAATATAAACAATTTTAATAATTTGGATAGATTTTCAACTTTTTTGAAGTGGCTTTCAGCCTTTATTTTTGTATATTGTATCCCTAGCTAGCTAGCTTATTAGCTTAATGTAGTTAAAATAAATAGTGTTGACCCCGTATTATGTGAGGCCAAAATCTAAGTGGAGTTGGTGCTATAATGACATAAGAAAAGAAGGACAAACAAATTAAAGAAGGTTTTAATTTGCAATCAGAGGTGATATTAAATTGGATCAACTACTAGTTTAATAAGGATTGGTAGGTTTAACTATATTTAAAGAGTAATAATATACTACACTAAGCTACTACTATGTCAAGGCCAATGCAATGCCTATATATATATATATATATATATATACTCCTTGACCTGCAAATTAATAATCTGTCAACAAAAATTTCAGAGAAATTTTATTATGCCCTAGTTTTTTTTTTCCGAACAAAACTATATCATGGTAATTTCAGAATTATATATATACATACACACATAAACAAAATTAGAATTGTTACATACATTAATACATTATGAAATTATTCACTCCAAAACTTAAATTGATATAACTAAAAAAATACATTAATAATGATATCTCTAATATATCTTATTACTCACATTTTTTAGGTTTGAAACATAATTATTATAGACATTTTTTTTGTTAGTTTGTTTATGTTAAATTTCTTTTTTCTCTTTTGAGATTAAGAATCGAATTCTAAATTTTCTTAGCTATAGCAAAATTATAATATATAGCATCTCAAAAAATGACTTATCTCAAAAATTTAAATTGATATTAGACACGTCAGACATAGATTTAAGGAAGTGCACTTTTAAAATATAACTTTTAATTTGCCAAGTCCCTTCAATGTAACAATCTTGCTTTAGGTTTGATTTTTTTTTTTTTCCAAAAATATTCACTAACGGAACCCAACCCTAATAGTCAATCAATTTTAAAATCGTATTAAGCCATAACTCGGTCAATACTAATTGAATTACCGATGTTCACATCTTATTGGTAAAGGAATTTGAATAATTCGATATAAAATTTCAACTATTTATCTTTTTTTTTTTAATTGCTAAAAAAAAAAGTGAACCAGAAAATAAACACTAATTCATGTAAGAAACCCTCGGAGAAATACAATAGAAGAAGAAAGGAATATAAAGATTATGGTCCTTGGGAACAAAAGGAATTTCTATTTGATAAGTGCTATTGTCATTTTCAGTTAAGGAATTGTGTTTTTTTCTTCCAAAAAAAAAAAAAAAGGAATTGTGTAATTTACTTTTATGCACTTTGACAGAGGTGGAGCATTTGCCTTGCCCTCCACAAATTTGGACCCACCCCACACATCAAGATTTTGGTCTTTGCATTCTTCGGTAGCTTTCATTTGGTAAGGAGAAATTCCAAGATTTTATATATAGTGACGGAACAGAAAATTAAATGGGATGGTAAAAAAATAAAAAATAAAACAGCTATATGTAGAGATTATCTGTTATAGCTAGGGACACAAACGGAAATTTATCAAATTTTTATAAAAATGTAGACTTGCTCTTACGAATAAATAAAAATAAGATAAAAAAAAATCAACAAGTTAGAGCTTAAATGATATAGTTTTTTTATATTCACTCCTAACTTTAAAAAAAATATAAAGCGAAATCATAATATAATTTTCAATTCTATATATTTATGTAAAAACCTAAAATTAAAATTGTAGCTATTATATTGATTTTTTAAATATAAGATCTAGAATTATTATCATATAAGTGTGATGAACAGTACATGAATAATATATATATATATATATATCTCAATTTTATTATTGTTATATTTTATTTTTTCAGTTGGTTTGATTTTATTTAATTTTTTAATCTCAATCTTGATTAAAGTTATTAATATAATAACTACTTTCATCACTTTGTGGTATTAATATTGATTAACATAATTATTTTTACCTCTAACATAAAATTTAATAAGGTAACTTTTTTTTTTTAAAAAACGTGGGAACAAACACATTGTTATAATGGAGACAATATATATACATCCATATATATATATATATATATATATATATATATATATATATATATATATATATATATGCTTGATTAGCTGCTTCTTTTGTTTTCCTAAGGATCAATGGGGCAAATGTCCCTACACCTACAAGTGTAGATCTATCCCTGTATATAGATGGATTTAACGTGCAAATATATACATAAAATTTTTATATTTTTTCCCAAAATAAACTAGCTAACCTTTCATAAGAATTAAGAACATATATCTTATACTATTTAACTTTATTTATAATTTGACATTTTTTTAACTGTTGTATTGTATTTTTCATTTCAACTACTTTTTGCACCATAAAATTAAATGATCGAGATACCAAATATGTGAAGGGAATAAAGAGCAAGCTTTAAATATTTTTTCTTCTTTATTTTATTAGAGCATATATGTATAAGAAATTCCCCAAGGGAGGACCATGCATGGTCCATATATATTGGGCACTACCAATCAATTATCAAATTAGAATCCTAAGTTTAAGAGCTATGTATGTAATGCATGCACATGCTAAATTTTTTCAATGGATACAAATTATATTATGTTTAAAAATAAATATATATGACCCCATTATATGTTTTTTTTTTTTTTTACCATTAACTGTTTATCTATTTCATTTTATTTTATTTTAAAAATAAAATCAATTACAAACATATATATGGGAGAGAGGATCCGATAATTGACAAAAATCCTCAAACAATGTGGCCTTTATTCTTTAAAGTATACCTTTTGGCCATTTTAGGAGAAGAAAGCGAAAGAACATAAGCAAATGAAAGCAAAAGAGACCCTCCTTTTTTATTATAAATATTATAGGAAGAATTTTAAAAATTCTTAAAACACCAGTGTTCCAATAATTTTAGTTGTTGATATCAATTATAAAAAAATATATATAATATATATTAATTAAAATTAATAGTTTAAATTTATAAAATACTAATATTTCAGAAACATTTGAAAATTGTCCTATATTATATCAAAAATATTTTGTAACAAAAAAATTAGTTAAAAATAATGAAAATTTGTCTTATTTAATATTTATTAATTATTACTAGAATTAATAAATATTACATAACACAAGTTTGAACTGTTTTGTTTTGTTTTTTTTTTTTTTTTTATCTTTTTAGTATTATTGATTATATATTTATTATTGTTATTGTTATTTATTTTGTCACGTATCCAAAAAAATAAATAAAAGAAAAACCATGATTATATTAGTGATGCCTTTAGTCAGCTCATAATTGAAACTTGAAAGCAGATTCTGAGAGGGGTCGAGAGAAAGAACCCTCCAAGGCATCTTCTGGATTACTGGATATGGAAGGCCATGCACATATAATAAGTGTCATTGTTTGTTTTATTTGTGTTTCGCAAATTAAAGTTATGCAAAATTGGCCTCCGATCCATTGGAAAGTAATATATAATGATAAAACACCTTTCTATTAAGAAATTCAATTATGCACTTTTTTCTTGAAGAAGCCTCCTCCTCGGATCAATAATTGTTGGGAGCACAGATATGCTATAAAGACTCATCATCGGCCACATTTGGCAGCATTTTAATTTGTTCCTACTTCCTAGCTAACAATAGTGCTTTTGAAACAATTAGGATTTTCTATGTGTTGAATGCATATAAAATTTTATGTTTATAAAATCCTACCTAAAATTAAGATTAAATTTAAAACGTTGGATTTGGCATAAAATTAAATGAAGCCTACAATAGTACGATCCTTTCAGTCAGTTATTTTCATTTTTCAGCCCGTTAAGAGCAATAAAATTAATCACACATATGTAACTATTACTTCCAAAATAAAAAAATAAAAATAGAAATTTGTTGCTTGTGTGCTGAATTATACATGCAAAATTAAGTATGTATTATTAGAATTGAGATTGAATGAGTGAATTTAATTTAATTTTAAAAATTAGTTTATTAGATGAAGAGTGGTTGACATTTATAAATTTTTTAAAGATTATATTTTTGAATAGTATATCCCTTTTACGTTTAGAAATGATTATATAGAATATGAACATTTGTAAGTAAATACCTAATAATATTGAATTGAATAGACTCTAATACCATATTAGAATTGAAATTAAGTGGGTCTAATTTATTAGACAGTTAGTGTATTTATCAGTTAGTTAGTACAGCAAACTAACCATTCAGTTAGTCAGTTAGCTAAGCTAAATTACCCATTTTGTGTTTATAAATAGTAACTTCTGTAACTGATTCAGTTAAACTACTAAAACTCTCTCTCTCTCTCTCTCTCTCTCTCTCTCTCTCTCTCTCTCTCTCTCTCTCTTAGTTATGGTATCAAAGCCTCTGATCTATGGCAGCTTCAACACCTTCCACTGCACAAGCTCAAACGAGCACAACAGCCACTGGAATCGCAAACTTTCCTGCAACAATCAAGTTTGATGATGATAACTACAAAGTCTGAAAGAGACAAGCACTAGCCTGTGTCCAGTCAAATCGGTTACAAAATCATCTCTATTTCAGCACAATTCCTCGAAGGTTTAATTCTGAAGAAGACTGAATGAACAGAAAGTAATATTAAGAATTCGAAGATTGGGAGCAACACGATGAATGTTTAGTAGCGTGGATGCTATCGGTACTAGATACAAGATTTGTCAACAAAGTAGTAGAATACACATATGGATATGAAATCTGGAATGCACTTGAAGAATATTTCGCAGCTCACCTCAAATATATCTTGACCTATTATAGCAAACCTGGCTACAGATACTATATAGCTTTCATTGATGCTTTCACCAAATATATCTTGACCTACCTGTTACAGCATAAATCCCAGGCCTTTGAAGCATTCTGTCAATACAAGTCTCTTATGAAAACCAAAATAGGAAATAAAATCCTTGCTCTCCAAACAGACAGTGGTAGTAAATTTATCTCAAACACTTTTACCCAATTTTTCACCACTAATGGTATCCAACACATACTAACCTGTCCATACACACACCAACAAAATGAAGCTGTAGAAAGAAAATACAGACATTTAACAGAAACTGGCCTAACACTCTTAGCCCAAGTCTCTCTATATCTAACCTTTTGGGATGAAGCTTTACTCACTGCCACATACCTAATCAATAGACTTCCCACACCTACTCTCAGCCACAAGACACCTTATGAAATTCTCTACAACAATCCACCTGATTACACCTTTTTCAAACCATTTGACTGCACCTACTACCCTCTTCTCAAGCCTTACAATCCACATAAATTCAACCCCAAATCACACAAATGTATTTTTCATGGCTACTCTCTAAATAAAAAAGGCTACAAATGTCTTTCTCCCTCAAGTAGGATTTATGTGTCCAGAAAATATTCTTTTTAATGAGCTTGAGTTTCCATACCAAACACCATTTTCTAAGAACCCAGCTGCACCTTCTAATCAGCCACATTATATTATCCCACCTACTAATTATACACTCTACCACTCTCATCAAACTGTCTAGAACTCTCAAAACTCCACCACACCCTCACACTCTTCAAACACAATCCCTCCCTCCCCTCCTACCCAAGCCAACATAGATATGCATCACACATCTTTCACTAACGTTAATACCATTTCTGATTCATTATCTTCTATGTTTGTTGCATCTGCTGATAAAATTATGAATACAGATTTCTATAAGACAATTTCCTTGCAGATTGTTCTCACTCAAAATAATGGTGATGGTGCTGCCTCAACTAATCAACATGCCTCAACACATATCAGACCTTCTATCAACAACCGTCCAATGCAAACCAAAACTAAGAGTGGCATTTCCAAAGTCAAGGTCCTTCACACTATTGTGTGTGCTTCTTCCCAGGATCTCACTCACAATGTCTCATCCTCAATCAATGAGGCCCTCTCGAGTCTTCATTGGCGAGCAGCCATGGATGACGAGTACAATGCCTTGATAAAGAATTAGAATTGATCCCTTGTCAACTCACTGCCACATACAACCCCATTGGCTGCAAATGGGTCTTTCGCATCAAGCGGTATCCTGATGGCACCATTCAGAAGTACAAGGCCAGATTGGTGGCCAAAAATGTTTATCAAAAGCAAGAAATTAATTATGATGAAGTGTTCAGTCCTGCCATGTGTCCAGCAACTATGAGAATAATGCTCGGTATAGCACTGTCCAAGAGATGAAATATTTGTCAATATGACTTCAACAACGCATTTTATCAATGGAGATTTGACTGAAGATGTGTATATGGTTCAATCGGAAGGATTTTTCGCACCGAACTCTCAGCTAATTTGCAAGATCCAAAGGTCACTTTATAGACTCAAGCAAGCACCCGATACTTAGTTCACAAAACTCAAAACTACCCTCAACTCCTTTGGTTTCTTCAGCACCAAATCAGACACTTATTCACAAAATTCATCACCACCTCTTCTAAATACATTCTCGTTTATGCTGATGATATCCTGATAATAGGAGATTCAGAAACTGCAATCATCCAGGTTGTCTCTCAACTTCATAGCTCCTCACTCAAATATCTTAGTGAAGTTAGTTATGTTCTTGAAAGCAAAGTCAAAAAAGGACCACACAACACACACTCTCTTCATCAAACTAAGTACATCAAGGACCTCATTAGCAAAGTTGGGATAAGCAATGGTAAGACCATGCCCTAGCGGCCTCCTCAATGGCTTCAACTCAAAGGCTTTCAGCTTTTGTGATGGAACCTTCCATGATCCCAGTCTCTATAAGTCCATTGTAGGCAATTTACAATATGCCACCATTTCAAATCTTGAAATCACCTTTGCCGTAAATAAAGTTGCTCAATTCCTTCACAATCCTCTGGACTGCCATTAGAAAGCTATAAAAAGAATTTTGCGTTACTTAGCAGGAACCCTGTATCATGGTTTACAATTTCGCTAGTTTAGCAACTTAAGAGTTTATGGCTTGTGTGACTCTGATTGGGGCAGTGATGTTGACGATTGAAAATCCACCAACGGCTATTATATCTATCTGGGGCCAAACCTGGTTGCTTGGGCTTGCAAGAAGCAAATAGTAATCTCCAAAAACAGCACTGAAGTAGAGTTTAGAGGGATTATAGATTCCTTAACAAAAATCATATGGTTACATACCTCGCTTGATGAAATACGAATACTTTGTCGAGTCAAACCTGTGATATTTTGTGATAATCAGAGTGCAGTACTCTTGACTGCAAATCCAGTTCTGCACAACAAGTCCAAACACTTTTTTCTTGATCAATCATTTGTCAGAGACTATGTGACAAGAAAAGAAGTTTTTGTGCAACACATACCTGCCCACGATCAGCTGGCAGATACATTGACCAAGCTCCTTGCATCTTTAACTTTTTTAAAGTTCAGAGACAAACTTAGAAATTTTAGATCTAATCCATCTTAGGTTTAAGGAGGCATGTTAGGCGGTTAGTGTATTTATCAATTAGTTAGTACAACAATCTAATCATTTAGTTAGACAGCCAGTTAGCTAAATTGAGTCACCTATTCTGTGTCTATAAATAGCAACTTCTGTAACTGAGTTAGTTAAACTACCAATTCAATCACTCTTTTTCTCACTTACTTTTTTTCTCTCTTCTCTCTTCTTTCTTTAATTTTCTCATCTGCTCTAACATTTCTCTAATGATTTCTGATACTTTTCATAACTTAATTTCAAAAGCTAATTCATAAGTTGACTAATACTTCACATTTATAAACTGTCTAAAAACTTTATCTTTAAGCTGTATGAAATTTATAATATTTATAATTTTAAAAATAAAAATAAAAATAAAAAATACCATATATTTAAAATTAGTAACAGATATAAAAAGTACTTTTCAAAATTCGTGTTAATTTCTTCTTTTATATTTCTATATTTTTTTTGTTCCTACAAACAAACATAAGCTTGAGAGGCATCTCTAATTCCATTGATTTGTTATAGTTATAAAATGTGTTTGTGTAAGTATATAATTTATATCATGGTATATTTTTATCAATTTTAACAAAAAATTAAAAAGAGTATGATAGAAACCACCAACTTTAATACTATTCCTTTTCTTTTTTTTTTTTTTCTTTTTTCTAAAAAAAACCCTTTAAAACCATATCTATATATATTCTTTGTTGTATGTTTATAGGGATGATTATTTTCTTATGAATACTTTTGAATTTAAAATATATGCTACAGAAATGCAAATACCACTAACCATGAAGGTTGAAAAAACTAATTAAGACACAATAAGCATCCAAGGCAAATAGCATATATAAGAAGAGACAGAAAGAAATGAAAGCAAAAGTTTAGGGGAAGAATTGATGATGAGGATGTGGAATGAATACATGGTTGTGCATGGCTTTACTCTTTACAAAGTTTCTTTCTTTCTGTCTTCATATTATCTTTACAACTCCATCTTTCTTTCCCAACTTTTGTAAGGTCTATTTTTATCTCTCTTTCTTAATTTTGTTAATTTAGTCTTTATTTGTTAAAAGTAATTCTACATAAAAAATTAAACTTTTGAAGTTAAAATTAAAATTAAATGTAAACAATTGGAGACAAAATGCATACTTAGTCCTATAATGTTTTTTTTTTTCTAAAAATTATGTTTTATTATTTTATATCAAAATTATCATTACGTATTATTCTATTAGAAAAAAAATTCCTATTATTCCGATATTTAAAATTTTATAAAATATTATAAAAATATTTATTTCAAAAGTTTAAACTTATATATAAAAAAACACAAATAATTACATATCTAACAAATCTTTTACATAAGTTTCACTTTTTTGGTTTGCATAAATTTTATACAGACTTTTTTTTCCTTATACTAGATTTTTTTTTGGGATAACAAAAATCAAAGTATCGACCTTTTTGGTCTTAAAAGTTCAAATATCAAATGATCTAAAAAATTTTAAATAGATGAATATAATAAATATGTTGGAATATAATTAGGATCAATTATCATTATTTAGTATATCTGAATATTTATTATAGGAGATTACGTCTTTATTATTACGATTCTCTTAATACCTATAAATATCTTTTTATATTGTATTATTTTAGACAACTTAAATAGACAACTTGAATAGATAAATATAATAAATATGTTGGAATATAATTAGGATCAATTATCATTATTTAGTATATCTGAATATTTATTATAGGAGATTACGTCTTTATTATTACGATTTTCTTAGTACTTATAAATATCTTTTTATATTGTATTATTTTAGACAACTTAAATAGACAATTTGAATATATTCAGTAATACACTAATCCTTATCCAATTTAGTCTCTTATTTCTATCAAAATATATGAATAATTATATATTTATCTATTATTTTATATTTAAGACTCAAATTATGACGATTTAAAAGAAATATTTATAAACAAAACTGATAAACCTAAATCTCCCAAATTTTTATGTAACTTATTAACTTCATTTATCAAGTTTAGTTATTTGCAATTTTGCATGATGATTAAAGATACTATAGAATTAATATTCAAATGTAAAAATTTTATCCAAATAACTAAAGATAAATGGTCAAATTCGTTCCCAAAAAATTATTAGTTTTTTAAATTAATTAGTTTTTTAAAAAAATTTAATTAAATTCGTCCTTTAAAAAATTTAAATTAATTGCATTAATTCTTTCATCATTTTATTTGTTATTGGTGTCAAACTTTATTAACGTGACATGTTAAATGATAATACAACACACACATAGGAATCTTAATCGACTATTAGCATGATCAAATCAAAACCTAATTGGTCACCAAAAAAAAAATCAAAATCTAAATGAGGAGATAACTTGAGGTATTGAAATTTCTCAATTTCGAGTTGATTTGATCTAATTTCATAAACTTATCATGTTAGCCGCCAATTAGGACTATTAGATATATGTTATAGTGTTACTTAACGTGTCATATCAATAAATTTTCACGTTGTTAACAACAGAAGTGACGAAAAAACTAAAATGACTAACTTAAAAAATTTGAAGGACAAATTTAATTAAAAAAATTTTTCAGACTAATTTAAAAAATGAGTGATTTTTTGAGAATTAATTTGACTATTTATAAATGTGAAAAATGAAGATATTTTTTTTATAAATGCTATATTAAATAAATATAAAAATAAAAAATATAACGATCTTTTTTTAATGTTAAATATTGTGAATTGAAGAAAATATTTGTTTATAATCTTTTCCTGTCTGCTTCACTTATCTGTTGTAGGTCAGCGTGGAAACAACGCATTCTTCACATCCCACAGTTTTATACTTTTATGTATCCCAAAACAGAAATGTAAACGCTCAAATTATTATTGCTCAAATTATTATTATTATATTTTGTTGGTGTCTAATTTCATCAAATATACAATTAAATTTTTTTAATTAGATTCTTACACTGTTTTTAATTTTTTAATTATATTTTTTTAAAAGTAAAAAATATTAGAATTATGTAAATATTTTTTTACAAATTAAATATATTCATAATTAATAATTTAATTAAATTTTTTATTATATATTTTAAAAAAAATATTTTATTAAGTTTAACATTTTAAATATGAAAAGAATCTAATTATAAAATTAAAAATTATATAAAAATTTAACTTAAAAATATAAAAATTTAATTATAAATTTAATAAAATTAAAATGACGAAGGACAGAATAATTAAACATTATTATTATTATTATTATTATTATTATTATTATTATTATTATTATTATTATGAAATGTCACATATGTATGGTAGGCCCTCCAATAACAAAAATCCCTTTCTTATCGGTTATCACCCTCTTCATGCACAAGTCTCTTGCATGAAAAATGAGTTAGCTAGCCTCCAAATTTGTTTGGAATTTTTTGCTTCCATTTCTCACGTCTTCTATTCTTCCATCATATATATATCACATCCTTTTTCTTATGTAAATAATGGATCAAATCTAGGTCAATCCACCATCCATTCTAGAGTAATAATTAATATTGTCTTTTTCAATTGTTGATTTTCTCAAGGTAGATTTCCTCCTTTTTTATATATCAAGGGATTGCTTTTCATTATCGCGCTAATTCCCTTTCATATATAAACGTTATTTTTTTAATATATTTAAGTGATTATAAAGTTTTTTCTTTTAAAAATATTACATTTATATTTTTAATTAAAATTATATGTTTGATAGATGTGATGACAATATAAAAATATTTTCTACTATCATTCAATTATAATAAATATTTACAAACCGACAAATATTTTTTATTTTTACATGGGTTGGGTGCAATTTTCCAATTTTTTTAAAAGTGATTATTTTTTTTGTTTTAACTTACATTTTTTAAGTAAAACCTTATTTATATTCTTCACGTTTTATTACAGCAATTTCAGCTAACTCTTAATAAATTTATATTTATTTAAGTTAGACATATTTATGTCTCTAATATTTTTAAAACGTTCGCTCTCCCTAATATATTCAAGAAGGTATATAATATACTAACAAATGTACCAACAAAAAAGTAGAAGCCAGATTTAAAAACTAACTTGCTGCCAAATTTTGTGTATGTTTAAAGCAAATAATAATAATAATAATTGGTGACAACCTGTGTACACTGATTTCAGTTCTTTCGGTTATACTTATATGTTAAGAGATGGCTTTCTTATTTATATTATAATGTGATACTATTTATTTATTTATTTTTGAGGTCGGTGTTTATATTAGAATAACCACAGAGCACAATTTGACAACTGCCACGAGACACTAAGACACACCCAATTATAAGTATATATATATATATATATATATATATATATATATATATATATATATATATATATATATATATAAATTTAATTAATGGCTTTGTCCCAATAGACCTTTCTTGTGGCTCAAAGGTACGGTTGACATGCTTGAATCAAAATCATTTTCAGTGCATGATGATGTGATTATATATTATTTAATTTAATTTCTAGGTCAAATATATATATGGTGAGGAAGGTTGACATGAACATCGCATTGCAATGAATTTAGGTTAGACAGCAAAATAATAATAATAATTATGGTTCAAACTTTATGGAAAGGCTTAATTGTTGGTTGGTTTTTGGTATTGTGATGGACCTAATTGTCGAGCAAATTAGAGTCATTATCATAACCACCAATTATGGAAGAAAAGGGTAGGGTCAATATTAACAATAATTAGTTAAATTCTAAAATAATATTATGCCAAATAAAGCATGACCCTGGATTTTGATTGTATATCATAGTGTTTCATGATAATTGAATATGCATGGTGTGTATATGTTTTGGAAATTAAAGATAAGTAAATGCGTATGTCAGTTATATCTTATTGTAGGGGTGTGCATGGTCCGGTCCGGTCCGAAGATCCAGTCCGGTCCCGAATACTTTAGATGCTATTTTGGTGTGATTTTACCAGGTCTAGGGTTGGGTAAGGGTCTTAAAAATAGACCTGGTCATTATTCCGGGTCGGATTCAGGCCATGGCTCGGGTCACCCGAAGTCGGCCCAATGGCCCAGTCATCATACACAATTAATATTTTGTGTTATTAGTGATGGATGATGGCTATTCTTATGTGAAATTTAAGTATTGTAAACCTTAATATTGTGTTATTAGTTATTATAAGACTATAAGTTAATGTTTAATGTTTAAAATGCATAAGATTTTAGACTAATACATAATATTGTGTTATTTGTATTGAATTAAATATTTGGTGTTATTAGACAATATTAGTATTGATTATGGTTATGCTTTAATATTAGAGAAGAGTTGGTTATTGTTATATTTTTCTAAGTGAATTTTACCATGTCAAATAATGGTTTGAGTCTTGAAAATTTGGATATTTTCACATGCTAGCTTATAAGAAGGTATCAAGGTAATGTAATGTTAACGATCCGATTTTCATCCGGTTTTTACCTGGTATAATCGTGGACCAAAAGTGTATAGATTTTATCGGGTCTAGGATCGAGTTCGGGTCTAATAAATAAGCCCGGTATATATTTCGGGCGAGATTTGAGTCACATCAAACCCAGTTTCACCCGACCCATGCACACTCCTATCTCATTGCATGAAATTTTCTTTAGAAAGATGCATAGGTTGAGAGGAAATCATAATAGAGAATGTGTGAAGGAAAATAAGGTAAGATGCATTGAATGTGAGGACTCGTGGTTAGATAGAGAAAGTACAAGGAGATAATGCTTACGGTGAACATTGTAAATAACGGATTAAAAAAAATGTTAAATTAATAATCAGATTTTAGAATTTGAATAATTAGAATTAGGTAAGTTAATTTTTTCTAAACACACCTTCAATTCACACTACGTTTCATTCTCTCTTATCGTATTGTCATACCGCGTTCTGTCTTTGCCTTTACAGTTTGCCATCGCCACCTCTTACGCGAGGTGCGCATTAAAAAAAATCTAGTATAGTGAAAAAAGAAACACTCCAATGTATACAAAAAAAATGCTATATTCAATATGGATAGAAAAAAAAACATCCGGCGTATATAAAAAGAAACATCCAGTATCTTATATGTAGGGGTGTTCGCGGTACGATTTGATTCGGTTTTTGAGAGAAAAGTCATCCGATCCAATCGTTTAATTAAAGTGCGGTTCGGTTTGGTTCGATTTTTTATCAAAGCCATTCGAACCAAACCAAACTAATTAAATTCGGTTTAGCTTGGTTCGGTTTGTTCGGTTTTATCAATCAATTCAAAAAAAATACTACCATACTATTTCACAAAGTCATAACATTGAAATCGACAAACATAAATACACAATAGCTAACAAATGCTTGATCCAATGAAATTTAACAACAAAAGGAATTCAAATAGGACAATTAAAG
Source organism: Arachis hypogaea (assembly GCF_003086295.3). Classification (NCBI taxonomy): domain Eukaryota; kingdom Viridiplantae; phylum Streptophyta; class Magnoliopsida; order Fabales; family Fabaceae; genus Arachis; species Arachis hypogaea. Next base: position 109,748,319 of record NC_092047.1, on the reverse strand, counting down.
AAGTTTAAAAGTGTAATATTCAACACAACTAAAAATAAATATAAATTTCCATCGAAAGATAGCCAAATTATGGTGTCTTTTCTGACAGAACAGCTAAATTTCTTTACGCAAACCAACCTACCTGAAATAAAAAAGCAATTACATAATAAGAACAATAGTAATAATAATAATATAGCACTAATAGAAAAGCATTCTAATCTAGTAATACATTCTAATAATAGAGAGACTTGAGATGAATGGATTAATAGCAGGGTAACAATATATCAAAATTGAATATATAGATATCATGAGTAAAGAGGAATGGAGTAAGTACAACAGCCATTGAGATGAATGGATTAATAGCAGGGTAACGGTATTAGAATTGAATAAAATCATGGGGATATTTATGTACAACTTTAATCAAACTTCTTTTCAATAACATAGATTATAAATTAACCGTTCATGTTTCTATCAATCCAGCATTCTAGCTCCCCTCACTAAAATTGTAAGCCTTAAAATTTACTAATCTAGTCACCCTCCTTAGCATGCCATAATTACTTAATTAGTCAAATTACTTAATTAATTACATGTCTCAGTAACAATACCAGCAATAAAGTAATTCAACAAAAGTAATTCAACCAGCAATCAGCAACAATACCAACAACCAGCAACAATACATTGATTTCAAATTTGCTCCAAATTTAAATCTTTAAATCTGATTTCAATATCTTCCTATCAAGATCTAGAACCAGTTTATCTGATTTCAAACAGCAAGTTACCAACATTACATGACAAACAGCAAGTAGCAACAATGAATCAATAAATAACAATTGGTAAACATTACCTGACTCGGTGGCTCGGGCTCCATATTGACTTGAATCGGTGGTTAGGTGGGAGACTTGGAGGTTCTGTGTTAATCGTGGCCAAAAATACAGCTGGGTGGTGGCGTGGTGCTGGCTTGCGAGGGATTTTATGCGAGCTGGCTGTGGCTGTCTGGCTGCTGTGGCTGGGGCTTCGTGTTCGTGGTGCACTGGGGATCTCTGCTCTGTCCGCGAAGAGGAAGGCTTCAGTGTTGGGACTTGGGTGGCCAGAAACACTCCTGGGTGGTGGCGTGGTGCTGTGTTGGCCTGCCGGGTCAGTGGGTGGTGCTGTGAAACGGTGGTGCTCTGCTAGACTGCTACTGCTGGGTGCGAGGGTGGTGCTGGGGCTGGGGCTTCGTGGTCCTCTGTCCGCGAAGAGGTTCGGTGGCGTTGGGAGGAAGGCTTCGCTGCAAGGTGGTGGGAGAAATGGTCTCTCGCCGGCGCTGGGAGGTGCTGCAACAACGTGAGTTCGCTGCCGGCCTCGAGACTCAAGAACGTGGGTGGCTCCACGGCTAGGTGCACCGGTGCAGACTGTGAGAGGAGAGTTCGACTGTGAGAGGAGAGCGCTAGGTTTCACTTTCGATTGGGGTTAGGTCACGTTGGGAGTGGGAGGCGTGGGGTTAGGTCATGCTGAATGGGGAATTGGGGGTGGGGGTGGGGTGCAGTTTTTTTAGGGTTTTTAACCTCACCGGTTCGGTTCGGTTGAAATTTTCATGGTCAGAACCAAAAATCGAACCGAACCGCAAAAAAAGCTGCAAAACATATTTTTTCGATTTTTCGGTTTTCGATTTTTTCGGATCGGTTTTGAACACCCCTACCTATATGCATGGAAAGAAACATCTATGATATATAAAAAGGGGAATCTAGTTTAACGAGAAAATTAAAGAAACATCCTCTATAACATAACACCCTAACTATATACTAACCTACTATATACCAATAGAGTGAACGACGACCAGTAACGTGCGGTAGAAGATAGGGAAGACTCGATGGCGCGACGTGGAGGCTTGGCCAGAGATGCAGCATCGGAACAGTGCACGCTTCACGGACTTCAAAAGTGGATGAGCAGCTGTGCGCCAAGGAAGAGGAAGAGACGTAGCTGCCCGGCGTGGAGGGAAAGGCAGTGATGCGGCGTTGGACAGCAACGGCAAACCATGTAAGTGGAGTGGCGGCGCACTGTAGAGGTGCAGTGGCGGCGGTGTAGAGAAGTTTTATGACCGGCGACGGTGGGTGGCGGTACAGAGGGAGACGGCGTTAGAAATGATGAAATTAGGATTTAGTGGAAATAAAAAATGAAAGTGAAAATAGAGATAAATAATTAGGTTGGGATGTTTTTTTCACAGTTATTGAACCTAAGAGTACAATTCGATATTTACGTCATTCGTATCTCAGTTGACTACTTAACAAAACTTAGATAGATATTATAAATATAATATTAGAAATTTAAATCAGCAAATAAAAGACTATATTCTTGGAGTTTATGATTACGCGTACTAAACTAGTTAAAACATAATATTCTTACGAGAGTTTTAATACTCAAAAACATGTATCGTATCTAATCTTCTAAAAAATAGTACGTGATAGATTTGTCAATTCTCAAGAGAATTAGACGAGGGTGATGATAGGTAGCCAAAAAATAATTACAATATAGGAATATTACATAAAAATTTTTATTCTCTTGATGATAAGCAAGTGACATATACCTCTTTATTACTTATCCTCTTTATCACTTACTATTTTGCTGCATGTTTGGAATCATTAATGTTCTTTCTAAAATTAATTTCAGTTTCTTCCAAATTAAATCCCTAACATCTCTCTATCACATTATTATCCATTAAAATGCAATAATTTTCTGCAAAAAAATGAAAATTAAATTAAAAAATTTTAACAATTTTTATTATACATCTTATGATATAGATTATTACAAAATAAAAAATAAAATATATAAAATAAACAAAAATTAAAAAATAATTTTTTTTAAAAAATTATTAACTCGTCATATTAAAATCAATAAATAAGCATACATATGAATATTAAATAAAAATATTAAAATAATTAAAATTATGGCCTATTAGTGCACATATGAGATAATTTGAAAAATACAATAAGACGTATAGTTTAAAATTTGATAATATTAATTATAAAAATTTATTAATTATAAACATTATAGGTATGAAATTATAAATATTATGAATACAAATTATAGATGTTATTAACATGAAATTATGGATGTTATGTGTATGAATTTATAGATGTTATGTGTAAATTTATCAATTGAATAGATTAATTTAAGAATTTGATATTTTTTTAAATTCAATTATGATAAAATTTAAAAAATATCTGTGTTAACTTTATATTTACATATGCAATAACTAAAAAATGATATGTGTATGGATGTAATATCTAATAAACATGAATTTAATTTTTAGATGTTAGTTATATGTAATTATGGATGTTATGTATATGTACATATGAATGTTATGTGTATGAACTTAGTTAGTATACAATATAATTTATAAATGCACATAAAAGCACACAAAAAAAATTAAATCAGTTTATTACCATACCTCATCAAAATTAGTGTGGTTTTTCATATTCACGAGAATCGGTTGACTGACAACAACCTCGTCGGATGAGTCCTTCTTTTGTTCAAATTCTTCATCAGCACCTTTTACCATAGGTACCGTATTAAGGACGAATTCAAATGCCATACTATTTGCAACGATAAACGCGACTTCTTGTAAAATTTCTTGACTTATACACTATTTTGCTTGCAATGGTATTATAGTCATAATTTTTGAATGATCATAATTAAATTAATGGAAGGTATATATTACAAAGAATTAAGTGCAAGTAAATACTTTAACGGAAACAAAGAATTAATGATTTTTTTGTATTTCCATTGATTGATATTAAATGCCTTAAGGGAACAAAGAATCAAGTGTAATTAACTCAATTAATGTATATTATCATTACCGTCCATTCTTCTTCTTCTTCTTATTATTATTATTATTATTATTATTATTAAATATAAAAATTAAATTATAAAAGGAATATTAAGTATTGATTACAAGAATGCCTAATAGTAAAAAATATGATATTATAATTAATATCATTAATAAGTAGAGTTGATAAGAATATAATAAGTGGAATGATAAGAGAGTGAAATAAAAAATAAAACTGTTATTAAATAATATAAATGAAGTAAATTATAAAATTTGTTGACTAATTATGGCTAAAAATTTTTTGTTACCAACCTTTTTCATGAGTATGTGAATCTTTCTATATATATATATATATATATAGATCGGATATTAACGATTAAAGACTTAAATTTAAAATTTTTTTATACTATTATTTTATCTTATCATTATGTACACTAATCATGAAGACTCAAGGCCTAGATACGTGTGATATCAAAATTCAAAGTGAATTACTAGACTTACATGAATATTAGACTTAAATATTCAATTTATTTTTATAAAAGACAAAAGTAAACGATCAATAGAAGTTCGTGGATGATTCTAACACTAGTAACAAAGGGAAAAAAAAAAAAAAAAGAAATAACTAATTTTAACATAATGATCATTGATTCTTTTAAAAAAAATTAAAGAATTAAACGAAAGTTGTAATTTGTAAACATGATTTATAAAACTAGGGCTTATACGAATGCATTACATAAGTTACAACACTATCAATATATTTACATGATTACACCGATCTTGGATAAACAAAAACCTATGATTGTAAACAAAATTCAATTTATTAAACGACTTTCAAGGTGAGTTACCAAGTGATTATTCAATTTGGTTCCTACTAATAAAATGGATCCTTTCAATAGGGTAAATTATTAACCGAATTCTTTCTTAGAGTTTGGTTTAGAAGTGGAAAAATGGTAAATAAATTTCAGATGAATGAATATGTATAAAATTAGAGTTTATTAGTGTTTTGTTCATATATAATAATATTACGAGAATATAAATTTTTAAAATTATATTGATTTTGTCTTGACATTATAGATTATAGTAGAAAAGATTAATAGAATTAAATTACTTTTACAAAAAAGTCATAGAGACAAAGGTCCTGTCGACTAAAAATATCAAGATTTTCGTAGATTAAAAAAAATCAAATAATAAGTTTTTTAGTTATTATTTTCATATTTAATTTTTTGATTATGTGTTATAAGTCTGTTACACAAATAAAAATAATTAATTTTTATACTTATTTAAAAATAATATTTCTCTTTCTCTATATATATATATTACTATAAAAAAATTTATATTTATAATTATAAAATTAACTCAAAATTAATTTTTTTGAAACAATTGAATCTTGATTCTAATTATTAATCACAATATTAGTATTCTCTCCAAATTATATGTAAAATATTTGAAGAAAGAGAAGTAAAAATATATATTAGAAAGATAAGCTATGAACAAAAAATTTAAAATTAAATTGAAAAACTAAAAAAATATGCATATAATAATAGTATCATTAATATATTTTTTATATGAATAATATTACTGGATATTTTTAATTATATTATTTTATTAATTTTATTTTTTGTAGAATAAAGAGATGAAGAGAGATAGAAAATTTGAGAGAAAAGAGAGAGAAAGATAAAGAAGAAGGAGAGATAGAGTTTGTTCATTTTGAAAAAAAAAATATTTTATTTATAATGAAAGAATATTTCGTGATTTATTTTGGTTCGTCAAATTAGTAATATAAAATATAAATTATAAGTTATATATAGAGTGGGAAAGATAGAGAGAAATAGAGGAGAGAGAGGTATGATAAAATTGTGAAAGAATAAGAAAAGAAGAAAGGAAGAATATTATACTTTGTATTTCTTGATTGATTGAATTGAATTGAATTGTGAAGGTAAAACTAAACATATATAGAGCATTGGCCTAAGAAAGATAAAAGCAAATAAAGATAAGATAAGAACAACTAAAAATAAGATAAGATAAAATAATAAAGACTAAAATTGTAATTGAATTTATGTATTCTGTTGGGCTGAATTTGTGGCCCATGAAACTTCTTTATTGTTGTCATGGGTTAAGGTGAAAGAGTAGTTTAATAAGGTAGATGAGAAGATAGAGGAATAAAATTTATTAATTTAAGAGAAAAATATTTCATCTCAATTTTAATGATTGTTATGTGATATATTTTAGTTGTTAACATAATAATATAATATAGTTATATTTTAATTTTAATTTTAATTTTGTTTGTAATTAGAGGATGTCGTACTGCACATTTTTATTGTCAAATTTATAATTAGTCATTGGTAATGATATATAAGAGAGATAGAGTGAACGAAAAAATAAGAGACAAAAAAAAGGTCCGAGAGGGGAAAGAAAGAGAGAACTTTTTAATTTTAAAGAGAAGAGTAAAGTATCGTTTTTGTCCCAACGTTTGGGATAAATTCCAAAATTGTCCCTAACGTTTCAAAATTGGCTCAATGATGTCCTACCGTTAGGGATCTGTTAACAGAATTTACGGCGGGACAAAATTGAGATGATTTTGAAATGTTAGGGACTTAAATAAGACGAAAACGTAGGGACAAAAATGATACATAAAAATAAATTTTAATTTTATCCTTCCATTGGATTAATTTTTTACGATACATAGTTATTCAATTATTTTTTTAACCACATCTAAGTAAATTAAACTTAATCACATTACTTTTATTCTAAATAAATTAATTTTTTTATAATTTTACTCTTAAAGATTTTTACTCATCATGAAATATTTGTAAAATGACTAGTACATAAACTTGCAAAAAATAAAAAAATGATACATAAACAATAAAGTATAAATTTTATCTTTTGATTCTAATATATCGAAATTCTTTAATGTTTAAGAGTAAAAATCTTTAAAAGTAAAATTATAAAAAAATAAATTTATTCAGAATAAAAGTAATGTGATTAAGTGTAATTTACTTAGATGTGATTAAAAAATAATTGAATAACTATATACCGTAAAAAAATGATATTATTGAAGAATAAAATTAAAATTTATTTCTATGTATCATTTTTATATCTAACGTTTTAAAATCGTCTTAATTTTGTTCCACCGTCAATTCTGTTAACAAATTCTTAATGGCAGGATAACATTGAACCAATTTTAAAACGTTAGGGACTTAAATAGAACGATTTAAATGTTAGGGACAACTTTGAGACCTACCCCAAACGTTAAGGATAAAAACGATACTTTACTCTAAAAAAAAAGATTTAATTTTAATTACAATAAAAAAATTATATATAACATATTTTAGTTATAAAATTAGTAATATATAATATACAATAAATTTATAATAATTTTTACCTTCCAACCAGTACTCAGCTTAAATTAGAGTTGATTCCATGTAAAGGTGAGAGATCACAATACTCAGCTTTAGAAAGCAAGGGAAGCAAAGCATCTTCTATGCCTTTGAAGATGGACAAATGGCGTGGCACAGCACCAAAGTAACCCACTTATATTAAAGACTACGGTACATCTTTGAATATAGAAATACCTTCTTAGTAGGGTGAAAAATTTTAATATAGAAAAACCATGAATTTTTTTTTGTTTGGCCAGCATTCGAACTTCAAACACTTACTTAAGCGAACTAATGAACTAATTACTAAATCAGTAAAACTTAATTAAAAAAACCATGGATATATGTCCAAAAATGGCACTGATTGTGTTTTTTACGCATATATGGAAGCAACCAATTTGCTCGAGGCAAAAAACTCTTTTCAATGGAGACGAAAAGCACGGGTCAACAATATTGGAGTTAACAAATTTTTCGCTTCCAACGAAATTACTATTTTTACTTTTATTCAAAAAATTGTCTTTAACATTTTGGATATAAAATTTTGATAACATATTATGAAATTACTTATTCTAAAAATTTAAATTAGTAAGTAGAGACAATATGAATAATTATATCTCTAATAATTACTAATGAATGACAATTAATTAGTATAAAACCTCAACTAGGGGTGCACATGACCCGACCCGAAAGTCCAGTCCGGTCCCAAACACTTTAAGGGCTAATTTGGTGTGATTTCATCGGATTTAGAGCCGGATAAAGGTCTCAAAAATAGACCCAGTCATTATTTCGGATCGGATCCGGGCCATAACTCGGGTCACCCGAAGTTGGCTCGGTCATCATACATAATTAATATATTTTTTGTTATTAGCGATGGATCATGATTATTCTTATGTGGAATTTAAGTATTGTAAACCTTAATATTTTGTATTATTAGTCATTATAAGACTATAAGTTAATGTTTTATGTTTAGAATGCATAAGACTTTAGACTAATGCATAATATTGTGTTATTTCACTTATTTGTATTGATTTAAATATTTGGTATTATTAGACAATATTAATATTGATTGTGATTTTGCTTTAGTATTGATTGTGATTATGCTTAATTTTGAAGAAGGGTTAGTTCTTGTTATATTTTTTTAAGTGAATTTTACCATGTTAAATAATGGTTTGAGTCTTGAAAATTCGGATATTTTTACATGCTAGCTTACAAAAAGGTATCAATGTAATGTAATGTTAACGGCCCAATTTTCACCCGGTATAATTGTGGCCCGAAAGTGTATTGGTTTCATCGGGTCTAGGGACGAATTCGAGTCTAATAAATAGACCCGATGTATGTTTTGGGTCGGGTCAGGTCGGGTCTGGGTCACATCAAACCCAACTTCACCCGACCCATGTGCACCCCTAACCTCAACCAACAACTAATCTCTAACCCTATCTAAGTTCACCTTTCGATTGATAAGAGACTAAACATGAAACATGTTACATACATGCTGCTCTTAAGGATAGAATCTGGAACGTGATATTTAAACAACCCAAACAACTACCACTTCTGCTGAAGGACTCAAATTAAATTATTGAAATAAAATACTTCAACTAATTAAGGTAGAAGATATAGGTATATATTTATTTTAAAGCAATATTGATCTTTTATTTAGATCAGACAAAAAAGTAATTTTCTAGTTAGAGCAACAAATCAATAATTAAATTCCTCCTACACAAAATCCCCGGGATTATTGATTTCATATTCAAATTTGGATATGAAAGTGAAAATTCTCATCAACCAACTATCCTGGGCTATATTCATTTTAAATTCTAATGTAAACACACATTAATTATTCATGATGGTGAAGCCAGCCTATAAACAAAACCTGCATCATTTGATTGTATAACAAAATGAGACAATACTGATTATACTAATGCATTTTTTTAACTCCAACCAAGTACACAAATCAATTAAATCTATTAGAATCGACAAGACCAATGCAATGCCTGTATCTAGACATAATTGAATTGGCACAACATTTTCTATGCTACATATTGGAATCATGTATAGAACATATAGCACATGATCAAGCAACTAATCTGAAACTAAACTAAAGCATGGGGATAAACATAGAGAGACAACAGCAATGTTGGCAAATTGTTCCTTACAAACAAAGCAATTTGCTTTGCGATAAAGTTAACAAAGGAACAATGGAGATAGAATTTAAACCATAGAGTCAATTAATTACTAGATGGAGGTGGGGAAGTCATGATTAATAATAATACCCACAATTGAAGTGACATACTAATAATAAAAACGGCGGAATCTACCCAACTAGTCAAGAAAACATATGGGTATGATCCATTGATAATCCTAAATTAAATTACACAAACAATTACATAAATTGCAGTAGTAAGTTCTGAAGCACCTTCAAGAAGTGATGCTAGTTTAGCATCTCCAAAGCGAGACGGACACGAGGTCTTTTCGCTGCCAGCATAGAACAAGAGAGGAATGATTTCGATCCACTTGAAATCCCCGCACGGGCGCACGCTGCACCAGACATTCTGCTTGAGCTTCTGTGAAGTTACTGAATGTGAACGATGAGAATCCTGATTGAGCAAAGAGGTTCCTCCAATGAGGTAGCTTTTCTTGTGAATGATAATGGTGGTGACCCACGATTACTTTTCTAATAGATGGTTGGATGAAGTGCTTCTCAATCTTTTGGAGGACATCTAGGTTCACATTCACAGCATCAAGCGACTCGAGCAAGGCCGAGTAATATTGAAGAACATGGACTACCTTGGTTGGAAGAGGCACATCGTTTCGGTCACAATTCCTGCCCAAAGTAACCACCACTTTTGGCCTAAGCTGCTTGACAAAGTGAAGGACCGATGGAACCAGCGATGGATGATGAGTGAAACAAGAAAGTGGCATATTTACAGCAACTGCCTCGTTATCGAAGAATTGACCGGCCAGGGGAAAGGACGGAGAGCTCAATGATTCGATGTTCAAGATATGGAGCTCAAATGATAAGTTGATGTCTTTTGCATATTGACTTAAATTCTCTCTTGTAAAACTGAGCTCAACCTCATCGCAGGTTGAGGGCGATACCACGGCAGTAACTCTAAGAGAAGATGCACCGCTATTTCTCAAGGCAAGCTCTTGCATAAAAGAAGACCACTGCACTCCAAACCCAATATCGAAGTCAATAATGTGAATTCGATCGAACCTTTCTACAGCTTCGATGAGGGCTTGATTAGAGGTGAAGTTTGCAAACTGGAGAACCGGTGATATCTCTGAAAATGATTTATAAGCTCCAACTTTGAATATGAAACTGATAGGTGAGAAAGCCGTTAAATTGGAGATGTTTGAATGGGGCAGTAGTTGCAATGCCTCCTTCATGTAGAGAGCAGCCCTTTGAAAAGGCTTGCCGATCGGGGAGAGCTGGTGATTGAGCCGCGCCAATATCCCTTGCGCAAGAACCGGATTACCAGCTTCTATCAGCTCAGCAGTCTTGTAAAGCTGGTCAAACATAGCCTGCTGAAGCTGGTTGCTCGCCTCGTCTCCGGCAGAACTCACCTTCTGCTGCTGACTATGATGAGGAAACAAAGGAAGCTGGGCCTGCTGCTGCCTCCTAGCAAATTGCTCCTGCCCCGAATCCAAAAGGGGTAATCTCGGCACCTGATAATTGTGACCGACGGCTGCATCGGAAAGAGGGCGCTTCGCTGGTTGCTGAGAGTAAACAACATGTTGCTCTTGCATTTGGGGGTATGTCAATGGCACAAAGAATGAAGGATTCTCTGAAAACTGAACTTGATTATGATTCATCATAAACTGAGGGTTGATAACCTGAGGCTTCTCATCCACAATTCCAAACACAGGCTGCTGAGAGCCAAACACACCTGCAGCTGGAGATGTGGAGGCTAACATAGGATTGTTACCGGATGAAAACATGGGTTCAGCAACCCCACCGGTCTTTGCAACGTGACCATCCGTATTCTCGGCCCCAAGGAATGGGAAAGCAGGATAATTCCCTGGCACAGAAGGGTCCATAATCAAGCCTCCTTGATCCACAACACCAAACCCTCCCGAACTGAAATCAACATTGTGAGAGCCAGTTTGCAAGAGCTTGGTCAAACCAGCAGAAGGGTCCTCAACATCACCCATGATTAACCTCAGAATGGACTGATCTTGACCCTCCCAGTCATCCATCATTCTTGTACCGCCACATTTCTCCATGGATCCTTCTGGAGGAGGAGGAAGAGGGTTCTCTGAGGTTAGTGCTGCAGCAGAGGCTGAGCAGCCACCACCACCACCACCAGCAGCACTACCTTTGCTTGTGCTGTTGTTGCTGCTACCAAGAGAAGAGGACATTGTGCAGGAGGATGAAGGAGGGCTTTGGCTTCTTCTTGAGTCAAGAACAGATGTGGGCTCAGTGCAGCCCACATAGCCTTTGTTCTCTTCTTCTTCTTCTTCCTCCCGTCTCCTCCACTTTTCTTCTTCTTCTTGTGGTGGTGGTGGTGGCTGATGGATACTATGATTATTAACAAGTTGCTGTTGATGCTGAAGCAGTGAGAACAGATCTGTCGCAGAACAATAAGAAGAAGAGAAATCCAACACTCCCTTCCCTTGAAATTCCTCAGAAGGAAAGGGCATCGCCTTCATTTAAGAAAGCTACCAACAACAACAACAGCACCAACAAGAACCCACAAAACCACCCACACGAAAGACTCCAGCTTTTTTCAAAGTTTGAACCTTTTGCCTCCACAACCACACCCACAAAAGAGAACGCAGCAATGGGGCTTGATTTTACAAATCCACAACCAAGGCTTAGAAATTAAGCTGATTTCGAAGCTGAGACATACAGGGAAAAAATGAGTTATCTTTTTTGGATTTGAAAAAGAAAGCTCTAAATTTTTTGTGGGATGTTCCCAAATTGTTGATGTAAACAATAAAACAAACACATGGTGTTCAAAACAAAATTATATTTAAAAATCAAAAGAAAGAAAAACAAAAATGAAAAACATGGGCACCTCTAAAGCTTGTTGTTTTGTTGTTGTTGTTGTTGTTGTTGTTGATTGTGTGGGTTGTTATTGAGCTCCAAACAGTTCCAGTGATGGGTGAAAGCCATGAATGTGATTCTATTCTCCTTTTCTTTTTTCTGTGTGGCAAACACTCTTTGTTGTTGCTTGTGTTTTTCTGGGATGGGATGCGTGCAGCGTATAAGAGTGGTAAAGTGCTCTCTCTCCCTCTCTCTCTCTCTCTCTCTCTTCACACTGTTTCTACTTTTTTTCTTTTTTTTTTTTTTCTTGGGATATATATAATAAAATGTTAGTAATATTATTTAATTTTTGTTTTTATTTTCTAATTTGTGTAAGCTTGTCTGCATACGTAGTTTTCCCCTCTGCCTGGTAGGGTTGCTTGCTGTCACTATCAGTGCATTTTCCACACTCTCACATGTGGCGCGTGTGTTCAAATCCCATTATTCATATCTCTCTCTCTCTCTCTCGTTCCTTCAACCTAGCCCGATTTTCAAGGGTTACTCATTAGGACATTACCTTAACTAGTTCGGTTTTAGTTACATTTTACTAATCCAATTCAACTCAATACATTTTTTATTGAGTAAATGGTTAAAAAAAATTGAGGGCCCTAATTTTGCTGGTTGGTCAAATTAGTCTTTTAAATTAGGAATACTAGCAGCCAGCAACTTTGGTGATTTGTAACCATTAAATAGCTATTAATGATAATTTTAATGGTGTGAGATTTTATTCAATGACTCACTTTTCTTTGCTGGTTATATACTGACCAGAATTTAACAAATTTGTTGGCCCCTAGACTTTTTCCTTTTAAATTATTTACACCATTAATTTAGTTTTCTAAATGTTTTAATATTAATCATGCTATTCATGCTGGTTTATTTCCTGTCAACATTCGATTATTTTTACTTATTTCTGGTTTATAACTTGAAGTTTTTGTTTTTTTTTTTCCTTTTATTATTACTCTTGGCCTATGTTTGAAATTTTTTATATAGTTTATTATGTAAATGAAACATATTATATATACATAAAAAATCAATTATTATATATTATGTATGAATATATATGTTATTAATTTATTTTTAATAAATATTTTATATTTTAATATATATATATATATATATATATATATGTATTTTTTTTTTCATGTACCATATTTATCTACTATTTATTCTTTTGTCTCTTTTTTTTATAGTTTCTACTTTTTTTGAAGATTGGGATTAATAAAATTGTGTTTAATAAAAATATAGATGATATCTGCATGAGTTTGTGTTAATTTGTATGTAGGTAATTTTTATATGTCTTATTTGGTGAGGTTTTGAAATGTATTTAGTGTGGGTGCCAAAAATTGTGATTTGTGGTTAGTGGTTGATGAGAATGGCAAAAGAGATTGACTATAAATTAAAGATATTTATTCTCCTATTTAAGTCGAGATCTATACAAATTATCAAAAAAAAATTTATTGAATGGATGAGATAGACACAAAAAAACTTATTTTATAGCATAATAAAATCAGCTTTAAATATTAAGAAACGTTAGTAACAACAACAATAATAATACTATTATTATGTGTACACTAAAAATACATGATTTATATAAAATATATATTATTAAAATATAAAATATATATTAAAAAAATAAAATATCACATATATTTATAGTTAACATCTAACATAATATTTTTGTAGTAATAATAATAAAAATAGTTAATGCAATACAATTTTCTCTCTTATTCTTTATTTTATTTAAATTTTTTTAAATTCATAAAACAAATGTGAATAGGTTATTAATTGTATTCTTCATTTTCTCTTTCATAATTTCAATAAATTTTTACTTAAGATTACTAAATTAGAAAAAAAATCTTAAATCTTTAATATAGTGTATGTGATTTTAAATAATTTTATGATGAGTGAATTTACTATTTAATGTTTTGCCAAAATATTTTCTTTATATGATATAAAATATATTATAAATAGGTAATGCAATACATATTTTCTCTCTCATTATTTTTTTTTAATTTTTTTAAATCTATAAAACAAATGTGAATAGGTTATTAATTGCATTCTTCATTTTCTCTTTCATAATTTCAACAAACTTTTACTTGACTTTATTAAATTAGAAAAAATCTTAAAGAATTAATTAATTTTGTACGTGATCTTAAATATTTTTATGATGAGTAAATTTACTATTTAATGTTTTGCCAAAATATTTTATTTATATGGTATAAAATATATTATAAATAGGTAATGCAATTCATATTTTCTCTCTCATTCTTTATTTTTTTTAATTTTTTAAAATCTATAAATTAAATGTGAATAGATTATTAATTCCATTCTTCATTTTCTCTTTCATCATTTCAATAAATTTTACTTGACATTATTAAATTAAAAATCAAGATTTAATAGTGCATGTGATTTTAAATATTTTTATCATGAGTCAATTTACTATTTAATGTTTTGCCAAAATTATTTCTTTATACGGTATAAAATATATTATAAATAGTAATGCAATACATATTTTCTCTCTCATTCTTTATTATTTTTTCAAACTTTTTAAATACATATAGCAAATGTGAATAGGTTATTAATTGCATTCTTCATTTTCTCGTTCACAATTTCAAGAAATTTGTTACTTAACATTATTAAATTGGAAATTTGTTAAATCTTTAATAGTGTGTGTGATTTTTTTCTCTCTACATTGTTGATAAGGTTTAACTAATATATGTTCTAAATGTACTTATTACAATTATTATAAGTGAAAATTTTTAAATTTTTTAATAAATAAAAAATAAATTAATTAAAATTAAATTTTTTTATGTTTTAATAATAAAATTATTAGTAATTAATAACTTTAATATATACCCTTAAAATACATATTAATTAAATCCTTATTAATATTAACCACACAAAAATTTAAAATAAGAAATAAAATATAATTTTAAAAACTAAATTGATCATTGAACCAATAGAATTAAAAGGTTCAAAAGTTTATAGGTTAAATCAAAATTGAATCAGATATAATAAAATAATATATTTATAAATAAAATATATTTTTTAAAATATTTTGTTATTATATACTTGTTAATTACTAAAAAATTTAAGATGGTTCAACTAATTTAATTTTACAATTTTTTATTTTGATTGATTTATTGACAATTTATTTTTATTTTGAATCAAATTGATTATTTATTAACCGATTTTTTATTAGTTGGATTGAACTGACTAATTTAGTCTGATTCTCTAAAAGAAAATTTATAATATTATATAAAATTTGTAGTTAAAAAATATTATAATATATGAATTTGTTTTTGGCAGTTGCCACTGTAAATCCCAAAATGTACCACCATTTTAAGCAAAACCTTTTCTAACATCCATCATACTCCTCCTATTTTAGATTAATTGTCCTTTTTTATAATTATTACAGTATATTGAAATTTGAAACATTTATGAAATGAAATCCTTGTAGATGCCACTTAGTAATAAATCTTAGCATATTGCAAATATGTAGCTCTAGACTCTAATTCTAGATTTCTAGGGAAGGCAGGGTTATAGGCTTAGTAGGGACAATACCGAATCTAATTAACTGAAAATGAATCTGGCCCTAATCATCTACAACTGCTCAATTTTTATTTATTTATTTTTTTCGATTGCATACAACTAACTGCTCTAATAATACTGAAATTGACATCCACATCCATGTAACTTGTTATTATTGGTCTCTATTCATATTCCGAATGCTTGTTGGTTTTGTTTATTCTGAGAAAAATGAATAATCCCTTTTTACGTACCCAAAATAAGTTAGGATGCTCCCATAAAGATTAGGATGTTCATGCGTAAAACGTTTTTTTGTAAAAATATTTACATGTTATTTTATTATTGGATGTATTAATAAATTGATTATTTTTTAATTTCTTAACAAATTAGAATAAAATCGATTTCTTTTTTAACAATAATAATAAATTCAATTTTTTTTTAGGAATTTAATTGTATTTTTGAATTTTAGGGATTTAAATATCTAAAAAACAAAAAATTAAGGATATAATTGTCTTTTTATCAAAAAATTTAAAGATATTCGGTTTAGATGGTATAATTCGATCGGATCAAATCAGATCTAATAATTATAATGCAAACAATTAGGTTTATTATTGTTGTTATAATAAACTGATTTTGTTCTGGTTTATAATTAAAAATAAATTATTAACCTATTTAATAAAGATGTCCAATAATAACATGACATATATAAACGTGTTTAAAAAAAGATATTTTTAGTGTTTTTATTAAAGTAGTCTCTAACAAATTAACATTTATTTTCACATTAAATTATCTATTTCTGAAGACTTGTAAATGTTAACCAATTCTCTTCGATATATACCCAAGTGGATCCATAGATTGCAACCAATCTTAAAATTTTATATACGATTCAAGCTCAATCATCATGGTTTACGTAGGCTTCTAGACTTATTAATCTTTTATTATAATTATGATGATGATTATCTAATATGGCTGAATATTTTAGACACTATAATGTCGTTTTTTATTGGGCATGCCAACTCCTTTATTATAGTAATGCATTGAACTCGGAAGTTGTTTGTGAAAACATATTTTAGTGCATCTTCGTAGTGAAATCACATGGGTCTAGTGTCAATGGACCCCAATTGGGGGGCTATTTCACTCCCTCTCTTCCTTTTTTTGCTGACATATTTTTAAAAAATATTTATAATGGTTTATGTTATTCATACTATATTAAAAGATTTTTATTGTAAATAATCATAAAAAAATGCATTAAACATGTATATTTTAAGATTTTTACTTTATATAGAAGTCTTTCATTTACTTGCACCTTCATGAAATACAATATGATATTTTTTATTTTAAACTATATGTTATTTTAAAATGTAGTATATTAAAAAATTAATATATTTAAGGAGATTTGTCATGATATTTTTCTTTGTAGAAGAGTATTTTTATCTAATCAATGCTTTAAAATTTATTTTTTAAAACTTTTAAATTTTAAAAAGTAATTGTAATCAATAAAATGTATAATAAATTTGTAACAGCATAAATATTTGAATTATATAATAACTATTAAATATTTAAAATAAAAATTATTAATGCGTTTTATATAATGTAAAAAATTTAGCGTTCTTTAGAAAATTATAGCATATTATAGTTTTCTTTTTTTTGAAAAAAGTCATATGTAGCCTATTTTTAAATAAAAAAACATATATCATAAACTTGATTAATTTATTATCTTTTTTTAAATTTCAGCCGTTTATATAAGACATGATAAAATAGAGATTTAATATTTATCTAAATAATAAAAAACAATATTTTATTTAGTAAAAAGAAAAAAGGAATGCTAAACACGTCAGCTCCATGGACAATAGAAGAAATCATACTAGAGTAGTACTATGCTAGCTGAGGAAAAGATTATCACTCTATATATATATATATATATATATATATATATATATATATATATATATATATATATATATAATGATTAAATTATGTTTTATTTTAATGCATAATCTAACACAAGATAGTATTTGTATTAGGTGCATTACTAGCTTTTAAATGCATGTTACAAATAATTAAACTAAGGGCAACAAAATAGACTATGGATAACTCATCTTGATTGCAAAATGCAAAGCATGCCAGTGGTCCTGTGATGGCAACACTGTCCCACAAACAAAATATAGAAAATGGAGTCACAGCAGGACCACCATATTTTTTTTTAATATTAGATTATTACGAGTGAATTTTTTCAAAAATAACTTAAATTATGTGTTATAAGTTTTATGATTTTTTATAAATATTATTGAAAAAAATATTATTTTTATAAAATATCAGTGATATTTTATTTTTTATAATTAAAAATATATTTTTTTTTATAAAATATCAATGATATTCTGTATGGAAAAGTCTAGGGGCCAGCATGTAACCAGCAAAATTTATTAAATTTTGTCCAGCATGTAATTAGTAAAGAAAAGTGAGTCATTGAATAAAATCATACACCATTAAAATCATCATTGATGACTATTTGATGACTACAAATCACAAAAATTGTTGGCCTTGATACTCCTCATTTTGTATTATTATCGTAATAATATAAAATACTAAAATAATTAAATATTTTTATATTTTATATTAAAATTACCCATATAAAAAAAATTAGCTCAGGACCATCCTTCAACCTTAGGCCAAACTTATTATTATTATTAAATAATTACTAATTAATAATTAACAGTGATAACTTAAAGGTAGGGAAGAACGGAGGTGGTTTCTTTAATTTATCATTGTTTCTTTTCTTTTCTTTATTTTTTATTTTTCCTTTTTAACCTTTTAAGTAAGAGAAATTTGGCTGCATAATTTAAAGGATGGTATTGGTACTTGAATATAAAATATTTTTAGGCCTTGGCTTATTAATGTAGAGCATGCGTTCCTATGTCACTATCTTAATGTTTGATTGGCGTTACAAAACAAAGTGATATTAGCATACGTACTATGACACAAAAGAAAAGCTAATAAATGGTTGAAATGTTTTGGTAAGATTATTAGGGGATGTTGAGTCACTTGTTTGTATTCTAGCTACTTCATGATTTGACACATTTCTTTTACATCTCTTTAAATATACATTTTATTTCTAAAAATAATAATCATGCCATTCAAAAGTAAGTTAGTATTTTGTTGCACTGGATTTAATTCACTATTTTTTGGATTTTAAAATAATATTATATATTTTAAGAATCTCCTAGTTTTATTTATAGACATATTTGGATATTTTTATTAAAGATATAAGTATTTATATATTTTTTTATTAGTTTAAATTTTTTTTTAAAAAAATTATAATTTAGTATCAGAACTTTTATGTCAGTAAAGTTTAAAGTTCAATAATTATTATCTCCTAAAAAAAACATAAGACAAATTAAAAAAAAAATATCAATGCAAAGATTAAAACAAACTAAAAAAAAAAGTTTTAATTAAATAATGCTTTAGAGTAAAATTATTTATGTGTCTATTTTTGTGGGTATATACATTTAAAAAGAGTAGTTTTAGACTTTTACTACAATTTAAACAGGTGTATTATACATTAATCTAGTGCCTTAATAATACAAGTAGGGCTGGAAGTGAGTTAAGTTGAGTCAAGTTAGACCAAGCTCAAGTTCGACTCACAAATTTGAGCTTGACTCACGACTCGACTCATTAACAATCAAGTCTATTTCTTAAGTTCAAGTTCGACTCGCGGAAAGCTCACGATCTTGCTCAAATAATAGGAATATAATCTATAATTTTATATTAATAAATTATAATTTATATATTTTAAAAAATATTTAAAAAGATCAATTTTATATATTATTTATCTATCAATAAATTATAATTTTTTATTTATGTCCTACAATAAAATTATATATAAAAAATAAATTTTAAATTTTAAATAATTAAGATCATATATATATATATATATATATATATATATATATATATATATATATATATATATATATATATAATCGAGCCATCTCATGAACTAACGAGCTTAGTTTATCCAAATTCAAGTTCGACTCATTTAATTTATGAGCACAATTCCAGGATCAAACTTGACTTAGTACCAGCTCACAAATTTTGCTTATCAAACTATTAACAAGTCAAATTCAAACTGGTTCCTAAGCTGACTCGACTCACTTCCAGTCCTAAATACAAACTACTTACTCATCATGATATTGATTATTTGGTCACCCTTAAATTTTAGTAATAAATTCTCATTTTAATTAATACATAACTTTTTTATTAAATTATGTTAAATGCCTATACACACCTTACAGTAAGGTATTCAAATATCATATTTTGCCATCAACGACTAAGGAGCCAGCCAAGTTAGAGGATTAGGTGGCAGAAGGTACAATTTTATTCATATTGAAACTGTTGCCTTGGGAGACAAAATTAAATTATAATTATGTGCTAGTACCTTGTGAGACCAGTATTCGTCAAGTTGCGTTTTTGCCTTTGCTGATTAATTTTTTAAAAATATAGATAATAACACGAAAGTAATTACAGTTCAGTAGTTAAAGGTAGGCTAGGGTTCTGTTTTAGTATTTAATATTTTTATTAAATTTTAATTTTATTTCTAACATTTAAATATTCTATTTTTGTCTTATTTATATTTTATTTTATTATATTTTTATTTTTGGTCAAAATTATTTTTCTTTTAAAATTACAATTTTCTATTTATTTTTTTTATTTTTATAGATCACTATCATTACTATTATAATGACTACAATTGCAATTTTTTCATTACCTACAAAAAATTATAATAAAAGAAAAGATATTTTCAAAAAATAATTTTAACCAAATGATAAAATAAAACAAAATAAAATATTTATTAAGATAAAAATAAAATATTTTAAATATTAAGAACAAAATAAATTTTAATCTAAATATTAACTAGGGTCTAAAACAATATTTTATCCTAAAAAATGTGTAAATATGGGAGAGAATAAAACTGGTACGGTGATTAAAAAAATCCTATTTAAATTTTTTTATTATTATTATTATTATTATTATTATTTGCCTGATTAGGTGAGGCAATGAGAAACTTATCTTAATCTTGCTTATAAATCTAAGCCATGCCTTATATCACATCACTTAAAAGCTAATGTGTTAATTTGCTTCTTTGTTCCCTTGTGATTATCCTATCATAAAAGCTTACTTGTGATTCCAAATTCCATGCACAGAAACTAGAGTTTGACAAAAACAAATAATAATAATAATAATAATAATAATAATAATAATAATAATAATAATAATAATAATAATAATAATGTGGATTAGGCATAGTTCAGTTGTCCAATCCATAGGTCCACATATGATAGTTAGATAAGTTGTTAATTATTGTTGTAGGTAACTGAAATTAGCTAGCCTAGTAGTAGTTCAGCGTTGAATAACGTGTGTATAAGTTAGAATGAATTTCAGGTCTAATACGACGCAGGTTTGGAATTAAAGTCCAAACATTATGGCATTAAATAAATCCAAAAAAAATAGATACTTCAACGTGTCCAGTAATCTGCGCATTGTTGCTATAGGTGTTGGGCCAACCGTGGGGAGCTCTCGACAACCGGGGAGAATTCGGGGAGGAATCGAGTGAGAGAACATAAGATGAGAAGACACCACATCTAACTCAAAACCTTAAGGTGTCAAGTTAATGGGTCTCTCATCTTATAAACTCCTCACTCTTCCATGCTTTCTTTGATGTGGGACTAACTTCAACACTCCTCACACTTGCAACACTAACAATCTCCCCCTCAAGTGTGAGCCTCACATCAAGCATCAACTCCCCCTCTTTCTAGCTCCTCCACCACCACGAGTATTCGTCCATCACACCGCCGCAAAACACCGCGGGACACGCCGCCCGGACCACCTTTGCCGGGAAGACTTTCGATGCTTCACCTTGAATACTCCTTAAACCAGACCGATTAAACCATCGGCTCTGATACCACTTTGTTGGGTCGAACGTGGAGAGCTCTCGACAACCGGGGAGATTTCGGGGAGGAATCGAGTGAGAGAACATAAGATGAGAAGACACCACATCTAACTCAAAACCTTAAGGTGTCAAGTTAATGGGTCTCTCATCTTATAAACTCCTCACTCTTCCATGCTTTCTTTGATGTGGGACTAACTTCAACACTCCTCACACTTGCAACACTAACAATAGGTGCTATTGTAGATAAGAACTTTAGTAAGAAAACGAATATCTGTTTTTCTTCTTCTCCTTTATTATTATTATTATTATTATTATTATTATTATTATTATTATGTCACAACAGAAAAGGATGCCCAAAAAAAAAAACACGAAAGAAACAAGAGATCGATTCACAGTCCCGAAATTCCAACTGTTTGAATTGATATTTAGATAAATTTTATTCTACTTTTTTTTAAATAAAGGATAAACTATCTCTTTTAGTAATTAATTATGATTTTTTTATCTATATATTGGTATTAGTATCGATGATGATCAAAATCATTATAGTGATAAGAAGAAGATTGTGAATGTACCTTTTATATCTAGAAATTGAGTGATAATAATTTTAGTGCACAAGATTGGAAAAATTTTAAGGGTACTGAAAAATATCGATATTTCAATTGTTTTAATAGTTGATTTCAATTAATATATTATATATATTTTTTATAATTTATATCAACGATTAAAATAACTGGAATATCGGTATTTTCGATATACTTAAAACTTTTTTTATAAGATTATATTTTGCTCCGTATTATTGTCGTCATTATTAGATGATTATAAATATATTAAGAGATACAATAATGATACTTGCACAAAGCATTTGATTTTCATGAATAAGAATTCCTTTCAAGTTGTGGTCTTTAAAATGGATTATAAATTAAAGAATAAAGTATTTTTTTTTTATTTTTGATGTTTGATATAAGTTTTTATAATATTTCTAAATTTTATTTTATTTTAATTTTATTTTAAAATTTTTTTATTTATATTAAATATACTTCTAACAGCTATTTTTTTTTTTTAAAAAAATTAGAATTAATTCAACAACAATTTTAAAAGAACAACCTTTAACATAAATAAATTAGACGTAATTGTCATACATTGTTGCTAGTTTCATTCTAAATTTTCTAAACAATTTAACTATCAGAGGTATATTTGATACAAATCGAAAATTTTAAGGACAAAATTGAAACAAAATAAAATTTAGGAATATTTTTAAAATTTTTTAAAAATTTAAAAAACAAAAAATATATTTTACCCTAAATTAAACTACTAATAGTGTGAATTTCTCATTGTCATTATATGATGAATTAATTAAAGTATGTAAGAGAAACTTAATAAAAATAACAGTAGAAAAAAAAAGAGAACATCAATTTGCATGGAATATGAGAAGGAAGAGACTTAAGAAGTTCTTATGAAGAAGATTTTTGAGAAAGAGTTTTAAACTTTTTATTTTGTGGTTGAAACTAATTAATAGGTATGTAGTATGAAAAAAATAAAAAATTATGAAATTTCTCTAGTGATTTTATAAATTGCAAAAACGTTATACTATGGATAATTAATTTGGTTGTCAAAATTTAAGTTAAATTAAGAATTAAAGTTAATCATGATAAGTTAATCAATTTTATTCAATAACTATTAGGCATGTGTTATAAGATGATAACTTACTCTTTATTTTAGAGAGGGTTGAATTAAAAGAGTAAAGAAAGAAAAACTTGTAGAACAAGTAATGCACATGATGCAATGTACTATAAATTGAATTGAACTAAAAAATATCTTTCAATGAATTACTAAAAGTAAGTTTGGTACACTTCCGTTACGTTCCACTCCTAAAAGACTTATATAGAGTGGTTAATTAAGTTTGTGGTTCAGTACTATTGATGACAAGTCATCTTATGCTAGTTTCAAAAGCATTTTTCACTTGTTTTTATTAGGTTTCATGTACTTTCTTGCACAATAAGTAAGTAATTGGATTGGAATTTCATGCATCCCTTAGTTCAATCAGACATGGGTATTTATGTGATTTTTTACAAGGTTTTTCGCTAATTTTACCTAATGTTATGAATGATGCAATTGTTTGATTGATTATAGGTGAAAAAGAGGCAAGCAAGAAGCAAGAAAGAAGAGGAAAAAGCAGAGGAAGAAGCAAAGCAGAAGAAGCAACATTGGTGGCCAAAGTTGGCCCACCAACGTTGCCTCAAACGTTGGAAGAAGGAGCAGTGACATTTGCTGCAAAATTCTGGTTCCCACGTTGGAGGGAACGTTGGTGAGTCAATGTTACCTCCAACGTTTTTCAATATAGTTTGTTTTCTAGAATTTAGAAAATTTTATTGCGACGTGTACGCGTGGGTAATGCGCACGCGTGCATTGTGGAATTTTGATGATCCACGCGCACGCGTGGGTGACGCGCACGCGTGGATAGGCTAACGTTGGAGGGAACGTTGCCACTCCAACGTTGAGGCAAACGCGCGCGATAAACCTTCAAAATTAGGATTTTGGAAATTGGCACCCACGCGCACGCGTGAGCGTGGAAATATGATAACCCACGCGCACGCGTGGGTATGCCAACATTGCAGGGAACGTTGTCACTCCAACGTTGGGGCAAACGTCTTCAAAAAGCCTTCAAATTCTGGAAAAGGAAAAATTGCATCGACGCGTACGCGTCAATGACGCGTACGCATGGGCGTGCAATCTATCCCAACCACGCAAACGCATAGAAGACGCGCACGCGTGGAAGGGCAAAAATAGCCATCCACGCGTACGCGTGGCGAGGCAAATGTTGGTACCCCAACGTTGAGTCAAACGTTGCTGAACACACCCAGATTCCAATTTTCCTTAAGAAAGCGTTAGACTCAACGTTTGTCCTCAAACGTGGATATCAGAACCTTGCAATTGAGCACCCTTCTCTTCACAACAGCATTGGAGCCACTTCAACCCACTTCAGTAAAAGCCAAAAGCCCAATCCAAGGATTTGAAGATTGAATTAGAAAGTGTATAAATAGAGAAGAATTTGATTTATAAGGGGTGAGCAGATCTGAATCTGGGAGGCTAGAGAGTCAGAATCCCAATTGGGAAACTCTGCACTCAATTCTCTTTGTATTTTCTCTTCTGTATTTTTCTGCAACTTCTTTTTTTTCTATTTTAATTGGAGCAATGATGAACTAAACCCCAAATTCATTAGGGGGAGGAGCTCTATTGTAATCATAATGAATCAATGAAATTCTTCTTCTTCTCAATTCAATTGTGTAGCTATAGGATATCTTCTGTTTTGATTGTGAATTATTCACTCCGGAAAGGGGTTTAATTCAACTGAATGTGGATGTGAGCCTCGGAAAGGGAATCATCTACATTAGAATTGGAGCTCTATCTTTCACAATTCTCCTAACCAACACCATTTGGGAGGAATTGAGGTTTTAAGAATTTGTGTGGCATATGGATGAGAGAATGTGCTCTAACTCTTCTCATGACAATTAGATTAAGGAATTGGCAAGATTGATTGTGATTAGAGAGATTGGATTGCCAAGAAATTGGGATCCAATCAATTTCAATCTGCCATAAATCTACTCATATGATTGAGAAAGGAGTTGAGACTTAATTGGTTCATGATGGATTATGATATCTCCAATCCCTGATGAATCATTTTCCTTGAATTTCTTCAATTTAGATCTCTTTGAATTTACTTTATTCTGCAAATGTTTACTGCTGTTTTGATCTCCTACACCCAATTCCCTTTATTATTCATGCAATTTAAGTTTCATTTTACTTTAGATTTTGCAATTTTAATTTCTTGCACTCTAAGATTCAGTTATTTACATTTCTTGAAATTTAAGATTCAGCCCTTTTAGTTTCTTGCTTTTTAAGTTTCAGCAATTTACCTTTCTTGCCATTTAAGTTTTAGCCAATTTACTTTCAGCATTTTAATTTCTTGCAATTTACTCTCTGTTGATCCAATTTCACTCAATTCATCAAATATTCGCTTAACTAGACTGGTCATCCAACTAAAGTTGCTTGATCCATCAATCCTCGTGAGATCGACCTCACTCTCGTAAGTTTTACTACTTGATGCGACCCGGTACACTTGTTGGTTAGTTTGTGTAGAATCGATTTTCCCTCATCAACTATCCCGTCAAGGACTCGCAAGAACCCATGTAGAATAGGGATGACGGTCAAGTTATACTCCCAATTCATTAGGATGAAGAACGAAGATACATCTTAGAATGGAATCAAGCATAGATTGAAATAGAATAGTGATATTATTAATCCATAAGAATCAGCAGAGCTCCTAACCTTAACCTAGGAGGTTAGTGAGTTATAGCTTACAATAATGTTCTAAAATATGGTATAAGGTCTATGGTCCAAGATCCTAAACAAGGGTGATCTCCTCATATATATACTAGTCTGATAACTAAGAATTACAGAAATAAGATAAACTAGTCTTGTAGTGCGAAAATCTACTTTTCGGGCCCACTTGGTGAGTGTTTGGGCTGAGCTTGAGTGAAGCCACGAGTTGGTGCTCCCTCTTGGGCATTGAACGCCAGCTTTGGACTCCTTTTTGGGCGTTGGACGCCAGCTGCTCCCTTTTGGGTGTCCAACGCCAGGAATTGGGTTGGTGACTGGCGTTGAATCCCAGTTTTGGGCCTTCATTTTCAGAGCAAAGTATAAACTATTATATATTTCTAAAAAGCCCTGGATATTAGCTTTTCATATCCATTGAGAGTGCACCATTTGGACCTCTGTAGCTCCAAAAATACTCCTTCGAGTGCACGGAGGTCAGATCTTGACAGCACCTGTAGTCTTTTCTCTGTCTCTGAATCATACTTTTTCCAAAGCTCATCAATTTTAGCCAGAATTTACTTGAAATCATCAGAAAATACACAAACTCAAAGTAGAATCCAAAAATATAAATTTTGCACTAAAACCTATGAAAATATAATAAAACTTAAACAAAATATAACAAAAACTATATGAAAATGATGCCAAAAAGCGTATAAAATATCTGCTTATCAGAACACCAAACTTAAACGTTTGCTTGTACCAAAAACAAAGTAGGATTAAAAAGAAGAGAAGGATACAATAAATCTCAGAGTTTTCAATAAAGCTCAGTATCAATTAGATGAGCGGGACTAGTGGCTAGTTACTTCTGAATAGTTTTGGCATCTCACTTTCCTTTGAAGTTCAGAATAATTGGCATGTTTAGGAACTCAGAATCCAGATGATATTATTGACTTTTCTAGTTTAGTTCTTTTTTATTCTTGATTACAGCTTCTTTTGAGTCTTGGCCGTGACCCTAAGCGCTTTGTTTTCCCATATTACCACCGGATACATAAACACCACAGATACTTAACTGGGTGAACCCCTTAGGATTGTGATTAAGCTTTGCTAGAATCCCTAGCCAGTGGTGTCCAGAGTTCTTAAGCACACTCTTTTGCTTTGGATCATGACTTTAACTACCCAGTCTCAAGCTTTTCACTTGACACCTTCACACCATAAGCATTTAGTTAGAGGAAGAGCTCATTTGAACTTTTAGGCCAAGATTTTATCTCTTTTAAACCCTCCTAACCATTGATTCTCAAAGCCTTGGATCCTTGCTCTTGCCTTTTGGTTTAAAGAGCTATTGGCTTTTTCTTTTTCTTTCTCTTTTTTTTTGCCATTTTTTTTCTTTCTTTTTTTCTTTCTTTTTGCTGCTTTTAAGCAAGGTGAGAGATATATGGAATATTTCATAGCTTTAAGACATAAATAAAGATGATCATGCACTAGAAACAAACAATAAGATAAAATACATGGAAAACAGAAAAATAACATAAATAGAGGGGAGTATGGAACGTGACCACCTTAGTGACGGCGACTGCTTCTTCCTCTAGAGAATCCAATAGAGCGTTTTATTTCTTCTATGTCACGCCCCTGTCTCTGTTGTTCTTCCCTCATAACTATTTGATCTTCTCTTATTTCATAGAGGATGGTGGAATGCTCTTGGTGTCCCATTCTCAGCTGATCCATGTTGGAGCTTAATTCTCCTAGAGAAGTGTGCAATTGATCCCAATAGCCTTGGAAGGAAAACGCATCCCTTGAGGTATCTCATGGATTTTTTGTTGAGGCGGCTCCATATGCTCTTGTTGAGGTGCATGTGTAGGCTCTCTAGTTTGCTCCATCCTTCTTTTAGTGATGGGCTTGTCCTCCTCAATGGGGATGTCCTCTTCTATGATAATTCCAGCTGAATTGCATAAGTGACATATAAGGTGGGGAAAAGCCAACCTTGCTAAGGTGGAAGGCTTTTCAGCTTTCTTGTACAATTCTTAAGGTATTACCTCATGTACCTCCACCTCACTCCCAATCATGATGCAATGAATTATAATGGCTCTGTCAATGGTCACTTCTGACCGATTGCTAGTAGGGATGATAGAGTGTTGGATGAATTCAAACCATCCTCTAGCTACAGGCTTGAGGTCAAGCCTTCTTAGTTGGACAGGCTTGCCTTGAGCATCCCTCTTTCACTGAGCTCCTTCCGTACAAATGTTTGATAGGACTTGGCTCAGCCTTTGATCAAAATGTACTCTTCTAGTGTAAGGATGTGGGTCTCCTTGCATTATTGGCAAATGGAGCGCCAACCTTACACTTTCCGGGCTAAAATCCAAGGGTTTTCTTCAGACCATGGTGCTCCAGTTTTTGGGGCCTGGGTTCACATTTGTATCATGATATTTAGTAACTCATGCATTGGTATAGAACTCTTGTACCATCAAGATTCCAACTTTCAGGATAGGATTGGTTAGAACTTTTCAACCTTTCCTCCGGATTTCTTGTCGGATCTCCGGGTACTCATTCTTTTTTAGCCTAAAGGAGACTTCAGGAATCAGCCTATTCTTTGCCACTACTTCATAGAAGTGATTTTGATGAGCTTTGGTGATGAATCTCTCCATCTCCCAAGTTTCAGAGTTGGAAGCAACAACTTTTTCTTTCTCTTTCTAGAGGATTCTCCGACTTTGAGTGCCATAAGTGTGAATGGAAAGCAAAAAGCAAGGCTTTTTCAACACCAAACTTAAGAGGTTTGCTCGTTCTCGAGCAAAATATTAAGAAAAGGGAAGAAATGAGTAGAAAAAGAAGAGAATATAGGAGAGATGAAGGGAGATGGGGTTCAACCAAGTGGGAAATTGGGTGGAAAATTTTGAATTTGAAGTGTGTGGGGGTTGGTGGGAGTTATGATGGTTTTTGGGAAGAGGTATGGATGTGATTGGTTGAGAGTTTATGGGAAAGAGTGTGTGGGGAAGAGTGGAAGTAAGAGAGAGAATAAAGTGGGGTAGGTGGAGATTCTGTAGGACCCACTAAATCCTGAGAGGCTAGGAAATTCAAATTTTCTGCCCGCTTGTGGGTGTTGAAAGCCCAGCCTCTGCTCCCTGGCTGGCGTTCAACGCCAGCTTCATGCTCCTCATAGGGCATTGAACGCCTATAGGGGACCTCATTCCTGGCGTTCAACGCCAGGTCTCCGCCTCCTGGCTGGCGTTCAACGCCAGCTGCATGCCCCATTCAGGGCGTTGGATGCCCTCTAGAGATCTCCATCCTAGCGTTAAACTCCAAATGACTGCTTCCCCTTGGGCGTTGAACGCCTATTAGAGATACCTTGTGTGGCATTGAATTCCCACTCTGGCCTCCTTGTCTGGCGTTCAATGCCAGCAAGGTACTTACTGCAGGGTATTCTATTTCTGTTCTAATTACTGCACATGATCACAAACTCAAAGAAATAATTATGTAAATAACTTAAAGAAAAACAAAAATAACTAATTATGGTTGGGTTGCCTCCCAACAAGCGCATCTTTAATGTCACTAGCTTGACGGTTAGTTCCTTACGGAGATGGATAGGGGCTCTGAATTTCATCCCTTACAGTGAACGTCTTGCCTGTGCTCTCATGGATGAGCTTCACATACTCTAGAGACAGGACCTTGTTCATAATATGTGGAACGACTGGGTTGTCAGTAAAGACAACTCTCATACCAGGTGAGAGGCCTTCAGTGGGGATCTTCTTGTCCCTCCAGCCTTTAGGTGCCTTCTTCTTAGTACCAGTATTTTCAGTGCTTGATAATGGCTGCCCAACACCAAACTTAGAATTGGTGTCTGGGGGTTCTGTATAGCCTTGCACTGAGAAAGAGGGTTGGAACACCAAGTGTTGCACTATTATCTCTCTTTTGTCAGAGGGAGAGTCAGGGGTAGGTATCTTGAATAAGATACAGTCCTCATACAATTGCAGGACTAATTCTTCCTTGCTACATCAATAATGGCATTGGTAGTGGTTAGGAAAGGTCTTTTAAGGATGATGGATTCATCCTCTTCTTCCCTAGTATCCAAGATTATAAAATCTTCAGGGATGTAAAGGTCTTCAACCTTTACTAAGACATCCTTTACCAGACCATATGCCTTTTTTATTAACTTGTCTGCCATTTCTAATGAGATTCTTGCAGCTTGCACCTCAAAGATTTTCAGTCTTTCCATTACAGAGACTGGTATGAGGTTTATGCTTGACCCTAGGTCACACAGAGCCTTCTCAAAGGTAATGGTGCTTATGGTGCAAGGAATTAGGAAGCGTCCGGGATCCGGTAGCTTCTGAGGTAGATTCTTTTGAACCAAGGCATTGAGTTCCTTGGTGAGCACTGGAGGTTCTTCCTCCAATGTCTCTGTTCCAAATAACTTGGCATTTAGCTTCATGAAGACTCCTAAGTAATGAACAACTTTTATCTTCCCTAGTTTCCTCTTCCTCATCAGAGGATGAGTGATCTTCATAATCCCATAGCAATGAATCTTTAGTGGGCGTTGAACGCCCAGCTGCCTCATTACTGGCATTCAACGCCAGTTGTTGTGCCTCTTTGGGCGTTGAACGCCCAGTAAGGACTTCCTTACTGGCGTTCAATGCCAGGGATGGCTGCTTTTTGGACGTTGAACGCCCAGTAGCGACTTCTCTACTGGCGTTCAACACCAATGATGGTTCCTTTTTTGGCATTGAAAGCCTAGTAAGACTCCCTTACTGGCGTTCAGCACCAGCGATGGCTGCTCTTTGGGCGTTGAACGCCCAGTAGGAACTTCCCTACTGGCGTTCAACGCCAATGATGGTTCCTCTTTAGGCGTTGAACGCCTAGTAAGGACTCCCTTACTGGCGTTCAATTCCAGAGCATCCCCTTCAGATTCGGCCATAGCTTCTACAGCGATGGCCTTGCACTCTTCTCTTGTGTTTACTTCAGTGTTACCTAGGAAACTATTAGGAGGGGTCTCAGGGATTCTCTTGCTCAGCTGGCCAACTTGTACCTCCAGATTTCTGATGGAGGACCTAGTTTTTGTTATGAAACTGTGAGTGGTCTTAGAGAGTTTAGAGACTTTGGTTGCTAACTCAGAAAGGCTCTGCTTAGTAGTCTTCATATGTTGCTGAGAAGATGGGAATGGTTTACTACTGTTAAACCTATTCTGGTTTCCTCCACCTTGGTTGTTGTTGAAGCCTTGCTGAGGCTTTTGTTGATCATTCTATGAGAAAATAGGATGATTCCTCCATGAGGAGTTGTAGCTGTTTTCGTAGGGTTCTCCCATATAATTCACCTCTTCCATAGTGGGTTGATCTGGATCATAAGCATCTCCTTCATAGGAGGTGTCTTGAGTGCTGCCAACTGCAGCTTGCATTCCAGTCAAATGCTGAGAGATCATATTGACATGTTGGATCAAGATCTTGTTCTGAGCCAATATGGCATTCAAAGTGTCAACCTCCAAAACTCCTTTCTTCTGAGCTACCCCATTGTTCACAGGGTTTCTCTCAGAAGTATACATGAATTGGTTGTTTGCAACCATTTCAATGAGTTCCTGTGCCTCTTCAGGCATTTTCTTCAAGTGGAGTGATCCACTAGCAGAATGATCTAAGGACATCTTGGACATCTCAAATAGACCATCATAGAATATACCTAAGATAGTCCATTCTGAGAGCATGTCAAGAGGACATCTCCTGATCAGTTGCTTGTATCTTTCCCAAGCTTCATAGAGGGATTCACCCTCTTTTTGTTTGAAGGTTTGAACTTCCACCCTGATTTTGCTCATCTTTTAAGGTGAAAAGAATTTGGCCAATAATGCATTGACTAACTTTTTTCAAGAGTCTAGGCTTTCCTTTGGTTGGGAATCCAACCATATCCTAGCTCTGTCTCTAACAGCAAAGGAAAAAAGCATAAGCCTGTAGACTTCAGGATCCACTCCATTGGTCTTAATAGTGTCACAGATTTGCAAGAATTCAGATAAGAATTGATGTGGATCTTCCAGTGGATGTCCATAAAATTTGCAATTTTGTTGCATTAGAGAGACTAACTGAGGCTTAAGCTCAAAATTATTTGCTCTAATGGCAGGTATAGAGATGCTTCTTCCATAGAAGTCAGAAGTGGGTGAAGCGAAGTCACCAAGAACCTTCCTTGCACTCCTCCATTATTCTACTTGGCTGCCATGTTTGTATTTTCAGCTTCTTGTTCGAAAAGTTCAGTGAGGTTTCCTCCAGAGTGTTGTGCTTTAACTTGTTGAAACTCCTCCTTAGAGTCATCTCAGGTTCAGGATTAGGATTAAAGAGAGGTTCTTTGTCTTTGTTCCTGCTCAAAAACAAGAAGAAAAAGAAAACCAAGAAAGAAAGAGAAAGGAAGTTTCTATGTCAGAGTATAGAGAACTCCTTGTGAGATGTGAAGAAGAAAGAAGAATGAGGGTAGAAGAATGAGAAGAAGAATTCAAATATTAAAAAGTAAAAAGGAAATTAGAAGTAAAATATTTTGTTTTTATTTTTTTTATTTATTGAATTCGAAAAAAAGAAGGAAATTAAAAGCTAATTAACTAAAAATATTTGAAAATTAAAAGGTGATTTTCGAAAATGAAGAAAGAGAAAAAGGTAAGAAGTTTTCGAAAATAGAAGAGAGGGAAGAGAAAAAAGAGTAGAAAAGAGAATAAGATAAGATAAGTAACTAATTAAGAAAGATTTGAAAATAAGATAAGATTGAAGATTTGAAAAAGATTTGATTTTAAAAATTTTGAAAGGAAAAAGTCAACAAGATAAGATAAGAATTGAAAATATTTGAAAAAGATTTTATTTTGAATTTTAAAATTGAAACAAGATAAGATAAAGATTTGAAAATAAGTTTGAAAAGATAAGATACGGTGAAGATTTGAAAAGTTTTTGAATTTTTGAAAAGATTTGATTTTGAAATTTGAAATTAAGATAAGATAAGATAATGATTTGAAATTTTAAAAGAAAAGATAAACCAAAGATAAGATAAAGATTTGAAAAATATTTGAAAAGATAAGATTTGAAATCAAAATTTAAACTTTACTAACAAGAAAATACTAAACTTAAAAATTTTTTAAATCAAGATAAAAAAAAGAAAGCAAGATTTTTGAAATTTTTTAATAAAGATAAAAAAGATTTTTTTATTTTTCAAATTAATGAGGAAAGAGAAAAACAACTAAAAGACACCAAACTTAAAATTTTTAGATCAAAGATACTAGCTTTTTCGAAAATTAAAAAGAAAAACACCAAAAGGCACCAAACATAAAACTTTTAAGATCAAAACAAGAAAAGAAACAAGAACAACAACTTGAATACCAGGAAGAACACTCAAGAACAGATTCGAAAATTTAAAGAAAATAAAGAACACACAAAGAACACCAAATTAAACTTAAGTACTCACAGTAGACTCAAACAAAAGACAAAGAAAAGATGGATTTTTTAAAAAGTTTTTGAAAAGAAAATAAAAGACACAAACAAAATAGTAAAAAGTACCTAATTTAAGTAACAAGATATTCCGGTAGTTTGTCAAACTCGAACAATCCTCGGCAACGGCGCAAAAAAGTTGGTGCATGAATTGACTCCGCAATATTTTGCACAGATAGAACAGCAAGTACACCGGGTCGTCTAAGTAATACCTCAGGTGAGTGAGTGTCGATCCCATGAAAATTGTTGGTTTGAGCAAGCAATGGCTATCTTGCAGATCTTAGTCAGACGGATAGAAATCTTAGAAGAGAATTAACCAACCAAAAAAGATAACAAACTACCCGAAAAGAAGGAAAACTAAAAGAAGAATAATTATCAAAATCAATACCTGAGGTTGGTAAATTGGATATTTTAATTTTTAAAATTTTAAAATATAAAATAATTTATAATATTTATTTTTATTAGACAATATAATCTTTTTTTTTTAGTCACCGTATTAAAGTGAAACGATGATTCGCACACGTAGTTATTAAGTATCTAGTGGATGCAAGTTAAACAAACCAATTTTTAGGGTGAATTATAAAATAGTTTTTAAAAAATAAAAAATTTAAAATAATCCTTAAAGAATTTTAAAATTCAAAAATAGTCTCTTTTAATGTTTTTAATCTTTTTTAGAAATTAACATCTTATAATATTTTTATTAATCTGAATAATAAGATATTATTTTTAAAAAAACTAATAAATAAAAAATACAAAAAATAACAAAATATATAGTGAAAAATAATTTTATTTATTAACACTAAAACACTACAGAAAAAACTTAGAATACCATCGGATTTAGTGGCAACTATTACTGTCGAATTTAGTAGCATTTTTTGCGTTGGATACAAGCAAGATTTAGTTCTCCAAATTAATTACTGTCAGATTTTATGTTCCGACACTAAATCCGACAATAATCGTTGGTGCAAAATTTTATTTCAAAAGTGCCAGTTTTACCCGCGTATCTTCCGTTGGATTCGGCCGCTAGTATATTAATTTAGTGAAATGCTGATTTTAGGCAATTTACCATCGAAAATTTTCACAGGTAAATCTGATGGTGAAATTGGGGTAAAATTCAAACTCCAACCCCTTCCCCTCACTTCTGGGATCTCTCTCTCTCTCTCTCTCTCTCTCTCTCTCTCTCTCTCTCTCTCTCTCTCTCTCTCTCTCTCTCTCCACTGGAGTTGGCGGTCACTGCTGGAGCCGTCGAAAACGCCATCGCTATTCGCGTTCGTGGTAACTGCCGTCGGTGATGATGCCGTTGTCGCCATCATTATCGCCTCCTCTCACCATCACGTCTACACCATCTTGCAGCCACCATTCGAAGTAAAATTAGTGTAATAAAATTTGTGATTAGGGTTTGGTTTAATTTTTTTTATTATTTTCAGATTTTTTTGTGAGTTTCGAATTTTGTTAGGTATTTTATCAAATTATTGATTAAATTAGTGTAATAAAGTTTGTGATAAGGGTTTGGTTTAGTTTTTTTATTTTTTCAAATTTTTTTGTGAGTTTAGGATTTTTTTTAGGTATTTTATTATCAAATTCTTGATTAAACTAGTGTAATAAAGTTTGTGATTAGGATTTCTTATGTTAATTTAATGTAAATAGAAATTAAATTAAGGTAGGTTAAGTAGGGTGATATTAAGACTGCTCGAACTGTTGGAAGACTTTGTTTAGTTTGTTGAATTAGTTTCACCTTGTGAATTTAATAAGTTTTTTTTATTAAGGTGGTGCTGTTTCTCTGAGATTAATTGGAGTTCGCTTCTTCCGTATTCTGTGCATCCGTATTTCAAGTAGATTTTCTATCTCTAAATATAATCAATTGTTTAGGTTTTATACCAGACTTACTTTTTTTAGGATAGCGTTTTAGGACGGAAGTGAGAGGTCATGTAGAAGCGCCTTTCTTGAAACCGGCTAAAGTATACTTTTTGTCCTTAAGGTTTGTACTTTTTAAAAAATACTCCTAATATTTAATCTTATTCAATTTTATCCTTAACATTTTGGATTCATTCAATTTTGTCCTTAACATTTTCAATTTGTTCCAAAAATATCCCTAAATATTTTCAATTTTCCCCAACATTTTAGATGCAGTTAACATTCAGGGGGTAATTTTAATACAAATCGAAAACGTTAGGGACGAAATTGAATATAATTAAATGTTAAGGGTATTTTTAAAGAAAATTTCAAACATTAGGGACAAAAAACATATTTTACCCCTCGAAATCCTTGTTTGCTGGAAAATTATAGAGTTATAAGGGGTTGCACACTAAAATGGTTAGGATTTGATATATTATTGAATTTGTGTTTGTTTTAATTTATGCCTGTACCTATTTTCTTTGTGAAAATGATTAAATTTATTTGGTGAATGTCTCTGAATTAAGAGAAAATTCTGCCAAAATTTTGTTTAAATTGTTTAAAACATATTTGGTTTGTGAGAAAACAATAATTGGATTTGGTTGAAAATTTTAATTATAGGAGACACCTACCAAATTTTCTAAAAATTTTAATAAGTTGTGTTGTTGGATAAATTCTAGGGTGTTTGTTGCAAGATAATTGCAAATCATCGTCTGTGGATGTATGATAGGGACAATAGTGGATGGGAGATTTTAAGACCTGAATTTTTTGAGGGGTTTGACGCATTTGTTGCGTATGTCTTCAACATAGAATTGTTTAGGTCTCAAGGGGTATCTAGGTGTCTGTGCTATAAGTGTCGGCAGACTAAATGGTTAGGACCTTCGGATATAATACTTCACCCCTACCGTAATGGGTTCAAGGATGAGTAGTGGATGTAGACGGAATATGGAGAAATAAATGAGCAGGAAATTAACCAGTGTGCCTCAAATTTCAATATGGTTGGGGTTTAATTGACGAGAGTTCGGGTGGCTAGAGAACCAAGCATGGAAGAAATGAATTGGGTAGATAACCAAGAGAGTTACAACGAGATAGTGTTTGATGCAATAGGTGTTACTGATACGGAAGATGCTGAACAAGAACCTAACCCAGAGACAAAGAGCTTTTATCATCTGTTAGAATCTGCTACAAAATTCATGTACGAGGGATCTGTTTATTCGAAATTGTCTGCATGTGTTAGAATGATGAGTATTAAGTCTGAGCCAAATCACACCCAAGAGTCTTTTGATAATTGGGGTCACCCTTTGCAACGACTTAGTACCTGTCAGGACTAGCGGCATCGTTCGAAGCCACTACAAAGCAAAGAAGTTAGTTTTGAAATTGGATCTAAATTTGGTAAACATTGATTTTTGTTTGAATAGTTGTATGTTATATTACAAGGAGGACGTATATTTAACTGCTCATAAATTTTGTGATGCACGAAGATTTTAAATCGAGAAAGAATGGATTGGTAAATGGCAGTTAAAGAGAATTCCAAACAAATGGATGTACTACTTGCCCTTAATCCCTATGCTAAAATAGTTGTATGCATCAATGAGTTTGGCTCCACATGATCTGGCATGGTAACGACAAGAGAGATGATGGTTTTATGACGCACCCGTCACATGGAGATGCCCGGAAGCACTTTGATGGAGGTTCATCCTACATTTGTGAGCGAGTCCAGAAATGTTATATTAGCTTTGTACTCTGACAGGTTTGCACCAAATTCTAATTTTGGTAATGCATACTCTTGTTGGCATATAGTGGTGACACCTTATAATCTACCTTTCGAAATGTGCATGAAGGACCCATACATGTCCTTAACTTGTATCATATTTGGTTCAAGCAATTCAAAAATAAAAATAGATGCCTTTTTGCAATCCTTGGTGGATGAGTTGATGAAGTTGTAGGTTAATGGTATAAAAACGTATGATATTTTAACCAAGAAAAACTTTCAACTGCATGCTATGTTGATGTGGACCATTAATAATTTTTCTGGGTACATGATGTTATTAGTTTGGTCCACTCAGAGCAAAATGTCGTATCCTGTTTGTATGGAAGATACAAAGGCATTTTGGCTGATGAAGGGGTAAGAATTCGTGGTTCGATTATCATCTAAGGTTTCTCAATATTGATAATCCTTTTTGGCACAACTAAGGCTCGTTTAGGAAGAATAGAATTGAACAAGAAGAGGCACTAGTGATATTTGAGTGGTTTGCAAGTTTGCAAGTAGAGTATATTTTAGGACTTGCCTTATTGGAAAGATAATTTGGCTCGACATTGTCTTAATGTGATGCACATTGAAAAGAACGTGTTTGATAATATCATGCACACGGTAATAGACGATAAGAGGACAAAGGATAATGATAAGGCAATGTTAGACTTGATAGACATTTGCAAATAGCCAGATCTAAACTTAACAAAACTTGATAACGGCCGGTGGACTAAACTAAAAGTGGTGTTCGCTCTAACGAAGGATCAGAAGCAAAACATTTTAGGTGGATTAGAGGACTGAGATTTTCCGATGTTACGCCTCTAACTTGGGTAGGTATGCAAACGTCTCACAAGGTAAGCTTGCTGGGTTGAAGAGTCATGATTGTCATGTCTTTATGGAGTCATTGCTTTCTGTTGCATTCTGAGAACTTTCTACCAATATCTGGAAATTTCTTACAGAAATAAGTGAGTTTTTTAAGGATTTATGTGCTACGAAACTTAACGTAAATGATCTCACTGTCATGGAGAAGAACATTTCGATCATACTTTGTAAGTTAGAAAAGATATTCCCTCCTAGATATTTTGACGTCATGGAATACTTAGCAATCCACATGTTGTACGAAGTAAGAGTATGTGGGCCAGTCCAATTTAGGTGGATGTGCCCATTTGAGATGATGATTGGATCATTCAAGCATACAGTCAAGAATAGAGTTTGAATCGAGGGTATTATCTAGGGGGTACATAGGCCGAGTGAAACCGGGTTTGTCCTAATTTAGATTCGGCCTTAAATATACATCGAGTCTATTTTTTAGACTCTAACCCGATCCTACACCTGATGAATTCTAAACATTTTCGGGCCACAATTATATTGAGTCCAAATTGAGTGAAAACTGGACCTTTAAAGCTTTAACAATAATTTATAAAGAAACTTATTTATAAAGAAACTTATTATGATATACTTATTTATAAAGAAGAAACTTGTTACCAAAAAGTTGATATCCATATTTGAACTTGAATTTGTCCATAAATTCTAATTTGATGCTTCTTTGATCTATTTTATAATTCAACAAATGTGATTAAAAATAAAATAATAAGCTTATAATTAATATAACATAATATTAAAATTAATTTAAAACATATATACCTTTTTTAGTTTCCTTAGGGCACATGGGCTGGGTGAAGCCGGATTCTCCTTAATCTGGACCCGATTCTAAATAATGACCGAGTCTATTTTTGAGACCCTTATCTAGCTCTAGACCCGGTGAAATCACACCAAATTAGCCCCTAAGATATTCGGGTCTGACCTAGGTCTTTGGGTTAGGTCGGACCATGTACACCCCTAGTAGTATCTGCGAAGCATTCCTTGCTAAAGAAACATCTGTATTTTGCTTCTTTTATTTTAAGCCTCATATTGAGTCACGTAGAACAAGAGTTGGAAGGAATGATTAGAGGGGAGAATCCTCGTTAGGAGGACCAACGTATCCAATATTTATTCTGGAAGAAGTTACAATGGGCGCGGGTAGTGAAAATTGGTTAGAGAAAAAGGAAATTGGGTGTCGCACATCTGCATGTATTGCTTAATTGTGATTAGGTTTCATCCTACCTAATGTGAGTTTTTAAGCCTTCGTAACAATTGCATTTAGTAAGATACTATCTTCGTCATCTAATCAAAGCTTCAATACACTAAAATTTTCTTATTTATCCTATTGTATCATAGGTTATTTCAAGAAACAAATTCTGATATATCACTGAACAATTTTTTCAATTAGTTTAGGGAATACATCAGAGTGCATCTAGCTGACATAACAGATTCAGAACTAGTTGCATTTAGTTGAGGTTCAATAAATTAGGGCATATGCTACCTGATATACAATGTTAACGGATATCGGTTCCATTCTTTACAATGATCAGTTGAAAAGAAAATAGATAACACTAAGGTCTGGGTTCGTGGGAATTCAGGCGGTGGTCATTCTGATTGGTATGGTTCGTTGCACAGTATAATTCAATTAGAGTATTTTGGTCGCACTACGTACAAGGTGTTTGTTTTTAAATGTCAATGGTATGATTCAAGTTCGTGACAAGGAACACAAAAGTACAAAGACTACAATATCACAGAAGGAAATGTGACCAGAAAATATAGGCACCACGATCCTTTTATTCTACCTCAAAATGCACAACATGTATACTATTTGCCTTATCTGGAGTCATGCAAGTCTAGTTGGGTAGTTGTGGTTAAGACTAAATCAAGAGGTCGCATTGAGTTTGATAGAATAGAGGGTTAGAAACCTTTCCAAATTCATGACCCAACTCCTTCAAAAATGGTGGTTGATACTGGTAATCCGATCACCCTTAGGTCGACTATTATGGATGATGACATTATTGACCTTAGGGTAGATGATGACACATTACCAATACTGGACGACGACGATCTTCAAGAAGAAGACGAATCTGATGATCAGAAAATTACCTCGTAAGAGAGAAAGAAGATGATGAATCTGAATAAGATTAATGTCAATATAGTTCT
Source organism: Arachis hypogaea (assembly GCF_003086295.3). Classification (NCBI taxonomy): domain Eukaryota; kingdom Viridiplantae; phylum Streptophyta; class Magnoliopsida; order Fabales; family Fabaceae; genus Arachis; species Arachis hypogaea. Next base: position 109,708,252 of record NC_092047.1, on the reverse strand, counting down.
ATTTTATGTATTTCGTTATCAAACTTTCATTTCATGTTTACGTTATGTATATGTATTTGATATTTTACATCATACATAAATTATTATTTTCAGATAAAATACTAATTTATCCGATGTTAATTGAGAGTTAACGGTCAACTGTTAACTATGAGGGTCCATCATAGATTGGAAAAAAAGTAAAAAAAAAAAAAATTCATGCTACCAGCGGATTTACCAACAGTAGCGACCATTCAATTTTTTAAAAAAATAAAACATATTTTTCATTGGATTTATCGTCGGATTTTGTCGACGGTAAAGTGGCGCAAGGGCTCAACTTATGACGCCAATGTTTTTCGCCAGTAACGTTCATAAGATTTTTTTCCTATAAACCATTATATTCTGACGATAAATTCGCCGCAAGTTACCAGCGGATATCAAAATTCGCCAGTAAATATTTACCGGCGAGGTTTATACTGTCGGATTTAATCAGACGAAAAATCCACTGGTAAACATGGTACGGCAAAAAAAATCTGACAGTACTCAGCATTTTTCTTGTAGTAAAAGGTAAAAAAAAAATTAACATTATTTCATCTTTAATATATAATACCTATGTCGAGGTGATGTAGAAATCATAATGATAGCAAGTAAATCTAAGAGGTCATTGCATTATGAAGTCCATCATTTATATATCTAAATTCATAAGATATTGACACTAAATAAACTTAAAAAAAATATTTCTATGTGAAAAAAGTCTTTTTTACATAATTGCTAACTGTGGTAGCAAAAATAACTTTAATTGCATTCCTATTTTGTACAATATTACAAATCAGTGAATCCTAAAACTTTTTAAGAAATATGAACATAATACTTGAATTTGCCAAGACTTTCTTCTTAAAGTATTGTAAAGTATTAGGAATTTCACATTGAGATTTTATAAATCATCCACATTGATCTTGTGGTTGACCAAAACTTACAAATTTATCTTCATAAATGACTATTGACTAGGTTCACATTATATGCAAATTCTAAAGTGTTGTCTTTGTAAACATTTGCACGAATATTCTTAATTATTTATGTAAAAAATCTTATGTTAAATGAGAATTTTCTTATCTTTTGAAACAATACTGCCTCCTTTTCTTTTTTATTATTAAAAAATAATTATAGAATATAACTTACACATTAAATTAAATTAAATTAAATCAATATCTTATATGGTAAAAAATAAATATAAATTTATTTATTTTAAATTATTTTTTTAAAAAATAATATCTTTTTAAAATTATTTATAATTTATTTCAAAAATACATAAATTTTTTTTGTATATATAAATAATCAAACTTGAGATAGACGGAACACGTTAGAAATTAAATTTATTAATTTAAAAATAACTATATATAAAAAATTCAAATAGACTACTTTATAATTTTTAAAATTTTTTAAAAACTATTTTGAGATTTTTTAATTTTTAGGAACTATTTTGTACTTTATCATAAAAATTTATTTGTCTAAATTACACATATAGAACTTAATAATTACGTGCACAAATTAATATTCTATACAAGCAGTCATTATTAGTGACTAATAAAAAAAATACTGTATCGTCTAATAAAAATAAATGTCAAAAATTATTTTTTATATTTTAAAATTTGAAGAATTAAAATTTTTTATTTTAAAATTTTAAAGAACTTATTTAGATAATTATTAATAAAAAAATAACCGCTAATAAATTGTATAGGAAGAAAGGAGAAGAAAATTACAGGCCGCCGTCAAGAAAAGAAAGGTACTCCTATTTAACATTGTTCAAAATGAAAGATCAAAATAGTTAAAGACTAAAGAATAGTTCCCTCTCAATACTAGGAATATGTATTGTAATTGTTTATTCTAGGTTAATGGCTAAATAGTTTTATATCTTGATAATTATTTTTCAAAATACATGATGTCTAAGTTGGCTTGAGATAGTGTTTGTTTAACTTGTTTTATTTTGAATTTTGTTTGTCTGAGTACTTTATGTGTTGGAATTAATAGTTAAAATCGTCGTGGAAAGATACCTCGATATTTATTTTAGTCCCCAAAAAAATAAAATTAATCAAATTCATCTCCAAATGATTATTTTTTAATCACGTTTGTCCCTCCGTTAATTTCTTAACACTGCAGTTAATATAGAATGTGAAGTGACAGCACAGTATAATAAACAATGTCGTTTTGCATTCTTCTCCGAAGCCATCCCTGCACATGATTCTCATTACTCCATCCCTCTCCGTCACTTTCTCCTTTTTTTCACTTACGCATCGGTGAGGAAGGCTAAGTCAGGAGCTGGGTTTCGTGACCCAGTCGCCTTCTTCTTTCCCTGTTTTTGCTGTGCTCAAACACCATCATTCATCTACTTCCATGAGACAAAAAAAATAATCCACACTAAAACAAATTTCTCCATTCAAAATTCAAATGAATTTCTCTCATGAAAATAATGAAACTAAAAATTACAACAGAATAAAATCAAAACTACCAACTTCAAATTAGAAACTAACATAGGTTTATATTTGAAAAAAATCACAATAAATTCCACAAATAAAAACAGAAAGATTAAAAGGAAAGGGTGATTCACCATAAAAAAACTCAATTGATCAAGAACCCTCATTGTCCTTTTGACAACCTACGGTAGAAAGACCCGCATGAACAGCTGGTGAGAAAGAGAGTCACCCATAAAGAGTCGCAATCGACCCGAAGAAAACAAAGCATGAAGAAAATGAAATCCGAAGAGAAAATACGGCTATAGTAGCTCATGTCACAGTAACCGCCATTGCCACCATTATTAGAACTTATGCCACCGCCACCATCTCTGTTTACCTAACTCGTACCCATATCACAAAGGGGTCGCCGGAAGTCCTCCAAATTAAGGATTTTGAACACCACAAGATCTCGCAGCACCACCACAATACACTGCATCAGACACAAGCATTTCACGCCGAAAAAGAAAGGAAAAAAAAAAAAAAAGAGATTTTTGGAGCGAAACAGAAGAATAGCTGTTATGGGAGGTGGTGATGGGAAGAAACGCGGTTAAATATCCCATCCTGGATATAAACGGCGTCGTTTCAATCCTTGGAGGGAAAAAGAACAAAACTACGTCATTTTAGAGTGCTTTACGCTGTCAATTAACGTTCAACGTCAGCAGTCACAGTCGACGGAAGGACGAATTCCATCAACGCAATTATCATTTAGGGACTAATTTGATTAATTTTATCTTTTAGGAACTAAAATGGAGATCGGGTAATCTTTAAAGGACGATTTTAACTATTAACTCTTATGTGTTGAGAGTCTTTCATTGTATTTGTGCCAATCTTTTTATTGTTTAATAAGAAATGTAATAGTAGAATATTCTATTCAATAGAAAAATTGCATAAATAAACAACACGAACAACAAACTCACATATGTTAATAATCCATGTTAAGAGTAGTTAGTTTTTGTTTGACAGCTCGCCTTTTATTTCGAATGTTATTGTACGAATAAAGAGGACCTGTGATGGTAAATTTGTTCCACTTTTTGGCATCTTAGACGAAAACTTCGACATGCTTCGAATAGTATTCAGAGTTCAGGTCTCTCTAAACAAATTTTAGAATGCAAGTAGGAGTATATACAATATTCCAGTGAATAAGTCATATCTTTCTTTAGCGTTAGGAGATTCCAGACAAAAATACTTCTTATAAGGACAAACTGCTTCTGTGCATTTTCTGCCATTCATGGTGCAATGGGGACATTTTTCCATTCTCTAAGAAGAGAAAGAAGCCAGGAGAATCGGCTAGGTTACGTGGCTAACAAGAGAAAGAAGCTAGAAAAACAAGTTAAATAGCTGATATTTTTATTAAATCTCTGTCTTTACACTTAATCAGTAAGTTCAAAAACAAACTTAGAATGATTTCTAAATTCTACCTAAGTTTAAGGAGAGTGTTAAGTAGTTAATTTGGTACTCTTTTAGTACTCTTTTTCGTATGCTATATATTTGAGAATTACTCATGATAAACGTATGATACATTATTAATCCAATTTTTTCTACAAGATTAGAGTTTCGTCTCTTTCTGTTTTGGCTCTACATAGTTTAATCCATGATCTTTTTTTATTCATACCAAAGTTCAATACAAAGCTTTCAATCCAATACACATATATACCTAAATATTATTTGGAAGATGAGTAAAAAATATCAACAATTTAATTTTGGATCTTTTACATTATTTGTAAATAGTTGTTAAGATTGAAAAAAAAAATATTCATAAATATTCATACTAAAAAAATTTTATTTAGACACAAATTTCACAAGAATTTTCTATCTATTTTTTACATTTCTTTTGTATTATTCAATTCAATTTTTAAGGCGGTTTATCTTTTTTTGTTTTGTTGTTTGATTTTATTTTTTAATTTTTTTTAAGAGAAGTTTTTGTATTATTATTTTTTCTAACATACTAAAATCTTTTTAAATTCTCTTTACCAAACACTTTTTGGAATTTATAGTAAGGTTTCTCTATTCTTTTTAAAATCATCAAGGTTTATCTTATTTAAAGATAGAATACAATAGCAATAATAACTAATAAATTATTAGGAACATAGTTTTCGAGAAAAATACTTTGTCTTATATTTAAGTAATAAACTACGACATTTGAGTTATTAATTTCCTAGCAAATTAAAATCCACCAAATTAAATGTTATGACTTATGAATGAAATCAGAACACTTTTTAAAAAGAAATAGTTTGTGTTTCTACAAAATATGAACCTAATAACTTACGATGACGCCTAATTATTTTTCAAATGTAACTCCTTAAAAGTGTTGCCTCTATCAACAATTTAAGGCAATCCATTTCAAGAATTGCCCTAAGTAAGAATGAATCGAAAAATGTTGTAGTGATAATTTTTAAAAAATATTACTTTGTTTTAAACCCACAATTTCATTAAAAATATTTTAAATTTGAATTTAAATTTTGGTCTTCAATAGATAATATATATAGTTACACACATTAGGATCAATTAGAAATATTTAGTAGTCACCAAAAAAATTAGAAATATTTAGTATATCTGAATATTTATTATAGAATATTACGTCTTTATTATTATGATTCTCTTAGTTCCTATAAATATCTTTCTATGTTATATCATTATATACAATTTGAATTGATAACTTAATTACACTCAATAATATACAATTTTTTTTTTTTAATTTAGTCTCTTAGTCTCTATAAATATCATTCTAACAGTATAGTTTTTTATTTACCTTTATGATTTAATTTAAAAGTAACGAAGAGTAAAAATATAAATAATAAATGGTATTCAGGAATATATATACATAAAGACTATTTACATCACATTTCCGATGCCATTGTATGTTCCACCAAAAATACAACTCAAAATAATACAAATATAAATTTTACTTGCTTTGTACATTTATATATAATTGAGCATTTTAAAAATTACTATTAAAATTCCTCTGCTAATCAATAGTATTTCTTAATTATTGTGGAAATAAAATTAAAATCCAAAAATAACAGTTTATAAGTGGACAAGGAGGCTATCACTATCTAATCCATATTCCAATATTAATTAAAAAAGAAAAGTTTAAAAAAAAAAAGAGAGAAAGGTTTGACTCTGGTCGTGTCATAAAGCAAAGGATACTGCCACTTTGCAAGCATCAAGGAAGAACCATCTGTCTATTTGTTATTATTCAATAAAGTGAAAAAAAATGAAAGAAAAACCCTTAATTTGCATGTTCTAAGTTCAAAATCCAAAGTGTTGTGATGTAACAGTGGTGCACGCGCACCAGAGAAAATAATCGAGTAATGACAAATAAGTGTAACGTGGCTCGCATGCAACAAATAGAGATTACTATTATTAAGTGTTTATTGAGATTACTATAAATACTATTCTATCTTCAAATAGAGAACATGGTTCGGTAGAAATGGTAGATACTTTTATTCTGATAATAAATAAGAACTTTGTTTAAATTGGCGTTTAAAAAATAATAGAAAACAAAGAAAGAAAGCGGTGCATACCAAAAAGAAAGAAAGAAAGAAAGACAGCGGTGTAGAGATACATAACGTAAACATTTTGGTAATGGAAAAGTAGATCAGACCATGCAAATAGTAAATAATATGAATAATAGAATAAAAAAAATAAAATTAAAATTATAAATTAGATTATTAATTAATTATTTTTAATTTTAAATTTTAAAAAATTATTAGCAGTTACATTTAATTATCACGCTAACCTTTTTTTTTATTTGTCATTTTGGATGTGCAGTAGAAATTTTATATACATATATGTAAATATTTATTTTTTATGTAAATGAGATATTTGTTGTTTATATAAATGAGATGTTTGTTCTTAATGTAAATGGGATGTTTATTCTTTATATAAATGAGATATTTATTTTTAATACATCATTCGAGATTAATGACGGTGGAAAATGACGGCACTGGAAAGGGATTTAGATTAAAAGGAAGTGTAATTAGAATTAAAAAAAATAGTTAAAATTTCTAATGCTAGGGTTAAAATTTTTTTTTTTTAACTTGAGTTGGATTGTTTTATTTTTTATTTTTAGTAGACTAAAAAATTGGTCTATTATTCACATTGTTTAAATTTTTTATTGTTTACCTAGCAAAATCAGTTGGTAATATAATTTAGATAATGGACGGTTGTTTCTTGACAAAATATTATTGTTAAATATTATTGGTAATATAATTTTAATCCTAAATTATTTTATTTTATATTTGTTAATTATTTTTAAAATAAATATATAATATTTAATATAATAAGTATATAATTTTAAATGCTAAATATATAAAATTATAGACATTTAGTTAAATAAAATAATTTTAAATTATTACCCGTCTAATATTATGGTCTTGCTCTACATTACAAGCATTTTATCAATTAATTTTAACCAACTTATTCTAAATCTAACAAAAAGCACTCACGCAAGTATATAATGTGCGTATAAATCATACATTTTTTTTCTTTTTTTGTGTTCTTTGTTTTTCACATATTTTTTTTCATCATCTGTTCTTTTTGTTGTTGTTGATGTGTATTTTTTTTTCTTCTTCTTGGTTATTGTAGCACATTTTATTTTTTTTCTTTTTTTTTTTTTTCGTTTTTGTTTGATTTTTTTTATTTTTGTTAATAGACTAAAATAAGATGAATTATGAACCGTTGAAACGAAGAAAAAAAGAAGAAAAAGAAGAAGAAAAAGAAGAGAAGATGAGACGATTTGAATTACGCATAATTTATTTAGAAAAGTAGCTTCGAAATTTTTTAACCTCTTTTTCTTTTTTTTTTTGTTTGATATTTTTTATTTTTGTTCTTGTTAAGAGACCAAAATAAGATGAATTATGAGTAGTTGAAACAAAGAGAAGATGAATAAGAAAAAGAAGAAGAAGAAGATGATGATGATGAAGAAAAAGAAGAGGAGGAGGATGGAGCAATTTGAATTATGCATAATTTATTCAGAAAAGTAGCTTCGAACTTTTTTAACCGTGACACAGGAAGTTTCTTAATTTTTATACTGAAAATTTTTAACTATAATATAGATTCTTGTTAAGAGGGTGAAATAAGCAAAATTATGAGAATGTGAAACAAGATGATAATGATGATGATGACGACGAAGAAGAATAGAGTTTTAAATTTGCAGAAATAAAAAATAGCACTGAAATTTTTAATCGTGATACATGGAATTTCTTAATTTTGACACCGATATTTTTTAACTGCGACACAGGTTCTTGTTATGAGGATAAAACAAAAAGAATTATGAAAATGTGAAATAAGAAGAAAAAAACGACGGTGAAAAAGAGGAAGAGGAAGAAGAATTTTGACACAGTAAGTTTCTTAATTTTGACACTGAAATTTTTTAATTGTGATATAGAAAATTTTGTAACTAACTTTTCTAATCATTAAACTAATTGAGTAGCATTGAACTCATATATAAGAGGTCTAGTTATTCTTGTGGCATTTGTAACAAATTATTGTATTTTTTATTTTAAAATAAATTTAAATATATTTTGTTGGTTGAGTGAGTTAAGATTTTGGATTTGTAGTTCTTTAAAGATTTCTTGTGTCATTTATAAAAAATTTCGATGTCATTTTCAACATATTTTTTGTGTCATTAATCCAAAATTCATGTATCACTTTTGTTATCGTTAAACTAATTGTGTGATATTGAACTAAGAAAAAGAAGATTATGATGATGACGATGACGATGATGGTGGTGGGGATGATAATATTCTGGCCAAATCCATCAAGAACCGGGGGTCTACCCGACGGACCCGCAACGGGTCGGGTCCCTGACCCACTCGAACGGCAAGCGTCCCTCGCATCACACGACCCCCTCAACAGAGGTCTGGACAGCTGGCAAAAGCTTCCAGACAACTAGACCCAACTGGAAGGGTCCACCCGATGAGAAGGAATAAACAGGAGGGACCTACCCGTCTCCCTAGGTACGTCACTACGACCCTAATTAGCCGTCTCATCATATGGACCCTTACCTTCGCATCAGCGTGTCCTTGCAGGTGGCGTCATCTGTCGACCAACTGACGATTCGCAGGCTCAATCCATCCCTCTGCATTCTCATTCAGGTCCTAATCCTCCTTTCCAATGATCCTCCCTCATTCGGTCTTAACGAGTAACCGAACAATGACACCGTCTGTGGGAACCTGACGTGAGTTGACGATAGAAGCTTTCCTCCACCTAGAGGACGAGCCAAGAGAAGGTGGGGACAACCGCCAAGGGGTCGCATCATGAGTAGGGTGAGCATGGGAACCTCTCAGAGGCGCCGACCAACCCCTTCTGACATTGGCCACTCCCACAAGCAATCCCCCAAAAGGTGTCTATTTGGGGATACAAGCAACGATAACTCCCGGATCATGCAAGAACTCAGGCACAGGGTTCAAAACCATGAGAGAGAGAGAGAGAGAGAGAGAGAGAGAGTGAGTTGGTAGCGAGAGATTACTACAACTCTAAGGTTTGCCGAAACACTGGCCCATGCACGTTGGCTTGGCCTAGCCATTCGCACACCTGATCCCCGTTGAGGAGATCGGGAGAAAGACAACATCAAGGGGAGGAGGACGATGGACGCGACCAAACCGACGGTCGTACCCAACCATTCGACTCCCGAGACAAGTCGAGAAGCACGGAATGTAAGAAGGAGCGGAAAAGAAAACGCCGGGATCCCGTGGTGATCGGTGCCACTCCCTTCAACTCTTCCATCCTCAAACATGAGGTACAATGGTAGCAAAGACCCACAAGGGAATATCACAACTTTCGAGGCCAGAATGAACCTGGAAGGTGTGGGAGACACAGTCAGATGCCGGGCGTTCCTCGTGACCCTGACTGGGCTGGCGATCCGTTGGTTCAATTTCCTTCCATAAGGTTCCATAACTACCTTCTCAAACATTTCTCTAAAGTTTCTAGCACAGTTCACTACTCGTATTTTCAAGGCAAAGCACCCGATCAACCTCTTCGGGATAACACAATGGTTTGGCAAGTCCACAAAAAAGTACCTGGACCATTTCAATGATGAGTGCTTAGAGATTGACGGTCTCACAGACTCTGTGGCCAGCTTGTGCCTCACTAACGGCCTAGTGAATGAGGACTTCTGAAAATACATGACCACCAAGCTTGTTTGGACAATGTAGGAGATACAGGGCACGGCAAGAGAGTATATAAACGATGAGGAGGTCAGTCAGGTGATAGCCGCCAACAAATGGCAGCTAGCCACCCAACCCATTCGTCATGCTGTCAAGTCGGAGAAGCCGAAGGACGCCCCAAGAGAAATAACGTCCGGGAGATTATTCAAGTCGTTTCCCAAGATAGGGAAGTTCACGAATTACTCCCTCATTATTGCACTGATAGTAAAGGTATTCCAGCAAATCGCAAATAGGGAATTTCGCATAAACCAAGGTAATTAAAGGACTGCACGGGAGGAAACAAGAACCTCTATTGTGACTCCCACAAGGGATTTGGGCATAAGACGCAGGATTGCTTCGACCTGAAGGGTAAACTAGAACAAGCTATCTGGGAAGGGAAACTGAGTGAGTTTTCGCAGTTCATCCGGGAACTAAGTAGGAAGGAAAGAGAGCATTTCGAAGAAGATCATGCATGGGTGGTCAAGCCGAAGCAAGACCTCCAAGAGAACCCAGACCTAACCCCTACAATGATAGTGAATGTAGTAGTTGGCAGGGACGCCTCACCAAAGTCAAAGTCTACAACAAAGAAAGATATCAAGATACTCACCGTGGCAGTAGGGGAGAAGCTTCCCCCAAAGAGCTCCCCAAAATATCATTTGGCTTGAGAGATCGGTGGTGCGACGACCTTTCCGATGACCCGATGGTGATCATGGCAAGAATCGAGACAGGCTTGGTCAAGAAGATTTTAGTTGACATGGGGCAGACTCGAACATCATGTTTCGAAATGTGTTTAACCCCTAGGATCGAAGGAAAATGATCTCAAGAACGACCGTCACGAAGTTGTAGGATTGGGTGACAACTACATCAAGCCTAATGACTCCGTCATTCTACCAATCTGTGTGGGTTCTGAAACAAGCAGAAAATCAGCAATGGCTGAATTAGTTGTCTTGAGAGACTCCACGGCATACAATGTCATCCTTGGGAGGAGAACCATCAACGACCTGTTGGCGGTCATTTGTACGAAGTTCCTAATAATGAAGTTCATGGCGGACGATGGGTTGGTGGGACGATCTAGGGTGGTTTGGAAATGGCTGTCGCTTGTGATAACGCTACCTTGTCCCTCTAAAAGGGATCCAAGGAGGCAGCCGGCATGTTCTTGGCGGACCTGGACACAACGATTGACGAGCACCCGAGGCCCGAACCTCAAGGTGACCTAGAAAAATTTCAGGTAATGAAGGCACATGACAAGTTCACATTTGTGAACAGAAACTTACCCTATGAGCTGAAAGGTCCTCTGATTGAAACCATTCAAGCTAACGGAGACCTTTTTGCCTGGACCTCAGCCGACATGTCGGTAATAGACCCAGAGTTTATGTCTCACCATTTGGCTGTAAAGCCCGAAGCAAAGCCCGAAGCGCAGAGAAAGAGGAAGATGTCCTTGGAGAGAGAAAACGAGGTAGCCAAGTATATGTCTAGCATTTTAGAATCTGGTTTCATCAGGGAGTTAGATTATTCGACTTGGCTCTCAAACGTGGTCCTCGTGAAGAAGGCAAATGAGAAATGGAAAATGTGCATGGACTACTTGGACCTCAACAAGGCTTGCCCCGAGGACTCATTCACCCTCCCCAACATAGATGCCTTGGTGGACGTAGCGGTGGGATACAAGTTTTTGAGTTTCATGGATGCTTATTCTGGGTACAATCAGATTCTAATTCACTGACTTGACGAGGAGAAGATGACGTTCATAACGCCAGGAGGAATATATTGTTACACAGTCATGCCGTTCGGCTTAAAAAACGCAGGCGCCACTTACCAAAGGCTCATGAACAAGGTTTTCAAGGATCACATAGGCAGGTCGGTAGAAGTTCATATCGACGACATGTTGGTCAAAATGGCAGAATCGGATTCCCTGGTGGCTGACCTGCAGGTCATCTTTGACTTTCTCTACAAACATAATATAAGGTTAAATCCCCTAAAATATGCCTTTTCCATGAAACCATGGAAGTTCTTGGGGTTCATGATCACTCAAAGATGGGGTAGAAGCCAACCCGGATAAATGCGAGACCGTGATTCGCATGTCGAACCCTAAGAGCATAAAAGATGTACAAAAGTTAGCCGGAAGGTTGACGGCTTTGTCCCATTTTCTCGGGGCATCAGCAGCCAAGGCATTGCCTTTCTTTAATTTAATAAAAAAGGGAATAGCTTTCGAATGGGGACCATCTTGTGATGAGGCTTTCGACCATTTCAAAAGGATTTTGTTAGAATCGTTTGTACTTAGAAAGCCACGAGAAGGGGATCCCATGTACTTGTACCTCTCGGTGACAGAAGAAGCTTTGGCTGCTGCCTTAGTAAGAGAAGAAGGGAAACAACAACAGCCCATGTACTTCATAAGTAAGGTAGTATTTTTAGGGGCATCCGATCATTATGAGAACCGACCAAGTGATAAAAGTGATATTGCAAAAACCCAACTTGGCGGGCGAATGGTGGCCTGGGCAATAGAGTTATCCCAGTATAACATCCAATATGAGCTCTGTCATGCCATCAAAGCCCAAGCCATGGTCGACTTTTTAGTCGAGGTAGTTAGCGATCCACCTGAGACGCCGAGCACACGATGGAAGCTCCATGTTGACGGAGCGTCTAATCAAGCGTTCGGTCGAGCGAGCATAATCCTAGAGAACTCGGATGGGGTGACTTACGAGCAGTCCGTTAAGTTTGAGTTTCTGGTCTCAAACAACCGAACGAAATATGAGGCCATGATTGGAAGCTTAATACTGGCAAAAGAGGTCGGGGTAGCAAAACTCAAAATCAACAGCGACTCCCAGGTGGTAACGTCCCAGGTGAATGGGACAAAGTTCAGGATCCGTTGCTGTAGAAGTATTTGAAAAAGCCTAGGCAGTTGTGTGGAGATTTTAAAGAAGTGATTGTTCAACATGTTCATAGAAAAAGAAATGCCAAAGCTAAACTCTTTTTAAAGTTGTCTAGCATAAATCCTGGAGCAGAAAACCAATATCTCTTTCAGGGCCTGGCGAAGGAGCCATCAATAACCCTGTGCTTGACACAGGGTAACCAAGAACCACCTTCTTGGGTTGACCTGATACAATGGTTCCTAGAAGGAGGAGAAATACTGAGGAATGCGGAAGAGATGAAGCTCATGAGAAGGGAGTCCGCCAAATGTACGGTGGTACAAGGCCAACTATACAAGAGAGGACTCAATCAACCTTTGCTGAAATATTTGCGGTCGGATCAGACGGAGTACATCTTGAAAGAAGTACAAGTGGACACCACATCGGAAGGAAGTCCTTAGCCTGGAAGCTCGTTAGGGATGCTTTTTATTGGCCCACAATGATGACCGACGCTAGCAAGTACGTAAAGAAGTTCTCCAGGTGTCAGGAGAATGCAAACCTTCAAGAGGCTCCGGCAGAGGAATTGAATTCCATGATGGCCTCTCGACCTTTCTCCCAGTGGGAAATCGACCCATTGGGCCCTCTTTTGACAGCTTCGGGAGACCGGGATAGGTCAAATACGTAATTATGGTCATTGATTATTACACCAAGTTGGTGGAAGTAGAGCCACTGGCAAGTATATCATCTGCAAATTGCCGAAAATTCTTGTGGAGGCAGGTGATCGCCAGGTTTGGAATTCCTGAGATAATGATATCGGATAATGGGACGCAGTTCATTGATAAGAAGCTTGAGGAGTTCCCATCAGGCCTTGGTATCAAGCAAAGGTTCTTATCTGTGGAACACCTCCAGAGCAACGGGTAAGTAGAGGCAGTGAACAAGGTTATCTTAGGGGTTAAAGAGGCATTTGGAGCAAAGGAAAGTCCAGTGAGTAGACGAATTGGCCTCGGTTCTACCACTGGGGAGATTCCTTTCTGGCTCACCTACGAAGTGGATGCCGTCATCCCAGTCGAGATAGGAGAACCCAGCCAGAGATTACTCTTACGAGGAGGCAACGGGACAAGTGAGAAGGACCTCCTAGATGAGAACAGGGCAATCTCTCACTTGTCGAAAGAAACTCTGAAGTAGAGGTTGCCATTACACTCTAATTATAGGGTACATAGTAGAAGATTTGAAAAGAGAGACCTGATATTGCGGCATAACAACATCGGCCTACCGACCCCAGGGGGAGGAAAATTGTCCTCGAATTGGAAAGGACCTTACAGGGTGAAAGAAGTGTAATGCAAAGGTCCGTATAAGCTAGAGCGACTAGAGGTACCAAGGACTTGGAATGCCAGGAACCTCAGAAGATTCAACTCCTAGACGGTCACGCTCAAGCAATCATCCGATCATGCTTTGTCTACCGATCACGCTTTGGTTATTTTCTTCCTTATGTCTTGTGCTCGTTTTTAGTTACTTTATTTTAATCTTGCAAACGTACGTGTACTATCAATATATAAAAGAAGGGGTACTATTTTTCCTTGCCGTCAACTTGGAACGACGATAAGGGGTTTTGATGAGGCCTAGTCTTTGAAAATCACTTGTACTTTATTTTAGAAAATTATTGCCAAGTTATGACTACGATTTCTCGGGACTGGTCAACCTAGAAATCCCCACGCAACGACACACGAATATCCATTGAAATACGGCTAAACAACTAGATAAACACAAACGACGCACGAATAAATAACCGAAATAGATTAAATGCAAAAAAAAATCTACAAGTTCGTATTACAAAGCCCATGAGTCAGGAGTTCAAAAGGGCAACACATCGGCCCGACAACAAAAAAAGTTCAAAATTACAAGCAAAATAAGTGTTATTACAAATTCAAAGCCAGCTACTTCCTCAGTATGTCGAGAATCTTGCCGTTCTGAATCATCTTAAAAGCACCAACAGTAGAAGCGTCGAAGTCGGGAAAAAGTAACGAGACCTGGGCCTTGATCGCCTCATCGGTAGCAGCTATAGCATCCCGGGCGTCCTTGATGATTTCTTTATTCTTTTTTTTTCTCATATTGGTGGCCTCAAGGCAAGCTGCGTCTGCCGATCTCACGGCCTTGGCCATCTCCTTCTCCAGCTCTTTCACCTTGCTCTCAGCCACTTCGGCCCAACCTTGAGTAGTGTTGAGCTGTTTTGAAAGAGAGAGGTCCCGATCAACGAGGTGCTGAATCTCGTCACCAGCCTCCTTCAACTTCTTCTCAGCTTCGCTTAGTTTGGCCTCTGCGGTTTCTCCTTCAGCCCTTAACTTAGAAACCTCACGCTAGGTCATCCTGTATTTTCCCTTAAGAACTGGCCCTGGGCCAAGATCAGCTCCACCTTCCTCACGATGGCGGCAACTCAAAGAAGGCTCCGATATGTCCACCTCGCTTGGGTGGATAGGTCTTCTTTATAGAAGAAGTTTTCTATGCTCGACAGCAGTTGGAAATCAATGAAGAAGCCTGCGTCAAAGTTTTTCTCCATCACAGTGAGAACCTGTCCCCCGCTGGAGTTGGATTTCCTCTTTTTGGGGTTAGGAATCGCAATTACTTCTTCCTCCTCAACCCGAGCCCCTAAAGACTGCTCAGATGACACCACTTTGCCAAGGTCAGCCTTTCTAGTAGTGTTGTGGCCGGGGGGTGGCCCAGATTGAGGCTGAGATTGAACCCCCAGGTCGTCGGTTTGGGGGCCTCGATTTGAGGATTGGGGGAATCAAAATTGTTGTCGTCCCCTCGGGGAAGAAGTGAGCCATCAGGTGACTGAGCGATGTGTTTCCAGCAGTCATCTCAATTACAAAAGAAAAAGAAAATTAAGTTATAAAGTCGTTGATAAAGTACATACATAAATCGGGAAAACGAAAGAATAATAGCAAGAATATTGTATTTACCTACACAATCCTATCCGGCTTCTCGGTCACCCATTAGAAGACGAGGATTAAGGGGATCAGAACCAAATATCGCCAGCAAGACATCGATAATTTGTCGGTTCTGCCGACCTATACTCTCGTAGGTAACCGTGATCATGTAATTGGAGCCAACACCAAAGCTCCAGTAGGTCAGAATACGCCTTTCTCCTTCAAGTGTGAGCCAGAAGGGGTGACGACCTCGAACCGGTCTCACCTTGAAGAAAGTTTCCTTAAATTCGTGGAAGGAGTCTTTGAAGAGGCTGAAGATCCTCCGGTTCTGCACGGTCCGGAAGGAGCGATATGCCTTCTTGTGTTTACCCTCCCGAGAATGATTTGTGAGGAGGAAGAAGCAATGAAAAACTTCCACAGTGGCCGGGAATTCCAAATACTCACAAACCATCTCGAAACAACGGATGGTGGCCCAACTATTTGGATGGAGTTGCGAAGGAGCGACTTCGCATCCACTCAAGATGCCCATGATGAAGGGGGATAAGGGAAGCCAAACACCCAAGGTAGTGAACATGGGTTTGAACACCCACATCCAGTCAGGGATGTAAGGAGCATCAAGATTAAGTTGGCAAACGCGTTCCCAGGGAACCAATACTAGGAATTCGTAATTCGCCTCCTTAGGACCACCTCCACACAATGCTCCTGAGTCGCGGAGCTCTTGTAAGTCCTCCACGGTTACCCTGGAGGACATGCTCTTGACGTTGGTAGCGCACCACGTGTAACGATTTGTTGGAGGTTGATGCGCCATACCTACATTGGGGCACCACTTAAGTTAAATTGTGAGGTCCGGAGTAGGTCCTAGGCCAAAACTAAGTTATCCTACACTAAACTATTCTAACCTAAACTATGAAAAAGGCACCTATGGCACCCCCTTGAAAGTTATCTAGCAAAAGCAAAACCAATTTGGATCCTAGAGGTAACAACAAACAAGAAAACCAGCATGGAAATAGCAAAAAATAAAGCAAATAATGCAAATGAGAGCTCACTTACCAGTAAAAATGAGTATAAAAGATTGAAAGAGGAGGACAACGGTGATCCCAGGAGTAGATTCACAACAGAGAAGAGGGTAGCAACAAAAGAAACGGTGGTGGCAATGAAGAGGATGATGGTAACAGTTACAAGAAAGAAAATGAAATGAAATGGGGATGGTAATTGTAACTGAAGAGGGAGAGACGTGAAAGGTCACTGGTAGAATAGACTTTTTCATGCGCTTTCAAATCACCCTTAAAGAGCATTTAATGCTCTGGGCATAGGAACCGAAGCGACGTCTGAATGCAACGGCTGGGGACAACTCACATACATGAGGAAAGCACTAGAAACGTAAGCCCTGCCAACAAAATCGCGATTAGAGGAAGACTACTTTACACGAAGATACGGGCTAAACTAATGCGCTAACCGTAAGTTCAATGATTTGACGTATTGGGGGCACTGTTCTGGCCCAGCTCATCAAGAACCGAGGGTCCACCAGACAGACCTGCAACCAATCGGGTCCCGGACCCGCTCAAACGACAAGCATTCCTCGCATCACACAACCCTGTCAGCAGAGGTCTAGACAACTGGCAGAAGCTTCCGGACAACTGAGCCTAAACGAAAGGGCCCACTCGATAAGAAGGAATAAAAGAGAGGGACATATTCCTCTCCCCAAATACATCACTACAACCCTAATTAGTCGCCTCATCATACAGACCCCTTACTTTGGCATCGGAGTGTCCTTGCAGGTAGCCTCACCTACCTACCAACCGATGATTCGCAAGCTCGATCCTTCCCTGTACATTCTCATTCAGGTCCTGTATAACACCCTCACTATCAGAATGTCACGCTTCCGACTACGCTACTTTGATAGCAAGAAGTATTACGATGACTTCATATACTTAATAATAAAATAGGAGCCCTTGAGTCAAAAACGTATCGTTGTTTTCTTTAAAAAACCGGAAAAATACTTTAACTTAAAATCAAACAAGCATGTTCATAAAATTAATCAAAACCTTCAATTATTCAATTTAAATTGTATAAAACTCTCCTTATTTTCAATTACTAAAACTTTAAATTCCTAATATGAGAATACTCAATTATTTAGAAAACTTTATAAATCCTAACAGATATTAAACTTAAAGTATCATAAAATTTAATTTAATTATTTTTAAGAAAAAAATAATTTTCTTTAAATAAAATCATCAATAAATATAATAAATTATAATAACTTACTATTTAATTTCCAAATATGCGCGGTCTTACATTCTACCCTACTTATAAATTTTCGTCCTCGAAAATTAGCATATTACAGAAAGTATTACATGGTTTTAACATTTTATGAAAAAAGCAAAGAACCTCAGCACTCATATATATGAACCCTTTTGCGTTATTTTATTCCAATGAATTGAATGCATAATGAGTATATACCATGGTTTTTCTTTTACTTCGGAGTATTGGTATTCACCCTAAGCATGGATGGGTATCCGTGAGTATTTCTGTGTGCAGCGTTTGTTTGTTTTGATTAATTTTGACCAAGTTACACTGGATGTTCATTACAGTAAAGTAAAAAATGGTTAGTTTAACTATATCTGTGGATGGTCATTGATCACCTATTTCAATATGCACATACATGCCTACTTTACTAAACAACTTTGATAACCACAGGAATCTAAGTTGCAAGAGAAATAAAACCATAGAGTCTTTTACGGTAACATAACCAATTAATTCTTCTCCTGTGCAACAACAAAATTCATCTTGATGTCATTCTAAGGTGACTTTAATAAATCTCTAGGCATATTAGCATGTCATTCTAATGTGGCATAACTAAATCGCTAAAGATATTAGCAACAACTTTCATAACTATATTATGGTAGTCATACGTGAAAGGTCATTATTCAATTAATAAAAGGTCATTATTTTTTTTAATGCGTTTTTATTATGTTCTAAAAGTGCATTAGCATATATACTCCTAATTTTTTAATGATTTGCCTAATATGCCTGTAAGAAGTAAATTACAATATTTGCTTGTTTAATACATAGTATTTTTTAATTTTTAATAGTAACACGAAACATAATTATCTTAGTTTAATAAAAACTTATATCTATGTTATTAACTTCAAATGTATTTTTAAGTAATATTCTATTGTTAATTTAAATAATTTACCTCGTTATAAATTAACACGAAAAGGAATATATATTATATTTATTATCAGTTATGATGATTATATTATTTTATAAACATTATTAAAATGTAAAACATTATATAAAAAATTCTTTATTATTTGTTTCTACACTCGGGGTGACTATAAATTTTTGGATTTTTATCAAGAATTCGAATCAAAGTTAAAAATAACAATTTCTTATTCTTGAGTGGATGTTCAATTTCACTATTCGCATGGATGTTCATTATAGTACATTATAAGATGTTTAGTTTAACTATATCTGTGGATGGTTATTGTTCCCATAGTCATAGGCCCTAGTTAGTTGGAGCATGATGCTCTGCTTCACATGTCATTGTGGTACCCGGTGCAGGAAGTCAAATCCAATGGCCTCAATCTCCGCTAACTTAGCCTTCTCATTATGTCGTTCCAAATGGGTAAATAAATTTTTAACGTAGCAGGGTGAGCATCGCGTCTCAACTAGTTTCTGTCGAGCAAAACAAAAAAGGATCAGCATATTTTCATAAAAAAATAACCAACTATGTTCATTTATTCATGTAATCAATGGGATACCTTTTTACCCATCTGAGTGTGTCGTCGGCCGGTTTAGGGATTGATTTGGTCGAGCACCGTGATAATTTACACACGCAATATTCAGCCGGTAATCTGAGTCGTAAAGTCTTACAAGAGAAGCTGGTAAACTGCAGCCAAATAACGTAAATAATAGCATTATATTACATTGCAATTGATGTAAACTTAATCATTGGACGCCATATGGCACGACAATATCATACTTTCGTATCCAGACAAATAAGAAAATATTGGACACAAAGATTATAGCATTTTTTATATAAAGAAAATCTTGGGTAGCAGAAGTATAGTAGAATACAAAACCCTGCTGACTTAGATGCTTGGGACAATCTTGTGCATAATTCAATCTGGTAAAATTTCACCAATCCAACAAAGAAATGGTAGTATTAGCTTTACTTTTATAAAAAAAATTGTTTACTAATTAAGTTTGTTGAATAGTAATCACTTCAGTTCAGCCCAATTCAAGTTCATCACGCTTCTTTCATGTTCCCTACCATTTTAGTCTTAACATTCACATTAATGATGGGTTGATTCATCATCATCTACACAAAGGTATAATATCTTCAGAGATTAGAGTAAAGTAGTTAACAAAATAGCGTAGAATCCTATTAGTCTTAAATTGACCTGGAATGAATAAAATATGTAGGTGCATGTACTAACATAAAGAAGCACTATTTCTTCTGCATGAAACTAGAAAATTCCTATTAATAAAGAGTGAGTTAGGTATCTATGCAAAATAGTTTATTTTATGTAAAAAATATCATCTTCTATAATGTAAAAACAAGGCCACAAATGGCCAAAAAAACATATACGAATGGTTAAATAGCAGGTTCTCTTCCAACATATAATCATGATAATCAGTTGAATTATGGGTTAATATCTTGCTTTAATTAAAACAAATAACAGAAAATAAGTTCATTTAGGAAAATATTGGACACAAAGATTATAGCATGTTTCATACAAAGATTAAACCTCACAATTTCCCTTTTGTCACTATCTATAAATGAGATAAAAAGCTATAACAACAGCGCACCATACAAGTTGCACCTTAAGTGCATCAAACCTTTTCTTAGATTCATACAGCATATAATACCTTGTTAGAGTGTCCTAAATGCAATTTTGTGGTCCGGGTTTAAAAATCTAACGGTCCAGACCTGTTATGAAAATTACTTTTAACTTTATTATAAACCAATAACAACAGTTTCAGCTAATTCTTTGGTTGCAGTGGCAATAGGAACACATCAATAATTAGAAATTGACGACACTAGAAAAAAATTTGAAGAATAACCATCCAATATACTATTAAAGTAACCATCCAACATACTATTAAAGTAATCATCCAACAAATATCAACCCATTTTCAACAATGATCAGCCTGTATACGTCACGTTGCATGCACATGGTCCATATGGAAAGGGACAAAAAAGATTTAAATTTGACTGCTATATAAACACAATCCCAAACATTTCCGACATTTCCCGCGCCAAAATTAAATCAACAAGCATATCAAGATAATAAACTAACTACATACTCCACTGTCTCTGCGATAATAAACAGCAGCCACTGCTTTTTCACCATGGGTCATTAGTGATTTAATCAACAAAATATATTTACTTTCAAACATGCAACAGTGATTACCAATCCAAAAATAAACAACAAAACCCACTTACATAGGATGGTTATGATTCTTCTAGAGATGATGTTCTTTGTGTTTCCGGTGAACGGTGTGTTGACGAGCAGGTGGGTATTTATTCTCGGGTCGGCTGCTCCATTGATAGGAGAGGAAAGCGCCCATGTGATGAGAACTCTGATGCTGCTCGGTTCGTGGGTGAGCGCTCCTTGATTGCGTTCCTGGTCGGCGGCGTCGCGCCCAGCGGCTTCGTTGCAGAGACGGCGGGATGTTCAGGACCAAGAGGGCGCCGTCCTTGATGCCAACGATGAGGATTAATGGGTTGATGGGTGCCCTTCCTCGGTTGCAAAAGGGTTTGGGTGTGTGCAAAGATTGGGAGGATTTGGGTGTGGGAAAAAATGCCGAAACAAAAGGGTTGAGATTTGGGGAAAAAGTGTAAATATGAGAAATTGGGTGGTATGTTAAACTAAACAGCCATAATAGGATTAGGGTTATTAATTGGTTAACTCTTTCTATTAATATTAATTGGGCCTAATAAACAGCATATTGTATACATTGTATACATATCTCATTGTCTTCCTAGCGGTGCTCCATAAAGATATAAGGGTAGGAGTGTGATTGTATAGCAGAAGTTACAAGACAGGCTTGATGCGAAAGACGGCATGGCTTAAACATGTGATAGTAAGGTAAGGCGGTAAAAGATTATAAAACAGGCTTTTTTACTTTCTCTTACAACGATCCTCCCTCATTCGGTCTAACGAATGATCGAACAATGATAAAAAGAGACCGAATGATCGAACAATGATAAAAATAAAACAAAAACATAAATGTGCGTATATAAATTTAAATAGATTTGGTTAAAAAAATTTGTTTACGTAACATTTTTGTTAGCTTTATTGTATTGAATATACTATTGTTTTTGTGAAGTTTGTACATTAAGATGGATTCAATACATGATTTAATAACAAAGCTATATATATATATATATATATATATATAACGAATTCAATTAACATGTCAAAAACTACACTTTTTTGTATTATGTTAGACACTTATAATAAATATTTTAATTTCATCATCATACATAACAGTGATATATATAATCAAAGATAGATATATAATGTATTCTTACGAAACAAAAATATAACTCTTGATTATTAATTCTATCCGTCCCATATCATTATGGACAATGTCAAGAGTAACATTCTTTTTACTAATATTAATTAATATTTTAAGTTAATATTTTATTTTTATATTATTAAAATTTAAATTTTTTTATTATCAATGAGGCAAACGCCTAAAAATTAAAAAACAACTACACAACCGTAAGTCAAAGAATGCAACTCCTTTTACTATCAGCAAAAAACTGTATAAAAATAAAATTAGGAAGACCATATAAAAATATAGTTAAGATTACGTTTTAATTTTTCTCCATCAATTTCTGAATAGCAGCCATGAGAGGCGCAAAATTTAGAACTTATAATTTAGTCTTTAATAGTTAGAATTAGTCAAAGTTTAAAAACTAGAGTTTATAATTTAGTTATGTAATATTACTCATACATTATTAACTTAATATATATATTTCCTTTTTGTTATTAAATAGTGTAGAAGAGGAATCATATTATACACATTATTTAACATTAAAAGAAATAGATATGAAGCTAAGGGAGAAAGGTGTGAGGATGAGTGGCATTAGAAGTTAGAACACAAGAAGAAAGAAGAAGAAATGGGTCCAATAGTGCAATGAGAAAAAAGAGGGGGGTGCTTGCAATGTGGTTGAGAGTGAGAGTGAGTGGCACAGTTTCCACAGAGACACCAACTCAGAGCGAGTGTGACATATTGTCTCATGTGCTGCATTTGTTGTGGACAGTGGGAATAGACAATGACCCATGATTTACCCTCCACAACACCCCCAACTTGCCCTATATCTATCTATGTGGCAACCAACAACAATAAATCTTTTATTTATTTTTTATTGATAAATATGTATACAAAACTAGTACTTTTTTTATATAACATTTCCCCTACTATTATTATATGACATTTAATAAATAGATTAATTTTATAAATTTAAATATAGGAAAGCAATTATATGTTATTTAATAAAACTAATTTATCCAATAGAAAATGTAAAAAAAAAATTCCTTTAAAATTTATCATCTAACCTCAATATAAAATGGTATATTATTATTATTATTATTATTATTATTATTATTTAATGAAAATTACATTCAATATATTATAATAATAAAATAATAAAGTTTAAGTGAGTATAGAAAAAAAAATATTAAGAATACACATCTAAATTGATTCTCAACAATTTTTAGATCGACCTTTAAAATAAATTTATTACTTCTAAAATCACTAAGAATTATTTTTATTAAACAGAATGATTCCTGTGTTATGTTAATAAAATTTACTATAATAAAATTTAAGTTTGAAAAATATATTAAATCAATTTCCTGTTAAAATGACAAAGGAATTAATCTATCTATTATGAATCATTTTTGAAAATTTATAAGAAAATAAAAATTTATTAAAAAATATATAATTTAATTTTCTAAAGGATAATTTAAATATTTATGACAAATGTTATTACACTTTAAAAAGAATAAATAGTGTAATGATTTTTGAAAATTAATTTAGTATTAAAAATAAAAAATAAAATTTCCTAAATTTTAAATTCTAAATTTTAAATTATTAATATATAGAATAATAAATAAAAATTAATATTTATTTAATTAATAAAAAATGTAGTATTTATAATTTAATAAAGAGTGTTTAAAATTAAAATACATCAATATTATATTTATTCAAAAAATAATTGATCTCACTACTCGATCATGGGACCCCAATCTCCCACTATTTAGTGATCAGTGATGAATTGTCACAATCGTAGGCTGTGCCACGTGTACGGATACTGTACACCCTTGACCATGACAATGCAGGTACTGTACTGCTTCACTAGATCATCATCCTATCAATGATCTTACGGCTATAAACCAATTCACTTCTAGTCAGGCCCACCAGATCGATGGTTGGCTTATGAACTTAACTCTAATCAGGTCGAATGAATACTCGTATACAATTATTTTTATATAAAATTAATAATTAAAAATTATTTAATAATTTAATAAATTTAATTAAATTATTATTTAATAATTTATAAATATTAATTTTATAATAATAATTGTATCTGAGTTTTTAATACCTTAATAATTATTATATATTCTCGTTTTTTTTACCAAGATCAAATTCTTTTAAAATGATCAAATTAATAAAGTAAAATAAAAAATACTTAATTATTTTTAAACCAAGATCATTAAATTTATCAGCCCAACTACACATTCAACTATTTTTGTATCCAAGTCCAATCAAATTAGCCAAAATTCAACAAAAATCACTTTGTATCATACGCATTTCAATACCGCAACTTCTTCATCTTCGTTTTTTTCTTCTATTTCTCCGTTTCCTCTTCTTCCTCCTTCTCCTCCTCCTCTTTCTCCTCCTCCTTCTTTCAAATTCGCACACGTAGGTTCTTCTTCTTCTCTTTCGTTATCGTAATCACCAACAACACTAACATTTTGCTAACAAAAACTAACATTTTGAATTGAATTTGAATTTATATCATGGACAATATTTGGTTTTTAGTATTATACAGTGGTTTCGCTTTAATAATATTTTCGGTCATTCTAGACGTAGGTGTTTCTGAATTCGAATTTATATAATGGACAAATGTTTGGTTCATTTGGTATTATACAATGGTTTCGCTTTGATAATATTTTCAATTCATTCTAGACGCAAGTGTTTCTGAATTCGAATTTATATAATGGACAAATATTCTATCATTTGGTATTATACAATGGTTTCACTTTAATAAATTTTCGGTTCATTTGCAATCCAAGTGTGTTGTCGATAAATAATTTGTCACAATGGTTGGAATGACTTTTAAGACAAATTGAATATAATGAAATGAAATCTAATACAATTAAATAAAGCAATAATAAATAATTTCATTCTTTTTTGCTAAAAAAAGACTTAATCATTAACAAAAATACATCGAATTCATTTTTGGATTCAAATTAATCTCAATTAAACTAAAAAATAAACTGAAATTACTTAAGGAATAAAAAATTTGGTCAATACTTATCAGTAGCATCAAGTGAACCTCAATTAATACACAAATGAACCGAAATAAATTAAGAAATGAACCGAAATTATTTAATGATGGCAACAGAGAAAATCAGATTAATAAAGATGTTCGCAAAATGTTGGTATTATTGGTGATGATGATAAAGAAAAAGAATTTGCGTGTGCGAAGAATATATCTGGATACGAATTTGGAAGAAAAAGAAGAAGGAAAAGGAGATGGAGAAGGAGAAGAAAAAAGGGAAGGAGAATGAAAAGTTGTTATAACACTTTAGTTAGACTTGGTTAAGTATTTTGTTTAGATGTAGGGCTTTATTCAAAATTTATATACGATAAAAATTATAAATTTAATAATTATTAATCTCTTATTTTTAAAATTTTAATTTTTTTAAGGTTACATAATTTGTGAATTTGAACCTATGACTCCAACTCTAAATACTTTAGAAATTATTATTTAAGCACGTAAATTATCTTAAAATTAAATAAATTGATAAACAAAATAATTATTTTATTTATATATAAAAAAAATCCCTAACTCATCAACACTAGTATGCTTGCTTTTTCTTTTGATAATTATTAATTAAGAAAGGTTTTGTTATCTTCATTCGCACTTTGGTCTTTACATTATAATCACTTAAAGTAAAAAAAA
This sequence comes from Arachis hypogaea, assembly GCF_003086295.3. Taxonomy (NCBI): domain Eukaryota; kingdom Viridiplantae; phylum Streptophyta; class Magnoliopsida; order Fabales; family Fabaceae; genus Arachis; species Arachis hypogaea. The sequence continues at coordinate 109,682,641 of NC_092047.1, read as the reverse complement.
AAAATGTTATGTCTAAAAATTTTACAAGAGTTGTATGTGTGGTGACTAAAAATTAGTTCTGCACTCTAAATGAGTTATTTGTTGCATAATTTCGTATTAATTATTTGTATAAAATTATCAGAAATAGGGGTTTAAGTGTTTAACACATCACCCGTGTGAGTTGCAGAACCAATCAACTTTATTCATCACATGCCTCATGCAAAATTTTATAGTGAAATTGTGTGATAAGTTGTCCTTATTAGAGCTAGTTGTTTATAAAATAAAATAAAAAATCGTTTGAAGAATATGTTTATTATAAGGAACGTAAGGGATGTAATTTAGTGCAATAAGGTTTGTTTATAAGTTAAAGTAAAAAAGACACACAAATTAAAGTTTAATTTGGAAATTAATTATTTTTTAATCAACGTTAACTAATTTTTTTTAAATTATTTTTTATTCTAAATTTTAAATTTTAAATATTAAGTCCTAATTCTAAATCTAAATTTCTCAAAAAGATAATTCTACAATTTAAAAACTGATTAATATTAACTAATTAAAAATTTATTTTGCTATACTTATTCCACAAATAACTATTTAAATAAGATCAGAGGGCGGGGTTGAGGCCTACAAGTCTTTCTTTAACAATATGGTAAAGCTATTAAAATTTGAGATTTAATTAGACACGCAATATTTGAAAGATATAAGTTACTAACTCAAACATTTTTTTTAAGTCCTTATTAAAACTTTGATTTATATATATTACTATAAGAAGAGAAATACTTTGATTTAAGTCCTTATTAATTATAGCAAAATATTTCAATCTCGTCCATCTCATCGTTAGGATTTGACATACATGTATATGATTTACTCGAATTTATATTTATTAAAATAAAAAATTAATAAAATAAAAAAATAAAAAAATTAATTATATTTAAATTTATAATTCTCATTATATATAAATTTTATTATTTTAATTTAAAAGTAATTAATTTTTTATTTTTATTTTATTAATTTTATCACTTTAAAAGATCTTGATTCTTCCTATTGATTAGAGAAATAATTATGCCAACTTTAAAAATTGTCTCTATATATTTCATAGATTGTGCCACCAACCCATAAATTTATGCCAATCTTAATTAGAATAAAAATATCATTCTCAGAGATAAATATTCTTTTTTCACACAGACAAAGACACCAATTAAATCATAAATCATCATTTGTCAATATTCCCTTTTAAAATAGTAGCAAGCCAAAAATTGGTCAACTCTAACATAGAATAATATTTATTGTTGACTACAAGTAACTCAATAGAAAACTCTCGCCAAGAACCACATATAATTAATTGAAGAACCAAGGAATATATTGTATATAATAAGTCTAAAAACAAAAGGAATTTCGATCTGCCAAAGTCATTTTCAGTTATTAAGGACTTGGGGAATGTATGTCTTTAACGTATACTTTAATTTGTTAGAAGGTGGAGCATTTAACCTCCAAAAAATTTGGACCCACCTTTCATATGAATGTTTCAGCCTATAGCAATAAACCTTATTATGGTGACTAATGAATCACCAAGTTAGAGACATTTATCCAAGCCCTAGGTGGGATACAATCTTGAGTTTTATGTTGAGTTTTGTGGAATTAATATCTGTCCTACATTAGATTTGACTGATATTTGAAAAAGAATTCTACAAGATTTTGAGATTTTTTATAATATGAATGAACTAGTTTTGTGAAGATGATTCTTTTAAGATCTTATAATTTATTATATTAGTATTTTTATTGAGGTGGAAACTCAGGTGCAGTCGACTTCATGTGAAGTTGATATCCAAGAGCCGTTAGATAATTTGACTGATTTGACTAAATTTTCATCTAACGCTGAAGTATCAACTTCATGTGAAGTCGACTTCACATGAGTTTTCACCTTTTAAATTGACTAATCAAATAGAATTAATCGTGAAGAATTTTGACCAAGAAATTAAAAAATCCGAACTACAAAAAACTAAGTATAATATTACTGAATAAAATATTATAGAGTAAAACTGTCGAAATATTAATTTTTAAAAAGAGATATTATGTTATAAGTCTCGTAATATTAATATCTGAAAAAAAAAATTCTATATAAAAGAATGAACACCTCAAAAAGAACTTTCTCTCAATATGAATTAAATTTTATAGTAATGATTTTTGAAAAATTTTGTGAATTATTACATTTTAATTTTGTAAATGCCATGACCTTGAATTGGTCTGTGTATGTAAACATAATATCAAATTATCTCGTTTTTTAACTATTTACATAAAGTGAAAAAAAAATGATAATATTTTTTTCTGCTCAATTATCTAATCAATAGTTCAACTGTTGACTAATACAATAATAATTGTAACATTGAATGTAGACCACTTAAACAAATTTGTTTTCCCATTTAGGTTTACCTTTTGGCCACGTTGGGGGAAGAAAAGGAAAGAACATAAACAGATGAAAGCAAATAAAAGAGGCCCTCCTTTATCATTATTATTATTTCACGTAGCCAAATTAACTCAATGCCTTCCCTGCCATTGTTGCCTTTAGTCACTTCACTCATAATGAAAGCAGATTCTCACAAGAGAAGAAAAACCACCATAATCCAAGGGCATATATATATAGCATCTTCTAGATGATATATATAAATGTTAAGTATATATTATAAAAAATTAATTACTAAATTAATTATTATATATTTATACATATTTTATATTTTAATATATATATATATATTTTTTATATAAATTAATTTAATTGCTAATATTTTATGTACACGTAACATAATTTATATACGCACAGAAGAGGAAGAGTCATAACAAAAGTGTGACATAGTTTTATTTTTGTTTTGTTAGGTTATATAGTGTCCTTACAAGAACACAATTGTTATTCCACCACCATCAACTTCAATTGAAAAGTATAATGATAAACACCTTTTTATTAAGGAATTGAAATAAGCACTTTTGTCCGGGAGAAGCCTCCTCCTAGGAGTGAGGGATTCAGTTATTATTATTATGAACAAAGATATGCCATAAAGACTCAAACATTTGGCAGCTTTATTTTTTCTCCTTTCTAGCTGATTGCTTCAAAGTTATAGCATTTTGTCAGCTAGAAAAATTTAATTTTATTAATTTAAATTAAGATTATAATAAAAAAGCTGTAAGTGGGGTGACACAAGATCATGGCTTAATGCCTCCGTTTAACAGCTATTTCAGTCCATTAAAAGCCACAATAATAGACAATATGACATTGGTCGTACATGTAGTGGTAAGTAGGTACTTTAGTTTTTTAATTAAAGGTTTTAAGACAATTGAGTCATAATACTAGGAAAAAATTTTCACTAAAGAGATTTTTAATTCTTCATAAACCTTTGTCGGATCGAATTGTTTAGGTGAGTTTTAAATAATAAAATTTAGATGTCGGTTGTTAGATTAAAAATTAAAAAACCACAATAATCTATTACACAGGGGAATTAATTAATTTTCAACCATAATATTTAAAATATCATTTAAACAAATTAATTTGATTGGATCGTCGCATAAAATTTTTTGCACTATATCAATATTAAATTCTTAGAATATATATAAAAAAAGTTTAAGACTAGTAATTTTATTTTATATTAACTAACACTTTTAGTCATCAGTCTAATATCTTTAGTTCAATAGCCCAATAACATATTCTTAATTAGTCAATACTTTTAAATAATGTTAGTTAATTATTAATTAAAAATAATTGTTCTTGTGAAGGTTGGCTGCGGTATAGCTCGTTCACTGGCAAATAACTGTAAGTTTTCCGTCAAGATGAATTATACTTCGGCAGCAGGAAAACAAGGGAGTGAGCACCTGCAAATTAAAAAGGCACTTCAATACTCAAGTTAGTGAGTAAATAATATGCTTTGTAAATTGTAATGCTCTTAAACAATTTTCTTACCTTCCTTTTATACTTGAGATGAGATATCTTCAATTACATTTTCCGAGTATCTCACTTAAATGAGGAATAATAGCATTTTAGAATGTTATGATACATTTTGGTATTTTAATAACCGAACTATAGTGTTTATAACCGAGTTATAACGATCACATTATAGCTCCCAAGCTTTATCTGGTAATATTTTGATAAAGCAGGTTGAGCTTTTCTGAGTTATAACTCGACAATTTGAGTTATAGATATGGAGCCCCCAGATCAATTTTCTTTATTAAAATAAAATTAAAAAAATAATTGGATTAAACGTTTATGAAAAAGAGTAAAAGTCTTGTCATTGATTGTACCGTTGCATTTTTTAATGCAATCAAGACCATTGGTGTTGAGGAGAAGTAAAGTTGGGGGTTTATGATTGAACTGAATGGGTTCTATTAAATATGGTGTTGTAGTTATTTGAGATCCTGAAAGGATTCATAAAGGTAATTTCTCTTTCTTTAAAACGTGTTAGGAAGTGATAAAAGCATGAGTAAAAGAGGTGAGTTTTTTAGTTGCTGTCTTGTGCTATCGTTTCTTCTTCTTCTTCTTCATTTTTCTTTATGAAAAATCATGGTTGATAAAAAGAGGAAGTAAAAGCAAAAAATGATGATGATAGTTCTTACAAGTGGGTTAGTGAGGATGTGAAGATTTGAGGTTCTCTATTTGTTAATGAGGATAGTGTAGGTGAGATAAATGTATCAAAAATAGTCGGGAAAGGTTCTAAAATGAAGATTGAGTTACTGCCATGCACTAGGCCTAATCGTGTTATTCATAAAAAAATTGATTTTGAATATTTTATATATGCATAGTTGTGTGCTTGAAGAACTTTCTGTGAAATTACCTTTTATTGGTTTTGAGTGTGATATTTTGAAACAATTAAACCGTGTCTCTTTTCAACTTCACCCACATAGTTGGACATTTTTAAGGTGTTTTAAAATTTTGATGGAGTTTTTAAAGATAAAACCTTCTGTGGAATTTGTTTTTTCAAGCTTAAGAGTTTGGAAGGGGGTTTAGATTAAGTTGAATAGTGTTCCAAACTTTGTTGTTTTCAAACTTTATAAGTCCTCCTTTAAAGACTTTAAGAAAATATTTTTGAAAGTAAAATCGGTGGATGGGAATTTTTTCTTCTATTTAGACGAACATCTTAGTGAGAAGTTTTCTTTGTTTTGGTGTTCACAACCACAACATATTTTGGGACCAGAAGAGATAAGTCCTAGGAATGAGTGCATACTAGGATATCTGGTGGAGGTTGTTGATAGAAAAAATTTAATATCTGTTTCTGATCTGCTTCCATGGGAAGAAGATAGAATGTCGGTGGTGAACTATCTCAGTGAGGGTTTATGAGCTGTTTTTTGAGAATGGAATAAGTGGATATATTTTGAAATTGTTTTTAATTATTTTGTAGGTGGGAAGTATCCAGGTGTATCAGAGGTGAGCTTAAGAGCTCGTCTAAAGACGAAGAATGTTGAAAAGGAGGGTTTATCATTGAACCCTGGTAAAATTAACAGAGAGGGAGAGGTGAATCAACCAGTCCCCAAGAAGAATAGTATTATTTTTAGAAAGAAGAAGGCCGATGTTATAAACTTATGTGACGATGTAGCTGAGAAGGAGAGGGAAATTCCCTTAGAAGAACTGACTACTTTTGTGAGCAAGCAAGAAAAGCTGATATGGATGACTCCTCGGTATGGGACAAGAAGTTTCCTTTTATTGTCATTGATGATGAGGTTTCGCACTCGTCTTTCAACGTTTCCCTAATTGATGGGGTCAGGAATATCACGGTTGACCAATATCTTCAGGTATTAAACTAAAATTACTTGTAAATGTCTGATAGTTTATGAGTTATATGTTATATAACTTCTTATTTTAGATTTTGGGCTTCTGTTTAGCTAGTATTAGTCAGAGCTAGGAAGGGAGGCATAAGAAACTTTTGGAGAAGAATGATGAATCAGTAAGTTTAAAGGTTGAACTTGAGTTGAAAAAGAGTGCGATTAATGATCTAAAAAAGAAATTGGCCAAAAAAAAAAAGAAAGAGTTGAAATCGGTGAAGAGCAGCCATGATAAAGATTTAGAGTTGTTGAAGACAAAGGGAAGTGATCTTTCCAATATGAATAATCAAGTTATTAAAGTTATTGCGAAGGATTTAAGATTCTAGATGCTTTTGCTGAAGGATTTGAGTGTGCTGTGACGCAGGCAAAGTTATTGTCTCTGGAAAGTGACTTCTCGAAGATAGATCCGGGCAAAGTTGTTTGGGACGGAGTTTTAGTAGATGATGATGAGGCTGTCGAGGAGGAAGATGAAAACCTGGCAGAATAATTGACAATTTGTTACTTGTAGTTTTTTAGTATTTTGTATGGAACGTGTGATCATTTTGATCTTGATTGGTGTCAATTTTCTTAGCTTTGTGTTTATGCAATAATTAGTTGTTTTGCTTTTGTTTGATGATATTGTCAGACTTGTTTGATATTCTGACGAAACCAGTGAATGAATTATGGATACTGGTGAGAAAATTGTCATTTTTGACTATATTGGCAGTAGTTGGTATTGTACTATACCAAAGTTTATTTTCTATGACTCATAGGCTTTTTGATAGAAGTGCACCTTATTGTTTTGACGAGAATATTTGCTTTGCCGAATTTGTTGGATAATTGATTATTACTGAATTTGATTGGTAAATTGCACATTTGTAGACATTGTGATTCTGTCTATCTTGAATTGAGAGATTATCACTAGTGAATAAATATTTTATATTTTTGAGTATCTGATTGATAGAATTAGTTAGTCATAATTATATGAATTTTTCATAGAGGTGGATGGGATAGATCGGATGAATATAGGTCGTTCATTAGAGAAAGAACAAAAAAGGGAAATCAGATGTTATATAACTTTAACATAATGTTATTAGACCTTTGGTTACAAAGGCGCATGTAGGCTTACCTCGCTAAAACCTCTCCAAGAAAAACCTTTGTTTTAGGAAAAATCTTATGAGTAGGAAAAAGAGTACAAGCCTGTCCCTGTCTTTTAACTGTAATATTGTTTTAAAGAAGAAATATTTCAAGTATTAGGTAAAATTATACCATCTAAAGATTGGATTTAATATGCTACATTTTTTAGGACTTCGACAATTCGGAGTGGGCCATCCCATTTGGCTGCAAGTTTCCCATGAGGTGGAGGTCGTTTGGCTTACTCGGTTTTTTTGAATACTAGGTCGTCGACTTGAAATGAGTGAGGTTGGATCTTTTGATTGTATTGCCGAGCTATGTTGTACTGCATTGCTCGGTGGCGAAGAGTTGCTATATCTTGGATTTCTTCTATGGAATCCAGGTCTAGTCGCCGAACTTCACTATGGTTGGTTGCTTGTGTTCGCAACGAGGATTGAGAGATTTCCAAAGTAATCATAGCATCTGACCCATAGGCTAAGTGGAATGGGATTTTCTTGGTGGTAGAATGTGTAGTGGTGTTGTATCCTAAAGAATTTTTAGGATTAGCTCGGCCCAAAGACCTTTTGCATCATCCAATTTCTTTCTTAAAGCATGTAAGACAACTTTATTTGCTGCTTCAGGTAATCTATTAGTCTATGGATGTTCAACTGAAGAGAAATATTGGTGGATCTTTAAGTTCTGTAAAAAAGATGTAAAATTATGATCGACAAACTGGCAATCATTGTCAGTGATAACATGTTGTGGTATACCAAATTTGCATATAATATGTTTCTAAACGAAAGAAATTATTTGTTGGGATGTGATTTTGGCTTGTTGTTGTGCCTCAATCCATTTAGAGAAATAGTCAATAGCTACAACTAAAAATTTGATCTGACTTAGTGCAATGGAGAATGGACCGAGAATCTCGGCTGGTACATATATTATGGGAGCATGTTTTTGACAATTTGTGTAAATTTTTACCTTTTGATGATAATCTTTTTATAAGCTCGGCCAAAAGAAACCGGCACAAAAAATTTTGGAAGATAGACTCCGAGCTCCCACGTGTGTACCACAGATACTTTCATGGGCCTTAGCTAAGGCGAGATTTACTTCCGACCGATTTAAACATTTCAAGAGTGGACTAGTATAACCTCTTCTATACAAGTTACCATTTAATAATGTAAATAAAGAAGCTTGTCATTGGAATTTTTTCAAATCATTAATTTCAGGTGAAATATTTCCAGTTTTGAGATATTGGATATAAGGTCATCGCCAATCATGATACTGGGTGATTCTAAGAATATCAGTAAAATTGATGCTTGGTGTAACCAAAATAGATTATAGAAGAGTTGAAGTGTGTGATTGTGTACTAGCGAGTTTGGACAGAATGTCAGCTCGGTTTGTTCCCTTGGGATATGATAAATTTCAAATTTCGAAAAAGAAGAGATAAGAGATTTGACAATGTCTAAATATTTTGTTAAAAGAGGGTATTTGACCTGAAATGATTGACTTACTTGTTGTACTACTAATAAAGAGTCACAATGCATCTTTATTTCAGGAGTATTCAGTTATATTGCTAACCTTAAACCGGCAATGAGTGCTTCACATTCGGCCTGATTGTTGCTTGCCTTGAAGGAAAAACATAGAGAATGTTCTAAAATAATTCTATTACCATCTTTAAGGAGAATTCCAGCTCCACACCCTTGTGAATTAGAGGCACCATCCACATAAAGCGTCCATTCTACTAGCAGATCATCGGAATTGGGAGCTGTAAATTCGACGAAAAAATCTGCTAGGTATTGTGATTTGATGGATCCTCGGCTTTGGTATCTGATGTCAAACTCAGATAGTTCGATAGACTATTTTCTTAATTGTCCAGCTAATTCTGGTTTTGTTAGTACTTCTCGTAGTGGCTGCTCAGTCCGAACATTAATAATATGAATTTGGAAATAAGGTTGAAGGTGCCTAGCTGAGAATACCAATGCCAGAGCGAGTTTTTCTATCTTCGGATAACGAAACTTGGCATTTTACAGTGATTTGCTAACAAAGTAAACAGGCTTTTGTACCTTGTTCCTTTTTGTAACAAGAACAGAATTAACAGCCCAATCAATAATGGATAAATAAAGATAAAGTTTCTCCCCATATTCAAGCTTTTGCAAAATCAAAAGTTTTGAAAGAATAGTTCTGAGATTTGAAAAAGCAGTTTCACAATCATTATCCAAATTAAAATTATTTTCTTTTTGAGCTTTTGAAAAAAGCAAGAAGACTTAGAAGCTAAATAAGGCAAAATCTTAATAAGGCAACAAGTCTCCCTGTTAATCGTTGGACCTCCTTTATTGTTTGAGGACTCTTCATTTCTAACACAACTCGACATTTGTCAGGATTTGCCTCTATACCTCGGCTTGTAAGCAAAAAACCGAAAAATTTACATCCTTGGACACCAAAGGCACATTTTTTTGGGTTTAGTCACATGTTGTATTTTTTGATTTGGGCGAAAATATCCACAAGGTCATCTACGTGAGACTTGACGATCTTGATTTTTACTACCATGTCATCAACATAGACCTCCATGTTCCGACTAATTTGTTTAGCGAACATCTTATCCATAAGTCGTTGGTAAGTATTCCCTACATTTTTAAGGCCAAAAGGCATACTTTATAGCAAAAATTACCATATTCAGTTATGAAGTCAGTTTTATCTTGATCTGAAGGATGCATCAAGATCAAGTTATAAACAGAGTATGCATCCATAAAACTTATAGTGCCAAAGTCATATGAATTATCAACTAAAGCATCAATAAATGGTAAGGGATATGTATCTTTGGGACATGTTTTGTTTAAATCATTGAAGTCAACACATGTGCCATTTACCATTATGCTTTTTCACCATGACAACATTAGCTAACCAGGTTGTGAACCTAATTTCTCGAATGAAGTTGGCATCAATGAGCTTTTTAGTTTCCTCCAAGGATGCTTGTCTTTTCTCTATGCCAAGGTTATGTTTCTTCTGTGCTATAAGTCTGACTGATGAGTTTAATGATAGCTTGTGAAATATGATAGAAAGGTCAATAATGGGCATGTTGGTGGGGATCCAAGCAAATAGGTCGACATTTTGTTGAAAAAATGGGTTGACCTTATCTTTCTCGTCTTCTTGCAAAGCCAAACCTACAAAAGTGAACTTTTGGATTGTTAGTTAAAGAAATTTTTTGTAACTCCTCTATTGGGGTAGGTCGGTCTTGAAGCTCATCTCTTAGGTCTAACTCGGCTAATAATGGGAGTTCGAGCAAGTTGTGGACGATATTTATTTGCGCACCTATAGCACGATTGGCAACAGGAAATTTTAGACTAATATTATAGCAATGCCGAGATTCATCGTGACCACTGTGAATTGTTACAATAAGGTTGTCTTGCACATGAAACTTAACATAGAGATGAATTGTTGATACTATAGCACCGAACTTATTCAAAAAAGGCTAGTCAAGGATTAAGTTATAAGGACCGAAACAATCAACCACAAGGTATTGAATATCTAAAGTTTTGGTTAGAGGATTCTCACCAAGTGTGGTCTGTAACCACAAAGATCCCAAGATAGGTACTCATTTACCTGAAAATCCTACTAATGGAGATCTAATAGCACTTTGGGCACTATTAAATCCCCTAGTTTAATGGAGATAACGACTGGGTCATCTAAGTTGATCTAATTTGAATAGAAGTTGAATGGTTGGAATGTTATTTCTGGGAAGTTTGGGCAGAGGTTGTGGATTGTTAACGGCGTCTTCAACGGCGAGCATAGCTTGGTAGGTGCATTTACGGGCCGAGCTTGTAGTTTTGCCGCTAGCAAAGCTCCCAAATATACAATTAATGGCACCTCAGGGTTGATTGGGTTGAGCATGAGTTGCTTTGTCCTTGTCACGAGAAGATTGTCCCGCAGAAGGTTGGTCAATTGAATGTGTTGTACGCTTTTAAATGTGGCTGTCGATGTATTTATCCAAATGTCCTTGCTGAGCTAGTTGCTCTAGCAAGTCTTTGGCTACAATACACTCATAGGTAGTATGTCCATGTTTTTTATGAAAGACACTATACTTTGACTTGTCCACATTCTTCAAACTTTGGTAATTTTCAGCCTTTTGAGAAGGTTTGATTAGCTTTACGTTCAGTGTTTCTTTGATTATTTCCTCCCTTTTGGTGTTGAATTGGGTATAAGAATCGTAACGCGGTGTTAACTAGAAAGGTTTCTTATTGTCTCAAGCTTTGTCGTCATCTTTATTGGTTTGGCTTTTTTCGGACCTCCGAGCTTGGCGTAGCTCTTCAATCTCTATTTGACCCTTGACTTTCTCGCGAAACTTGGCCAAGGTTTTGGGTTTGGCTATTGTGATGGCCTCTTGAAATTTTTCTGGACAGAATCCACTCTTTATAGCATGTAGGTGCACCTCTGGATGGAGGTTTGGGATACTCATTGCTACTTTGGTGAAGGAGTAACATACTTCCTTAGGATTTTATATTGTCCTTGCTTGATAGTGTTTAGATAATTGGAGTCGTATAAATATATGAAAGATATAGCAAACTGATCTTCAAATAGCTTGGCGAGCTCCTGAAAGTGTGAAATAGAATTTGCAGGCAAAGATGAAAACCAATCAAGTGCAAGACCGTCGAAAAAAATAAGAAAAAACGACATAAGATAGAATCAAAAGCACCATTTACTATAATCATGAAATGAAATTTTTTAATGTATTTTTTCAAATCACCCATGCCATTGTAAAGAGTCAGAGTTATTGGTAAGGCAGTTTAAAATTCATGACATATGCCATGAATGGTCCAACTGCGTTGTCTAATTCGTCGTCTTCATTGGTTTGTTAATCTCCTTTTAGTAGTTGAGTTTCAGAGACATGCGTTGGAGTAGAATTTCCTTTCTCGTCATCTATTTGTTCATTGTAATAATCATTATGAGCAACCCGAGTATTGGTTAACTTGGTTATCTGATTTGTCATTCTTTGGGTTTCTTTTGTCATGCGCTGATTAGCCTGTTGTAAATCTGTTACCATCCGAAGGAGCTCGGATGGTATGGGAGGGGGTAGATCAGTTATAGGCAGATCTGAAAATTTTGGGACCTAAAGAAAAAATGGTTTTGGTTTCTAGGCCCCACGATGGGCGCCAATTGTTCTTGTGAAAGTTGGTCGTGGTATAGCTCGTCCACTGACAAATAACTGCAAGCCTTCCGTCAAGATGAGTTATACTTCGATAGTAGAAGAACAAGGGGGTGGACATCTACAAAAGGCACTCAGACATTCAAGTTAGTGAGTGAATAATGTACTTTGTAAATTGCAATGCCCTTAAATAATTTTCTTACCTTCCTTTTATATTTAAAATGAGGTATATTTGGTTATATTTTCCGAGTATCTCACTTAAATGAGGAATAATAGCATTTTAGAATATTATGATACATGTTGATATTTTAATAACTGAACTATTATGTTTGTAATTGAATTATATATAACGTTTTAATCGAGTTATAATGATCACATCAACAATAAATTCGGCCTACTTTCTAGCATTGCTTTTACATATAATTTGGTAACAAAATTTACAATAATAATGATAAAATATAGTGTACTACTTGTATTAGAGAAATATTAAAGGTCTAACATAATTTATTAATTTTAGCCATCCATTAACTATTAATATTTAAAAATATAAATTAAAAATATGTTATTAAATTATTAGACTAAAAAAAATTAAATTAATAACTAAAAATAATAAATTTTACTAGCCTTTAACATTTCTCCTTCTATAAATCTCAACTATGTATTTGCCCTAGATCCACTACTCATCTTGCATCTACATTATGATTTGTTTGAAGTTAATTGATCTTGTTCCAAAAGAGGAAAATAATAAAGCAAGTAAAGCATTTTGTTCACCTTGAAAATAATAGAGTAGCAAACCCTAGAGTTCTAGTTTAATTTTGTAAGAGTAGGTTATAAATTAAATGTGTTAACAAATAGGCGTGTATGTAATCCGTGTATGTATGCCATTCATATATATATATATATATATATATATATATATATCTCGTCAAAATAATATAATTTATATTAACATCATGTAAATTAAAAGAGAAAGATAACTGAATTGTGAGATAAATATTCTATAGTGACTAGAACTTTAGTGTTAAAAATAAAGCATTAAATAATATATGCTCCAAACATGCAATGTGATGTGCAAAGCTAAGGCAAATAGATAGAACTCAAAGGTAATTAAATTAAATAAAACTAAATTAAATTAATTAAGCTCAAAACACCATGCGAGCATCCAAGGCAAATAGGGATAGCAAAAGTAACGAAAAGAGAAAGAAAAGCCAAAAGTTATATCTGAGGTGGAAATGTGGCTGGTGAGATGGTAGATGCATGAGATTATTACATGGTTGTGCGTGTTTAAAAAAAGTAGGTTTTTTTTTTTTTTAATTTTTTTCTTGCCATCAGACAATCTTTTACCTCTCCATCTTTTCTTTCCCAACTTTTGAAGATGCTTGCCCACCATATCTCATCCAACTCTTTTTCAAAAGTTTCCTTCAATATCTTGGGTCGAGAAATTTTTGTTGTTGTTTGATAAAAGTTTATCATCTAATTTTTTTTAGATTCATTATAAATAATATAAAAGTCGGTTCCACTTGCTTCATTAATCAATAATCTCATATACTAATAAAAACCTAAGAAAAGTAGTTGGGATAATAATGCCAATTTCGAGAAAATGGTAAACATATATTTTAAATGGCATGTACATGTCTGCAGAAAGATTGTAGAAGTATTGGTTAAAAAAATTGATGGATAAGATAAAAGCTAGCATTATTACTTTTATAAAATTACTTATTTTAAAGTTTAAATTTTTAATTACAAGTACGTAAGTGACTTATATATCTTATATTTTGAACTTCAAACTTTAATTTTGCATTTTTTTTTAGTTTTTTGAGGAAATTTTATTTTTAGGAGTAACGTTAATAAAATTTTATAGTTTTATTTAGTTATCGAAATTTTAATATTATATTAAAAAATAACTTATTTAAAAAAAATTGAGTATATTTTTTAGTAGAAATACATAAATAATATACATCTGATAATTAATAAAATAACAGTAATATATATTGTTTAATTTATGTAATCTAACTTTTAATCAACTTTTTTAAATTAAAAAAATTGTGGGAGATTTTTTTTACTTCCTAGTAGGAGTGTTTCTAAAAATTCAATCACGTGTCTTTATTTTTATACAGGATCAAAGTATTGGTTTTTCACGGTATCTTCCAGTCCGATAGGTCAAGAATTAATCCGTCGCAGTACTGAATTTTATTTAAGGGTTTGCTGCCAGCCAATAGGTTACTGCATGCACAAGGCGGAATTCAAATTCTCAACACTTACTTAAGCGAATTAGTGAGCCAACCACTAGACCAACCCAACTTGGTTAATTTTATTATTGTTATATATCATACACTAATGATTTTTTTTTCTTTTTATATATGAGTGTAGCTAATTGCATAATATACTTGCTGTATCCATATAAAAACATGTTCTATTTTATTTTTATTGCTTTATCTCACTTATTTTTCTTAGTCAGCTTAGAAACAACGCATTCATAGCATTCCACATATTTTTTTCTTTTATTCCAAAAAAAACAAAAACAAAAAAAAAAGAAAGGGAAAGAAAAGTAAGCACTCATATGATTATCAAAGGTCACATATTGATATTGTAGGTCCTCCAATAGAACAAAAACCCTTTCTAGTTGGTCTCACTCTCACACACTTAATTGATGACTCCGCATATTGATTTGCATGAAATAATGAGTTGTCTACCCTAAAATTTAGGAATTTTCTTCTTTTCTTATTCTTTCTTCAATCTTCTTCTTTTCTTATCATCACATCCTTTTTTCTGTTTACATTTTCTTTTTCGTGTTTTGATGTGGAAATCAGATTTGGGTCAACGCACCATCAACTCAATTGTCTTTTTCATTTAACATTTTTTTTCTTTATTTATCATGGTTGAGTTCCTTTTAAATGGTTCCAAGGCGGTTTTCTTTATCCTTGGTCAATGATCTCATAATAATTGATGAAAACATTATCTGCTTCCATTCCTTCCATTATTCTTATCTACTACTACATAAGCACATAAATACATAAATATTTTCCCTATTTTCTTTTCGGGAGTTTAACTATATTTGACAATAGAACCTTTTTATTAGTTAAAGTAATTCCGTTTTTTTAATTTTTAGAGTAAATATTCATTTTAGTCTCTAACCATTTATCCAAAAAAACAAGACACTCTAAAAATTGAATATTATCATTTTTGGCCTTATTTAGTGTATTGTATGCTTGAAAAATCTGTGCTTAATCTATAAGAAATAGGTTAGGATATCACATTTTGGGATTGTTTGATGAACCTATTTTGTGAAAAAATGTGTAAGTTTATGTGAAATATGTATATTTATTTTCACATGATAAAAATTATAAATATTTATTTTCTTACTTTACCAATATCATCATTTTAAGAATCTTATACTACACTTGTTTAAAAATTTGAAAAAATGCTCAAGGATTATCATAATTTATCATTTTGGTAATTATTTTTAATCATCAACCCAATTTCGTTAGTCTAGTAATCTAACAACATATTTTTAACCTACGTTTTTAAACATTAATGATTAACTGTTGGTCAAAAATAATAAATTCTGTTGACTTTATAACATTCCTCTAAAAATTTTAAATACACGTAATTGTGTTTAGAAAAAATAAAAAACTTTTTGTCATGCTCAAGACCTAATTTGATTTGAGCAGAATTGACATTTTGGTAGAAGCGAGAATAACATGTAGTTTTGACTAAGTTAGGCTTGCAAAGTTGCAATAGCACTAGAGTTGCTTAGATCGAGCCAAAATTTTTTTATTTTTATTTTTATTTTATGTATTGAACAAAGGCTAGTACACAAAAAGATTATAAAGCCCTAAGGCTGCGTTTGTTTCCGAGAACAGGACAGGACAAGACACTGAGAATAGGACATGACAAGATATTGAGATAGCGTTTGTTTTGAGGTACTGAGATAGAAACTACAAGAATGAGATTCAGTACTTCCAAAAAGTGGGGACAGAGGGGACTAAAATTTTTAGAGATGGAAACTAAAACTTTAATAACATTTTATATCTAAAATACCTTCATTTCAATTAATTAAATCCAATTTTACTCTTTGTACAAATTAAATTAGAATTTCATTCTTGTTTCAATTTCTGTTTTCACTTTGCACCAAACAAAATACTAAAATTTATTTCAATTTCTGTCTCTTAGTCTCTCTCAATTTCAATCTTTCTGTCTTTGTCTCTCCACCAAATGCTACCTCAATTGATGATACTTCTAAGTTGTAACTAAAATGATAATCAACAAGAGCACAACTGCACAAGTATGAATTATTAGTCTTCAATCCTGGTACCATATCTTTTGCCACTAACCTTCTAGCAGATCTATTGTTACCGGTTTCAATTCTATTCGATGGCCACTCCTTTTAAATTATTTAACAACCACCCCAAAATACTTAATTACACAAACACCACAAATGTTGGGTGTTGGTACAAAACCCATTCAACTTAATAGATTGAGAAAACAAAGGCAACTGAAAAGCAGAAGTTCTCCAATGGACACAAAATTTAAGCAAATTTTTACAATCCAATAAACCAATAATCGACCAGCACTTCTCACCTCACACCACCATGAAGTTCCAGCAATATCTAATGTAAGACCCTCTTATTTACGAGTAATAAATCCTTTCAATTTGGATTTGATAAAAAACACAAAAAACACAAAAAATTAACGTTTTTTCATAGTAATTTTAATCTTTTTTTTTTTAAATGTTTATCTACTCATTTCTCCTTACTTACACTTAAAATCTCACTTCCATTCTAAACATATAATATCCATTTTTTTCTTATGAATTTTAACAAAGTTATCATTAATTTTAGATATTCTATTTTATTTTTGGATGTTCTTTTAGTATGTGAGTTAGAATATTTATTTGGACACTAATGTATATAATTAAAAAATAAAATTTAAAAAGAAATTAGCTTATATTAATATATAGAATAAATTACTATATGTACTATAAAAGATATAAATTTTGATATATATATATCCATCAAATAAGAAAATAACTATTGTATCCATAAAAAATAGGTTTCGTGTGACAGAAATATTCAAACCCTAAAAAATTATTTAAAAACTATAAATTGTCTTTCTTTTTATCATTGCTATATACTATCATCCTCTCTCACTCATACTTTCTCTCTCTCTTTGTAAATCTTTTTTCAACTCTCCTGTGAGTGTCTCAATTTCAAAAACTCAATTTCAAAGCCAAACCATGAATTAGCAGCATCCTCAAATTCAATTTACCCGTTGCAAAAAACTCAGTTTCAATGCCAAACCATGAATTAGCAGTATCCTCAAATTCGCTTTACTCATTGCAGCCACCACAAGAACCATTGTGACCATAGTAGCAACATCAGGAACCAAACCTTAATCACCACCACCATTCAACAAAAACCCCTTAAACAGATCACAAATCTCACCAAAAACCCATTTTCCGAGCACACAAGCATAATCGAGTTTCACGAAACCAAATTTCTTCGAGACATTTTCTCAAACACCTTAAACTTGCTCTTCACAAACCCACACTTACCATACATAGTAATAAGTACATTTCTCGCAAAAAAATCAGAGCACAGTCCCAGCTTTAAAGTAAGCACATAAATTAAAGTGCTTCCCCGAACTCCACCTCCATGAGCTCAGCGTAGGCCTTGACAGCACACGGCAGCGTGAAATTGTCCAGAAAAAGTCTTGCCACGGAGACTAATTCAACGAAGAACAAAATGGCGTTACGGTAAAGTGCATAGCTACTGAGAAGCGCGTTGTAGAGAAATCTGCTCTTATTGAAAAAATTGTGAAACACTAAATGTGATTCGGAGGGTGAGACACATGCGTGGCATACATGATGATTAAGTGGGTGGTGAGAAGCTTGACAATATCTGAAGGAAAAAGGAAGCGAATGAAAGGGTAGGAAAAAAGAAGGAAGGAGAAAGGGAGGGGATCGTCGGCGGGGCACTCACGAGAGAGTTGGAAGAAGATTTAGAAAGAGAAAGAAAGAAAGAGTGTGAGAGAGGATGATGGTCGCAGTGGAAAGGTGGATAATTTGGAATTTTTGAATAGTTTTTTAGGATTTGGATATTTCTGTCATACGGAACTCAATTTTTATGAGTATAATAATGGTCATTTTTTTATTTGATGGATACATTTATCAGCGTCTGTATCTCTCATGAGTTATGAATACATATAATAATTCATTCTAATATATAAATAGTTGATTCTTTTAACTTTGGACTCATTCTTACATAACATGGGAAAAAAGAGTATAAATGCATGAACTTAAGGTACAAGGCTACAAGCAAGACCACATTGTACCGTAGAATGCCACATACATTGATATATGGAAATTATTTTTAAAAAGAGTTTCTACTTATTAATTAATGACAAAGAACAAGAAACAAACAATGTCAAAGCAAGAAATAATAACAATAATAATATGCTATTTTTTAAAATCACGTTTGTGTATATGCAATGATACTTGAAGCCAAAGTTTGTGTATGTTCATGTTTAGAAATGCAATAATTGATGACAACTATTGTGCACTGGTTTTCTTTCAAGTCCTTTGGGTAATGCAATCCACACATGCAAAACACATCAAGAAGTTGACAATGTCCCTAGCTATATCAGAATGACCCAAAATGTATCGTCTTTTGCGGGATATTTAAGGGCCTAATATACTCCTTTATTTGTCTCTGAAACTTCCATTGTGTCTCATAATAAAGAGTGCATGATGTCCTCATGTTTTATTTTATTTTATTCTTACATAGTCCTTTTTTTTTATGAATTTAATATCATCAGTCAACCTACTAAAATCGAAGCATATTACAAAGTTTAATACAAATTTATATAAATACTTATAAATTACCTACAAATGAGCTCTTAATACAAAAGTAGAAAAAGACTCATATTTATATTCAATAATGCTTAAGTATACATAGAAAAATCAACTATTAGGCCACTACTTATAGAAATATGTATTTAGTATTTTATAATTTTTTATTATAAACTTTAAACAAATTTGATTATTATACTATGATAGATTTAATTATTCTATAATTGATTATTTAGTTAAAATTAAAGAATATGTATAAATATATTCAAATAATAATAGCTAACATAGTGATCGATTGATTTTAATATATATGAACATTTTTTTTTATTTTCATTCTAATTTTTATTTGCTATTGTGATCTACTTTTGAAGTCAAATTAAATATGGTGAGGAAGTTTGTCATAAACATCTATTCGCATTGAATTTAGGGACACAGGAAAAAAAACATGGTTCAGGCTTTATTGAAAGGTTTAATTATTTTTAGTTTTACCGATGAATCTATGTTTCGACCCAATTAATATTGGGACGCTTAATTTGTTGGTTAGCATATTAGAATTTGTTAGGAAAATAAATAAAAATATTGATTATTGAGTTATTGTATTGAATATAAAAATTAATCATCCCGAATAAATAAAATATTTTATATTTATATTCCAAACAAACTTTAATAATATGCTAACTAATTAATTAAACGGTTTAGGGTTGACTTTTTTTATATAAAAAATATATTAGTATTTTTATTAAAAATAAAATTATTTAGTGTAATTATAAGTGGATGGATTTTGTAGGTAAAAAGTCAACACATAGCAATACCTGCATGTTGAACACATTGCAACATCTTGATTAACACGTAAAAATCGCGTTGAATAATTTTCATAATATTATAATATATTTCAAATATTAATATTCAACTAAAATATCATCTTCATTTCTATATTAAAAAAAACTTCCGGCAGTTTAGTCATATTGGATTTAGATCCTCTAAAGTTTGAATTTTACTTCAGAGAATAAAGTTTGGATCCTCTACCATTGAATGATTTCTCTTTCATATTTATTATTGGTCCACCTATTAAATAAATAGTGAGAGATCACACTTTACTCTTTAAAGTGAATTTCAAACTTTAGAAGATCCAAATCCTAGTATATTAGTTGGTTCATAACGACGCAAGTGTCGTATTGATTGAAGTCATTATCATAACCACCAAATTATGGAACAGGGTAGGGTCAATATTAAAAGTTAGGAACACGATTTAGTCAAATAAAACATAAAATCTTATACAAACATTTTGATTTATAAAAGCGGGATAATTTGCACATACATATCTTTTTACATGGTAATATTAGATATGGTATGTCGTTAAGCTAAATTAACGAAAAAAAACCAAAAAGAATACAAGACATGGAATTTTCTTAAAATACAAAGGGTGAAGCTTCAAACTATATATAGTATAGTTCTCGAAAGACTTATTATGATGGGACATCAATTTTGTCCTCAAAACGTTAAATTTTGTTTGGTATTAATCCAGACGTCAACCTTCTGATGCAAGAAAACGATGAGGTATGATATGCTACATTATTTACTACTCAAAGGTCAAAACAGCATGATTTCATTTCACCCTTAAATATTTATTTTATCATGCACCATTTTATTATATTTTATGTTGTTGTTTTACTTTTTTTTTTTTTTTTTAGTAGACTCGCCACTCAAGTAAAAAGTTTGGAATACATTCTACAAAAATTTGGATTCGAGTCTTCTTAGAATAACTTACTCAATCTATAAGTAGTAGATTGACTAATATTGAATCTTCCTAAACTTTGGTTTATATTAAACAGAAGAGTTGATTTAATTTTAAAATTTAATTTGAAATGATGTAAGACTAAAATTTTAACATTTGGATTTTTAATATTTTTTATTTTATTCCATTTTTTCCCTTAACAAGCATTCAGAGAATGGGAGCAAAGAAGTTTGCCGTGTAAAAAAAAAAAAAGAGGAGATTCAGGAGTCAGGAGTGAATTCTTTGTTTTTTTTTTTTTCTTACAATATCTCTTAACACAATAGATTAAAGACTAATTCATTGCAGGTTGAAGTTTTATTTAAAGGTTTGCTACATTGGTTGTTGCATGCACAAAAAAAATTTCGAACTCTCAACACTTGTTTTAAATCAATTAAAATTGATTTTTTTATGGGTATAGATTACATGAGTGTTTTGGGCCTTAAAAAAAGTAATTTAAAATTCCGTAGTTGACATTTGTTAGGCCCAATAGGCCCAATTGTTGACCCAAATTAATGAGACCAAAACAAATGAGGGGGAAAATGACAGCGCTGATCCCACGTTACCCGCCGAAACTCCGAGTGTGTGGGTGTGGCGGCGTGGCGCTTCAATTCACGAACTCGTGGAAGTGGAATTGGGAAAAGCGTGAAATTTTCGATTAATTGGAGGGAAAAAGGAAAAATGTCAAGACGCGATGTACCTGATTCTGATCCAGATGACGATGGCTCAGCTTCAAGCTCCGGCGAGGAAGAGGAAGAGGCGGAAGAAACCACCGTTGCCGCGACCGCAAAGACGGTTTCGGAGTACGAGAAGCAGAGGCTATCGAGAATAGCGGAGAATAACGCAAAGCTGGAGGCACTAGGTCTGCATAAAATGGCGGCTTCCTTGTTGAAAAGAAAAGGGAAAGAGAAGCTCAAAGAAGAAGAACTAGATGATCATGATGATGATGATGATGAGTATATCCCCGATGATGATGCAGAAGAACCAGTATCAGATTCTTCGGACGATAAAGATGAAGAATTTGTGATCGGAAATGCTTCTGGATCGCGCAAAAGGAAGGTAATTCACTGAAAACCTTGTTATTTTAGGGTTTAACCTTTTCTGGTTGCTGTTGTTGAAATGGGGCAAAAATTGCAAAATTGAGTTACTTGTTTTGTTGTTGGTGTTGGTAGAATGTTCAATTTAAGATAAAGCTACCCAATTATGATGTTTATTACTGTCCTCATACCTATGCAACAGGTGAAGGACAAAGGTTTAAAAATGAAAGCTAAAGTGTCTGGGAAGAAGCATTGTAATAGGAATTCAGAGTACGTTGATGGTGATGATGAAGATGAAGCTTTGAGGCAGGTAATTTTGATGTTTAGATCATGTTTGTTTTTGTTTTGTTTGTTATATACATCCTAAACAATTTAGCCTACATGAGACACTTTGTTGATTCATCTCTCATTTGATTAGATTTCAATGGAGTCCACATTAGTTGGTTTAGCGTTTTCGATAAACGAGTGCAACAAACATTTCTCTAACTATATTATAGTTGTGGATAGGCAATTGCTCTTTCCCTGCAAGACAGTGGTGTAGAAGATTCCTCTTTCAAACATGTAGTGAAGAACATTACTAAGTCTGAGAAAAAGAGGAATATTCAAAATCAAGAGGATAAAGAAAGAAAGAAGAACAAGAAATCGGTTTGTATTGAGTCATTCGTTTATCTGTTCAGAAAATTCATCTCCTTTATAATTTTTTTAACTTGAATTATTGGAGTGATTCACTTACATATCTTTTAGTTAATATTTTGATTGTGACTACAGTTTGCTAGTAGACTGCAAATGACTGAAGATGAACTCATTGTACACTTCTTCCAGCTTGATGGTAATGTCTTCTACTGTTATCCATAAAAAAAAGGAACCATTTCTTTTTTTTCCTCATTAAGCTCTCAATTTTCCAATATAGTCTAAGAAGCCATTTTTAGCCCATCACAATTCTATATTATTAATGTTTATCGCATGAGCAATTTGCTCTAATGCTCTATGTTTTTGTATGCATTGATTGGCCTCTATAGTATATACCTTCTTCAAATGGTAAGTCTATATTTCTGTTTTAGGTATCACATATTTGACATTGATTAGGATGAGATTAAGCAATATCTTGCTTATGTAATTATTTTATTATGACTAGGTTCTAATCTTATGTGTAAATGAGAGTAGAAAGCTTTTTTCTTTGCTGTTTTTTAACTCATCACAAGGTGTTGGTGCTTGACAATGACAAGTGAAGTTGTGGCGTGCAGAAGCAGGAAAAGGAACTGTATCAATGAGAGATCTACAAAGAGCAGCCATAGCTCATGATTTCTCTTGGACTGACAAAGAATTGGTCGATATGATTCGTTGCTTTGATAGTGATGGAGATGGAAGGGTCAGTATTAAATAGCATTTTTCAATTGTTCTTGTGTTGGGAAAGTTACACTTGCCTCTAGAATTTCGGTTAAGTTCAATCCGATCCTTTATTTTAAATAAAATAGGCCTTGACCTCCTAAAGGAAGGTTTTTAGTTTTTGGGGAGGATTAATATGTATATGAACAAATAGAGGCAGGTCAAGATTAATTTCACCAAATCTCAAGGATGTAATTTAGCCGTTTGTTTTTGGTTGGACATCAAGAAGAACATCAATCACCATCTAGGCTCTAGAACTTGACCATTTTCAACTTGAATTTTGATATTGCTAAAATATTATAGAATGACATCTATTTTGACCATATGTAATTAACTACTTAAGAATGATTTGTTGTGCTGCAGATAACCCTTGACGATTTCCGGAAGATTGCTGTTCGATGCAACTTGATTAGAGAGTCTTAATTTTGTCATATAGCAATTCACAGATTACTGTATAAATTTGCCATCACTAGAGAGACTCTGAATGTATTGATTTCGTGCGGAGTCACACATAATGACGTTACTCTCCATCTAATAGCAATTGTCAGTGATGAAATTGACATATTTCAAATTCTATGTATTTGAAAATTATGTATATAGTTATCTAACTATATTAACTTTTAAATATTCTAATTTTGTTAACTTGACAGCTGTGGGTAAAGTAGCATCTAATTTGGTCTAGTCACTAGTGGCTAGTATATTAGTTTAGAATCACAATACCACTTGCTCATTTTTCTTTTTCCTTATTTTTGTGAAAACCAAAAATAGTATCACAGAAATGGCAAACCTAAATAAAATTCAATCATCTGTGCCACATAAGATTGTTATACAAATTTCCAAATTTCTTAAACCTGTCTACTGTCTAACCGTTGCTTTTGCCGATACAAGTACCTATGCCAGATCACAATCCCAAATTTCTAGTTGCAACACAACATTACATTAATTGGCGTTTTCTTCATTCATATCACACAATGTTCTTGGTGCTGGCAATAACATATAGTAGGTCATGTTCTCTTCAGTAGGAAACCCAAAATGATGCCAATAATGCCAACAAGCACTACATATATAAATGGGATACCACCACCACCTCTCTTTGCAGAACGCCTCAGAAGTTCCTGCAAATACAAGATTCCATACCAAACCATAGCTTTGCATTAAGCAATCATATAATTGTGATTAAATAGTTGCAATAATGAAAATATGATGCAATCATTAACTTTGGCACCAATTGTCTCAACTGTTTATATGTGCTATTGATAACTAAGCAATACAACTAAGACAGCAATCAGAATCCTTAATAGAAATTATAAAACCATGATGTTTCTGGATGAGATAAAGTAGTGGGGTTACCCATAAGATTAACTAAATGCACATCATTTTGGCATATATTTCCAAATCTCTAGAATTTTCCATGTAGATGAAGTAAGATGGTGTGAAAAGATAGAAGAATCAGTACTTGATTGGATGTTAACTATGAATACAATCAAGCATTAGCTGTTTTTGTCTACATGGCAGAATCTAATTTTTATAGTTTATAGAAAGTAACTCAATAACAGGCAAAGCATAGTGGGATAGGCGAAGGAGATAATTAAATTTAACGACCAAAATAATAAGTTTAGGGGAAAAGAGAACAAACAGTAACAGCACCTATAAACAACACAAATTGAATAGCATACTATTTCTTGTAATCTGAAGAGTAAGAATATCATTTTAGAAATTGAAAACTCATCAGGTTTCCTTTTGTTCATCTGTCTCCACTTTTCTTATCCCTTATCAAATAGAACCATAGACAAGATTTTGAGATATTCAGATACAATTGACTATGGACAGAACTTAGAAGAATAAGATGATATGAAATTTTCTATACTGTCAACTCAATATCTAATTCTTCGGACATGATCACTTGATTGTAAAATTTTCTTTCATATAGAGTGAGAAGGTCCAAAGTAATTAAATATAAATACCAAACTAAGTATATAACAATTTTCTGTGCAAAATTCTGTGCTCAGAGGATAACCATCAGTATACTCAACAAAGAAGTTCAACATAACTAGCGTAAGAACATGCATAAAAGAATTTTTTTTCTTCTAAATAAATTCTGTACCAATTCTTGCTGAAGTCTTTTATTTTGATCAATAATAGAATTCCTCTCCTCGGTGACCTTCGAAATAAGAGCCCTTGCCTGAAATAATAAGAAAGTCAAAAAAAGGAATCAAGCACCAATTTTTCCAAATTCGCAATGCCAAGCTTCTGGTACAGATAGTAGAGATAAGACGGCCATTACAACCTATAAGAAATGGAGTCTACTAGTACATTTGTTCGACTATTACAATAACTAATGTAACTAAAATGAAATGAAATGAATAAATAATCTTTCAAATTGTCGATTCCAGTGCGTTCAGGAATTACAGGCAAAGTCGCACAATGCGGCAAGCTAACCACGTGGCTCATAAACTGGTCCCTTAATTAGCATAACCCTTTAAAGAGAATAGTGATTAAATGGAGTTATGGTTGCTTGCATGTTTAGGTTGAGGTCAATTGCAAACAAAACACATTAGCTTTCCACAAATGTGCACCATATGGATTCTAATGTGAAGACTAAGGGAGAGAACAATGTATCCTTCTATATATCAAGGAACAGAAAGGTTTTATAGAGAGAGATATATGTCACCTCAATTGAACCATCCTGTTCGGCGTGCTCATTGAAAGCTTTTGAAGCCTACAATGCATGTTTATTGAAATAATCAATCAGGATGATAAAGTGAAGTTTTTTGTCAGAAAATATCATCTAATCCACCAATTACATACAGCTGTAAATTCAGGAACACTTGAATGCCCATTTTCTGAAATAGATGCTCGAGGCGAGGACTCTTCGTCCGAACCTTCTTGGACAGGGGACGGTGGTCGAGGAGGGGAAACATAAACAACCCTCAATTTGCACTCTTCTACATCATGGCCAGATTCTTTATTGAACTATACAAGCAGCAAACATGGATAACTACTAGGTTATTAAGGGCATATGAAAACTATCATACATTGTTTTATCAGATACATTTAACATATAGTTATTCTATAAGAATCACTTTCTTGTTTAGTTAAATGGATACCATTTCTGGAGTAATATCTTTTGGGGTTGCTCCGGATGGTGCAACTACGCTTTGAAGGAGAAACTTATCTTTGCATTGCATATCAGGTGGTGCCTCCTTTTGGGCTTGCATTGTCACTGAAATATAAAGACATGGAAAATCAATATGCAAAAAGGACCAGTTGGAAACTTGCACATAGGAGGAAAATTATATAAAGAATTGGATTAGTTTTGATAAAGTGATTAAGTGACAATTAAATTTTTTTATTGCGCTATCCAATCATGTATAGGCACATTATTAGAAGTGTTTGACAAACCTCACGCCTTGTTGATAATTGTCCTAAAATAGAAATATAAAAACATTGAGAGACACGACAAGAAAGTCTTTGACAAAATTGGCTCAATTTTCCATCCATGAAAAACCTGAAACAATTTTCCATCTTCAAAAACTTAGGACTAGGACAGTATTGTCTCTGTCTCCATTGTCTTATAGTCTTAATGTTTCTGTGTTTTCTATCTTGAGACACTTACCAAACACAGCTCAAAGATCATACTAAAGACAAGATATGATTGATTCATGGTACAAAACATATTTAAGCAAATGTATATCAAAATTCAAATTTTACCAAAGAAAAATGACTAACAAAGAAAATTGCCAATTATAAAAACCAACTGTCATCTGAGTTCAGGGAACACAGATTCTAACAAAAGATTGCTTGAGAGAGAGAGGGGTTAGAAAGAAACCTATAATATCACACGTAGTCCTTGGCAACACAATTCCAGTGTTAGGTCTTACACAGTACTTCTTTGGGTTTGTTGTCTTAACCTAAAAAACACAAATCAATTCCACCACAAATAAAAAATCACAAATCTCCATGACATACACAAAGCACAAAAATTGCACAAAACCCTAAAGAAAAACATAATTGACAAGAAAATGAAAAGAGAAATTCAAGTAAAAATTGGGAACCTTGAAAGCCACATAGTTATCTGTCTTGTTAGAGAGCTGCAAAGAGCAAGAGATCTGCTTCCTCAATTCAACTGTTCCAACAAAACCCCAGAAGCCAAAACCGCAAATTATAAGAAAATTAGAACACCCCAGATGCAAAATTCAAACTTATAAGTAAAAAGAAGAAAAGAAAAGAAATAAAAATCGAATTTTTCATTGAAAAGTAAACATTTTTTTAGCTTACAGGGGAACTGCAGCTCCTGGGGGTGTATGTGGAGAAGCTCGCCGGAACTCATGGCGGATGGGATCGGGGATGATCTCCGGAGAACAAGATCAGCGGCAGTTTCCGGCGAGTTAAAACGGTTGTTGCAGAGAGAGAGAGAGAGAGAGAGAGAGAGAGGAGCAAGTTGCAAAAGCAGCAAACGTGGGACAGTGTGGGTTTTTGTTGGTATGGTGTATGTGGAAAGGTTTACCAAAGATCAGCACCAAGGGTAGTTTTGTCTTTTCACTTGAATAATTGATTGATCTGACTAAGAAATTTTAAAATAATAAAAGAAGGAAACTTAGATCAAGTTTTCTTTTTCGTCTTTTCTTTTATTTATTTTTTAATGAGTTTAGTTTTTATACGTAAAAATTTTACATAAATAAATAATTATGTATTATTAAATAATTTAATTAAATAATCAACTACTAGAATAATGAATCAAATTTATAATAATAAATAATCAAATATATAACAAATGAATTAAATTTATTTATAATTAATTATTTTATGAATTATCAAATAAATATTTTTATACACCATGGCTAATTGAAATTATGATTGATAATTTATACCGTATAAAGACAAAATCAAACATAATATGTATAGATGTATAAAGAGTTGAAAATTTTTGACATTTGCAAAATGCAATCCATCATTAAGTCATTATTTGTATAGATAGATAGATAGATGTGCAGCTATTTAAAGGACATATTTGGCTTGTTTGGACATTAAAACAAAAATATAAATTTTTTTATAAAATTGTAAAAATAAAAGAAAATAAAAATTAAATATTATTAGTTTAGAATAAATTTTAGCGAGTAAATATATTAACATTTTTAATTTGAGATATATTTCCAATTTTAATATAAATTGCATTAATAACAAAATACTATATATTAAATTTAGAGTAAATGGTCAAATTAGTTCTGAAAGATCACTTATTTTTTAAATTAGTTTTTTAAAGAATTTTTTAATTAAATTAGTTGCCTATTAGTTTGTTGATGTAAAACTTTAAGTGACACCACAACACACATGACACACGCATTTAGTGATTCTAATTGGCAGTTAACATAATTAAGTTTATAAAATTAGATCAAATCAATCTTAAATTAAGGGATTCTAATATGCTTCAAGTTCTCTCCTCAATTAGGTTTTGATTTGATCTAATTTCATAAATTTATTATGCTAATAGTAGATTAACACCCCTATGTATATGTTGTAATATCATTTAACGTGACACATTAACAAATTTTGGCGCCGTTAATAAAAAAAAATGACAAAAGGACTAACGCGATTAATTTAAAATTTTTAAATGACGATTTTGATTTAAAAAAATTTAGAGACTAATTTAGAGAATGAATGATTTTTTAAGGACGAATTTAACTATTTATTTATTAAATTTAAAATAATATTATCAAAATGAAAATTTAAAGTGTTCATTCCAAAATTTTGTTTTACTTTAAAGTTTATTCTTTTAGAATAATTTAATGATATCGTAGCATGCAGAAATAATTTTTTTCATTACCATAGTCCATAGAGTTTAATTCTTATTGATTTCCAAAAAATTATTAGCATAAGATAAAATAAATAGAGAAAAATAATCTATATAAAATTATATAAATTTAGAAAAAAATCTTTTATAAAATTTTATATGACAAGACATGTAAGATATTTAATCATTTGTATATTTTTATCAATCAACTTAATTAATTTTTTGAATAAATAATTTTATGATATTTTTTTTTCAAGATTTTAGGGTATCTTAATTTTACGTGATATCTCAATTTTTGCATCCCTCACCCATCGTTACGTTGTATATAATGTATTCATATTTAGTATCTTAATTATAATTATATATATTGCACAACAAACCAACAAGCAAGAGAGGAATATATATATTGTATCATTGAAAACGAAAGGTGGAGAAACATATAATCATTGGGCTTATAGGAATTGAATGACTTTTGATGATTTTGAAATTCTATGATATATAATGAAGAGAAAGTTGTACGTAAACTTTGTGTAAATTAAAAAGCTTTAGCTATTAATATCCCAATATAGGCAAATGAAATAAATAATAAGAAATATTACCATTTTATACATGTCGACCTTATATTACAATAATTCGGTCATTAATCATTTTCTGACTGTTAGCATATATATTGTCAATGTATTTATATTGATATTTGATCATTATTTTAACAAAAAATTCTAGTAAATGAAAATATCCTTTCAGCATTTTCTATATATAACGTTAATTTGGATGTATTTATAATGTATTATAAGATGGCTTCCAAAATTTATTTTTATCAAAAGGTCAATGACAAATTTAGAGATAGAAAGAAAAATAACAAAAATTATTGGTTATAATGTATTTCCTAATTATCCTCCTTAAAGGATTTTAATTTAGTGTGTATATTCATGCGATTTATAAAAAAAATGTCTATTTTTTATATTTATATCTGAAGTATGTTTTAAAAATAAGTTATTTATGAATATATTTATCTTATATAAAATAACTTCATATATATTTTTTTGTTATTTATACTAATACCAAATAATCTATAAATAAAATAAAATAAATTCACAGAATACTTATATTTAATTAAAAAAAGGTATTGGATAGATGCATTAAACAAATAACTCAATATTTATAAGAAAAAATAAACTAAAATATTTTAAAGTGAATTTTATATGTATTCACTAAAAATATTGTCAAATTAGTAATAATAGTAATAATAATAATAATAATATTGATTTGAGTAGTAGAAAATAATAATAATAATAATAATATATTATTAAAAAATATTAACAAATAATTCTCTAACTATTTAGATAAATTTAATAATAGATAGAAATAAAAAATATATTATATCCAAAACATTAAATAAGAAAGATTCAATAATTAATTAAAAGATATATATAATATTCATATATATATAAGAAAGAATTAAGGTAATTATTAAAAAAATATTACATAGAATATTATCATTATTAACAAATCTTATAATAATTAATTATTAAATATTAATAAATTTAATTATTTAATATATGATATTTTCTAAAAATAGCATTAACATGTAAATTGGTCCTTATAGTTTTACCAAGTTTTCAATTAGGTTCTTATATATATTTTTTTAGTTTAGATTCGTACACTACTTTTAATTTTGTAATTAGGTCATTTTTATATCAAAAACATTAAAATGAATAGAATATTTCTCCCAAAAT
The DNA here is from genome assembly GCF_003086295.3 of Arachis hypogaea. Classification (NCBI taxonomy): domain Eukaryota; kingdom Viridiplantae; phylum Streptophyta; class Magnoliopsida; order Fabales; family Fabaceae; genus Arachis; species Arachis hypogaea. The sequence continues at coordinate 109,652,057 of NC_092047.1, read as the reverse complement.
ACATGCGGTCAAAGATCTAATTGGATTTTTAATTAGAGAAAGTTTAATGGGTCAGCACTTTTATTAAAATATGGCTAGCACTTAACCAACAAAAAAAAAGTGAGTAATTCTACGCTATTAGATGTAATCTCACACCATTAAAATATTAATGATGGTTAATTGATAGTTACAAATCACAAAATTTACTCACCCCTAACAATCCTCTTTTAATTATGATACCTTCAATTTACGAACAAATATTCAGATAATTCTAACCTTTTTTAAATAATTAATTATTAAATATTTATAAATCTAATTATTTAATACATGATATTTTCTAAAAATAGCATTAACATGTATATTGGGTCCTTATAGTTTTACCAAATTTTTAATTAGATTTTTATAATTTTTTTTATTTTCAATTAGATCCTTACATTACTGTTTTTAATTTTTTAATTAGGTCATTTTCATTTAAAAAACGTTAACATAATATTTCTCCCAAAATACATGTAGTCAAAGATCTAATTAGATTTTTTATTATAATACCTTCAATTTACAAAAAAATATTCAGTTAACTCTAATATTTTTTACACTAAAAATGACCTAATTATAAAATTAAAAACAATCTAAACTAGGAACCCAATTGAAAGAAAAAGAAATATAGAAACTTAATTGTAAATTTAGTAAAACTATATAGACTAACAGAATAATTAAACTAATAAAATATTAGAATTATTGATTCACAGAAATATAAAAAAGAATAACAATAATTACTAAAAAGATATGAAATAAAATATTAGAATTATTAATAAATTTGAACATAATTAATTATTAAATATTAATTTGCATATGATTGATAATACTTTCCTAAAAAAAATTAAAAAAAAAGAAATATTTAAACTAACAACAGAATATATTACGTAAACATCTTGGCGTCAAAAATATAATCTGTAGAATTAAAATTGATGATTAACTTACTGAAAAACATATACAAATTGATTTCAGAAGGTGTCACATCGGTATGTTTAATGCTAAAATATAATTCGTTATAAAATAATATAACGATTAACTTCCAAATTTTATTTTAACAATTAGAATGACTAATTTGCTACATATACAGAAGAATAATTACGGACAAATAAAAAGCAAAAATGAATGCAATTTATTATAGTATACTATTTTGAAATGTATTAGAATTAATGAGTGAATTATTTAACTAAATTAAAAAAATTCATTCAAAAAATTATATCAGATCGAATTGTTATTGGATTATGAACTAAGAATGGAACTAAATTGAAAATGCTGGTCTCATTATCTCATAAAAAAGGAGAATAACATTATTATTATTATTATTATTATTATTATTATTATTATTATTATTATTATTATTATTATTATTATCTAAGACCCTAATAGTAAATAACCCATTTAAAATTAAAAAATAAGAATAATGTGTATGTTGAGTAAAGATTGGATAAATAGAATGAGCAACTGGCACTAAATATAGATAGTTTAGGGAGTCAAAAACATTTCCCTAATATTATTTGTTCTCTCATCGCCAATTTACTTTATATATAAGAACAAGAAGTCTCATCAAGAACTCCACTATAATTGTATGTTCTGTAACAATATTATTATTCCGATTAGTATATATATATATATATATATATATATATATATATATATATGAAGACATTAATCACTAAGTAGCTGAATAATTGAATGTGGCCGATGAATACTTATGTGGATGAAGTTTGATGGAATCTTCAATTTTCTTTTTTTTTTTCAAAAAAAAAAAAGAGTTATTAAGATTTGCGGAAGTACATATTTCAAAGGAGTTGATGTGATTGTTAAAATTTTTCCGGTGTCTGAAATGAGGGATATATAGTTGTACGAATAATAATTCATGCCCCCACAAAATAAGAAAAGGGCAACAACTCATATCATTGAACAATAGACTAGTCCTTATTACTCTTTGGTAGTACAGTTGTTAATTTTCATGTTAGGTGTTTGTTCGCACATAGTAGTTAATGTGATCAATTATTTTATATCTAATTAATCTGTTGATGAATAATTTTAAAAAAATGCCTATATACTAATAATAATATGTGGTTAGTGAATTAAATTAATGTTGTGTGCATATGATATGACATGTCATCACAATAAGAGTATAGGACACATTTGTCTTTAAGATATAAGCTATCATTGAAATTGGAAAGACACCAAAAAAAATATTATAATGGTCAATGGTGGTTTCAGTTCTTTTCCAGAACTATGTGGAACTTTAATTGCAAGCAATTGTTTAGATGTTCCATAGCTAGCTAGTTGATGGAACACTTTACACCCAACTTCTAATTTATATTTGGGTAAATTATTAGAATATTTACTTACAGCTTAAAAATGTGAATATAGATTTAAAATTGAAAAATTATATTAAAATGGGACACAAAAGTGTATTATACATATATGAGTACGGATGTCAATGGGGCGGGGCGGGAGATGCCTCCCTGCTCCCTGTTCCTACCCCCATAATTAATTTCCGTTCCCGCCTCGTTCTTTGTCATGGGGGAATAATTGTTCTCATCCCGGTTTTTCGCGTTTCTCGCGTTTTCCGCGGGACTCCATCTCCCTATGTTTAACATTCATATGAAAATTATAGTAAAAAAATAAAAAAAATAAACTACAAAATATTATTACAAATACACAAAGATATCTTATCTAAGATTATAAGTTCAGAAATACAACCTAGCAAATCATAGTCCATAAAATAAAATTTTAAAATACAACTTCCATTTTAAAGAAAGCAATAAAATAAAGTCTTTAACATCAAATATTCTTTCATTGTCACTATATGTTACGGCCCGGCCCAGGACTCTCGCGGGTCAACCCGACCCGAGCTCCACCCGGCCCGGTCGCGCACCCTCCAGCCGACCCGGACACGCGTCCCGTACGGCCCACCCGCAGCTATGGGACAGCGTCCTTGAGAATATGGGCCTATCCTCCAGAGGAGCCCACTGCTGACATGTATATAAGGGGAAGATTGGCTCTTCCTCCGGGGTACGTCACATTCTTACACACCCTTATTCCGCCTGCACATATTCTGACAAGAGCGTCGGAGTGTCTTTGCAGGTGGCACCCCCCCTTCACACAAAGTACTCGGGACCTCGTGCCTCTCAGACTAGAAGACCGTGACCAGACGGGCCCCTTCTATCACTCTGAATCTCGATCCGAACCGTCCGGTAACCGACCTACCGAACATTGGCGCCATCTGTGGGGACAACTCGTCCATGGATTTCGTACTGGTCCAAACTAGGACAGGCTCCGAGGCAGCGCCTCCCGTGCTCGGGAGAGGCGCCGTTGCGGCGGAAACCCGGCAACAACAGAGGTCGCCCCAAGGGATGCGACGCAAACTTACGAGAGACGCCCCTTCGGGGGACAGGGGACAACCACGCCAGGATAATGCAAGAGCTACGCCACAGAATGCAGGACTTAGAGCGCAGGCTAGCAGAGAGAGAGCGCGACCAACGCACCCCAGAGCAGAGCCCCACCCGTTCCCGTTCAAGGAGCCGCTCGAGGCGCACGCCCAGCCCCCAATACGAGTCGGAGAGCACTGGGGGACGGGTACGCCCCAGAAGAAGAAGTCGGGAGCCCAGCATCTACGCCCGACACGAAAGGCGGCGTGCGTCGAACAGGGGCGACGAGGAGGTGCGCCGCGAGAACGACGAGTCGAGAAGAACTGCCCGAGGACCCGTCATAATAGGAGCGACTCCTTTCCACCGTTCTGTACTCGAGGTCCGGCTACCGAAACACTTCGACAAGCCGACAGACATGAAGTATGACGGAACGCAAGACCTCCTGGAACACTTGACGGCCTTTGAGGCCAGGATGAACCTAGAAGGAGTGGGAGACGAGGTCAGATGTCGCGCTTTCCCGGTCACCTTAGCGGGCCCGGCAATACGGTGGTTTAACAACCTTCCGCAAGGCTCGGTGACCCAATTCTCCGACATCAGCCACGCCTTTTTGGCTCAGTTCACGACTAGGATTGTCAAAGCCAAACACCCAATCAATTTGCTAGGGGTGACACAGAAACCCGGGGAGCCGACCAGGAAATACCTGGACCGTTTTAATGACGAGTGCTTGGAAATTGACGGTCTGACGGACTCGGTGGCAAGTTTGTGCTTGACGAACGGGCTCTCGAATGAGGACTTCAGGAAACACCTCACCACAAAGCCCGTCTGGACAATGCAAGAGATCCAGTGCGTGGCCAAAGAATACATCAATGACGAGGAAGTCAGTCGGGTTGTGGCTGCCAATAAACGGCAGCCCGCCTACAACCAAGTCCGGCACTTTGAAGGCAGAGAAAGACCAAAGGAGCATGCCAGGGACGGCGGTCCGAGTAAACCACCCAAACCGTTCCCCCGAGTTGGGAAGTTCACCAACTATACCCCCATCACGGCATCAATCACTGAAGTTTACCAACAGATAGCAGAAAAGGGGATACTGTCGAAGCCCCGACCACTGAAGGACAGGACGGGAGGAAACAAGAACCTCTACTGCGAGTATCACAAGGGTTACGGGCACAAGACCCAAGACTGCTTCGACCTAAAGGACGCCCTCGAGCAAGCTATCAGGGACGGCAAACTCGCCGACTTCTCCCACCTTATAAGGGAACCAAGGAGACGCAACCGGGACCACGATGGCGAAGACAGATCCCGACCAACAAGGCGACGACAAGAACCAGAGGGTGACGACCACGGTCTCACGGTGGTAAACGTGGTGACGGCCAGGAATACCGCCCCGAGGTCAAAATTGGCGCAGAAAAAAGATGCCAAGGTCCTAGCGGTCTCCACCTCATCTGTCAGAAGTCTCAAGGGTCTCCCACCTATCTCTTTCGGCCCGGAGGACCAATGGTTTGACGAGGTGCCGGAAAGTCCGCCCATGGTCATCACGGCTAGGGTCGGAACTGGCCTCGTCAAACGAATCCTGGTAGACACGGGGGCAGACTCAAATATCATGTTTCGAAACGTTTTCGATGCCCTGGGATTGAGAGATTCCGACCTGACGACCCACCAGCACGGTGTGGTAGGGTTAGGGGACCACTTCATTAAGTCGGACGGAATCATCACACTCCCGACCTCTGTGGGACAAGGGCAGAGACGGAGAACAGTCATGGCAGACTTTGTAATATTACGAGATTCCACGGCTTATAACATTATCCTAGGGAGAAAGACCATTAACGACCTGGGGGCAGCTATCAGTACGAAACTACTGGTGATGAAGTTCATCACCGATGACGGATCCGTGGGATCCCTCAGGGGCGACTTAGAAACGGCGGTCGCTTGCGACCACGCCAGCCTTTCTCTCAGAAAAAAAATCCAAAGAAGCGTCAGGGGTCTTCCTGGCCGACCTGGATGCCAGGGTAGACGACAAACCCAGACCAGAGCCAGAAGGAGACTTGGAAAAGTTCAGAGTCGGCGAGGAGGACGATAAATTCACATTCATAAACAGAAACCTCCCCCATGAGATAAAGGAGCCTTTGATGGAAATGATCAGGGCCAATGCCGACCTCTTTGCCTGGACACCTGCTGACATGCCCGGGATAGATCCCCAGCTCATGTCGCATCACCTGGCCGTTAAGGCAGGAGCCAAACCAGTGGCCCAGAGAAGGAGAAAAATGTCGCAGGAAAGGGCGGAAGAGGTGGCCAAGCAAACGGCCAGCCTCTTAGAAGCGGGGTTCATCCGGGAACTGGACTACTCGACTTGGTTGTCGAATGTAGTTCTGGTTAAAAAACACAATGGGAGATGGAGAATGTGTGTGGACTACTCTGACCTCAACAAGGCTTGTCCCAAGGACTGCTACCCCCTGCCTAATATTGACGCACTCGTGGATGCAGCGGCGGGGTACAGGTATCTAAGCTTCATGGATGCCTACTCAGGGTACAATCAGATACCGATGCACCGACCCGACGAGAAAAAAATGGCGTTCATAACGCCAGGGGGCATCTATTGTTACAAGGTAATGCCCTTTGGTTTAAAAAATGCTGGGGCCACATACCAAAGGTTGATGAATAAGATATTCAGCGAACTCATGGGCAAAACAGTAGAAGTCTACGTGGATGACATACTCGCAAAGACCGAACGACCCGACGATCTTCTGAGCGACCTTAACGGCATTTTCTCGTCCCTCCGGCAACACGGCATGAGGCTTAATCCGCTCAAATGCGCGTTCGCCATGGAGGCCGGAAAGTTCCTGGGTTTCATGATCACTCAAAGAGGAGTGGAAGCCAATCCCGAGAAGTGCCAAGCGGTCCTCCAGATGAAGAGTCCGGGTTGCATCAAAGACGTCCAGAGACTTGCCGGAAGATTGACAGCTTTATCCCGTTTCCTCGGTGCATCGGCAGCAAGAGCCCTACCCTTCTTCAATCTAATGAGAAAGGGAATGACGTTCGAATGGACCCCAGCGTGCGAAGAGGCATTCAACCACTTCAAGGAGATCTTGGCAGCACCACCAGTTCTCGGGAAACCCAGGACCGGAGAACCGCTCTATCTCTACCTGTCAGTAACCGAGGAAGCGCTTGCCGCAGTCCTCGTTACAGAAGAAGCGAAGACCCAACAGCCCGTTTACTTCGTGAGCAGGGCACTCCAGGGACCAGAGCTGAGGTACAGCAAACTGGAAAGACTGGCGCTGGCGCTCTTAGTGTCCTCCCGAAGGTTAAGACAATACTTCCAGAGTCACCGTATAGTCGTGAGGACGGATCAGGCGATTCGACAAGTACTGCAAAAACCTGACTTGGCTGGTAGGATGATGACCTGGGCCATCGAGCTCTCACAATATGACCTACAGTATGAGCCCCGACATGCAATCAAAGCCCAGGCAATGACAGACTTTTTGGTTGAGGTAACAGGGGACCCTCCCGAAGAAACGGGCACATGGTGGAGGCTTCATGTGGACGGAGCCTCCAACCAAACGTCCGGAGGAGCAGGGGTCATCTTAGAAAGCCCAGCAGGGGTCACCTATGAGCAATCAACCAAGTTCGAGTTCCCAGTGTCGAACAACCAAGCAGAATATGAGGCTCTCTTGGGCGGACTAATGCTAGCTCGGGAAGTCGGGGCGACGAAGGTCGAAGTATGCAGCGACTCCCAAGTCGTCACCTCGCAGGTAAACGGGAGCTACCAAGCCCGGGACCCCCTCCTCCAAAAATACTTGGAAAAGGTTAAGGAAATGACAAGCCAGTTCCAGGAGGTCATCGTCCAGCACGTTCCAAGAGAAAGGAACACACGGGCAGACCTCCTGTCGAAGCTGGCGAGCACAAAGCCAGGATCGGGTAACCGGTCGCTCATTCAAGGCATGGTGAAGGAACCAACGGTCGCCCTCCACTTGACAAAGTCGAGCCCCTCATGGCTGGACCCCATCACCAACTTCCTGGAACTCGGCAAATTGCCCGAAGATGAGAAAGCAACCAAAGCTTTAAGAAGGGAGGCGGCCAGATATGCAATCATACAGGGACAACTATTCAAAAAGGGACTCAGCCAGCCCCTATTGAAGTGTTTGCACCCCGACCAAACGGACTACGTGCTTAGAGAAGTCCATGAGGGGTGTTGCGGACACCACATCGGGGGCAAAGCCCTAGCAAGGAAGCTCATCCGAGCAGGATACTACTTGCCGAAAATGATGAAGGACTCAAAGGAATTTGTCAGAAAATGCACAAAGTGTCAACAAAACGCCAACTTCCACAGGGCGCCGGCCTCCGAGCTAAGCTCGCTAACGACTACACGACCTTTTGCACAGTGGGGAATCGACCTCCTGGGACCTTTCCCGGTCGGCCCAGGACAAGTCAAATACCTCATTGTCGCCATTGACTACTATACCAAATGGGTGGAGGCTGAACCACTAGCCACGATATCGTCCTCCAACTGCCGGAAGTTCATGTGGAGGCAGGTGATAACCCGTTTCGGTATCCCGGAGGTCGTTATCTCAGACAACGGGACCCAGTTCACAGACAAGAAGTTCATGGAATTCCTCTCTGGCCTAGGGATAAAGTAAAAGTTCTCCTCAGTAGAACATCCCCAAACAAACGGGCAGGTAGAGGCCGCAAACAAAGTCGTCCTCCTTGGTCTAAAGAAGCGCCTAGACAATAAGAAAGGAAGCTGGGCTGACGAACTCTCCTCCGTCCTATGGTCTTACCGGACAACCGAGCAAAGCGCTACGGGGGAAACTCCCTTTCGCCTAACATACGGGGTCGATGCGGTAATACCGGTCGAAATCGGCGAACCGAGCCCCCGACTGCTACTCGCGGGCATGAGCGAAGCGGTCGAGAAAGACCTGATTGAGGAAACAAGGGAGATGGCTCACCTAACAGAAACGACACTGAAACAAAGAATAGCCCTGCGTTACAACGCAAAAGTCCTCAAACGAGATTTCGAGGAAAGGGACCTCGTCCTGCGACGCAACGACATCGGCGTCCCGACCCCAGGGGAAGGTAAGCTGGCGGTAAATTGGGAAGGTCCCTACAGGGTAAGGGAGGTACTCGGCAAAGGCGCTTACAAACTCGAAAGACTCGACGGCAAGGAAATACCCAGAACATGGAACGCAGGTAACCTAAAGAGGTTCTACTCATGATCCACCGGCTCGCCGACCAGGGAGCCTAACCAGATAGTTGATATTTGCCCTATCCACATGTTAATTCATCTTGTTTACTTACTTTGACAAATACTTGCCCAGCTGACGATTAATTTTCACTTGTTCAAATTTTTTACTTGTTAAAATTTTCTTACTTCACATGTGTTTCACACGACTGATACCTAAAACGGCACCCCGGGATTGATCACCCCGGGAGCCAGACGGGTCATAAGCCTTAACCAATTCGGCGACGACGCGACCAAATCGGTCCGAACCGTTGCCAACGTAAAAATGGCGAGACGGGCACAAGAAATAAGCCCGCCCAGAATAAACGGTAAGACAATAACGGCAACACGACCAGACAACGAAACGAGCGTAAATCATAAAGCAACCAAATAAGGATAACTTATAAAGTGTCAAAACATGGGACGGACAAGCAAATTGTTCAAAACAAACAAACGACAAATACACAAAGTTACAAGGAATCACTTCCTCGGCATATCTACAACCTTGCCATCTTGAATCATTTTGAAGACCCCAATAGCAGAGGTGTCGAAGTCGGGAGCCACAATCTTCATTTGAGCCTTCAAGGCATCCTCAGTCATAGTAATTGCATTCTTTCCCTGATCCTTGGTCGCTTTCAGCTTCTTTTTGAGCCCCTCAACTTCCGACCTAGCGACCTCGGCCAACGAGACAGCTTCGTCACGCTCTTTCTCCAAGGCCGCCACCCGACCCTGGGCAGAGTTCAGCTGGCCCTCCAAGGTCATCTCCCGCTCGATTAGGCGGGCCACCGACTCGTCCAAAACTTTCAACTTCTCGGCAGCGAACGCCGCCTTCTCCTCCGAAACCTTGAGCTTCTCCGTCATTTCGGACAACTGACCTTGGAGCTGCTCAACTTGAACTTTGAAATCATTATTGGCTTTAACGAAGGACTCGAGCTTCCTCCGGAGAGCTTGCATCCCCGACAACTCGAACTCAGCCTTTCGGGCTATTACGGCTCCCCGGAGCAAAGTCCGATACATCCATCTAGCCTGCCCAGCCAGTTCAGTGCCAAGGAAATGTTCCTCCGTCCCGGGGATCAATTGGGAATCTATAAACCTTGTTGCATCAAAATTTCTCTCCATGATACTAAGGGCCCCCTCCGGGCTGGCTGACGACCTCCGCCTCTTGGGGGTGTGAATAAGCTCCACGTCATCATCTTCTTGGTGAGAAGTGGTTGAGTGCCTGCCAGTTGCCTCCTCGGGAACAGGGGAACCCTGATCCCCGATAGGCCTTTTCCCCGCCTTAACGGCCTCCCGAGAAGAAGCCTCACCCTGACCTTCAACCTCCACGGCCGGACCCTCTGACTTCCCGGTCTGATCCTCCGCCTCCCCAGCATCCTTCTCCGCTTTCTCGTCGTCACTATCCTCAAAAAAGGTCTTCATCAAGTTTTCAAGTCCGACCACAGTGGCAGACATTTCCACTACAACAAACAACAAACGCGTTAGTCGTCAAAACGGATAAACGAAACAACAGTAAACGCAAAGACAAGCAAACAAGACAACTCACGGATATAGCTCCTGCCGGCCTCCCGTTCACCCATAAGAAGATGAGGGTTCACGGGGTTCTTTTCAAAAATAGCAAAAAGAACGTCAGCTATTTGCTTATCTACAGGTGACAACCTTTTGTACGTCACCTTGATAAAGGGATTCGACCCCGCCCCGAAACTCCAGTAAGTCGGGATAAGCCGCTCCCCCTCTAACGACAACCAAAAGGGATGACGACCTCTGACGGGACGGACTTTGAAATACTTATCTTTGAAACCATGGTAGGAGTCCTCGAAGAGGCCAAATATTCTCCTACCCTGGCCAGAACGGAAAGAGAGAAATCCTTTCCTCGCCTTCCCCTGCTTGGAAGGGTTGGTGAGGTTGAAGTAAAAGAGGAAGACGTCCACTGACACCGGCAGCTCTAGATACTCGCAAACCATTTCGAAACAGCGGATCGAGGCCCAACTGTTCGGATGAAGCTGAGAGGGGGAGACGGATATCCGGTTTAGGAGTGCCATTTGAAACTCAGAGAACGGTATCCGGACGCCAACTTGCGTGAACATGGACTTGTAAAACCAAATCCAATCAGGGACGCGAGGAGAATGGAAGTTGAGCTCATAAATATGCTCGTGGGGGGTAGGAACAACGGTCTCATAATTGGCCTCCTCGTCCGTCTCCCCACACAAGTGACCGGCTCGCCGGAACTCATTCAACTCCTCCAAATCCATTTGGTTGGGCGATGCCTTTATATCGTCAGTCACTCAGGCGTACGGGTCGTAGGCCGCGCCAGATCCGGAAGATCGGGAGACGATGCGAGGCATACCTACAGCGGGGTACCAATCCGTTAGTCTATGAGGTCGGGAGTCCATAAAAACTCAAGAGCTACACCCTTTCAACTTTGTCACGACCAAATACGGTTAAAACCTAAGCCTATCGCACAAGTCACCCGAAAACCTACCCCGGAATGGTACCCCTCCCATAATTCATCTACCCCAACGTTGGAAAGCCATCAGGCAAAGGTAAACAGAAACAGCAACTACGCAACAATAAGGCACAGTATAAACACAAGAGAGTAAGAAACAAGAAGTTACCTGAAATGGCTGTAGGAACTAGAGTGTGAAAGAGAAGCACAAGATAGCTCGGGCGAGAAAATTTGGATGTCAGGGAGAAAAGAGGATGAAAATGGCAAGAGTGGGAGAAAAAGAAAAAAGAAACTGTTTAAAAACCACCACGAGAAGCGCGAAAAAAACAGGGGCGAAACGGTCTTTACGCGCGGGGTTTTTTCAAAACCATTATGAGCATTTAATGCTCAGCGCGAAGATCGAAGCAACGAACGAACGCCTCAGCAGACCAAGGGACACGCGCACAAGAGACGCGCCTCTCTTACGGTCAGCCGACTCAACGACAACGCACGATCAAGGACATCACGCGCCACCGATTGCCCTCACGACCCTCACTGGCGCGTCGGGGGCACTGTTACGGCCCGGCCCAGGACTCTCGCGGGTCAACCCGACGCGAGCTCCACCCGTCCCGGTCGCGCACCCTCCAGCCGACCCGGACACGCGTCCCGTACGGCCCACCCGCAGCTCTGGGACAGCGTCCTTGAGAATATGGGCCTACCCTCCAGGGGAGCCCACTGCTGACATGTATATAAGGGGAAGATTGGCTCTTCCCCCGGGGTACGTCACATTCTTACACACCCTTATTCCGCCTGCACATATTCTGACAAGAGCGTCGGAGTGTCTTTGCAGGTGGCACCCCCCTTCACACAAAGTACTCGGGACCTCGTGCCTCTCAGACTAGAAGACCGTGACCAGACGGGCCCCCTTCTATCACTCTGAATCTCGATCCGAACCGTCCGGTAACCGACCTACCGAACACTATACAACTTCCAACAAACATCTCCATGTTTTCTGTTAAAACAACAGAAACATAAATATGTTAACATACAGTGACGAGAATGGAAGCAAACACGCAGACGCAGAAGTGGAGAGGGGAAGGACGCCGCGCCTGAAGAGAAAGAATGACGCAGTGAAGCTGCCAGGGTGACAGCACAAGAGTGGCCAGTGGCGAGTGGAGACCGACGATAGCGTATAGTGCTGTGAGGGTTTTGAAGTTTGAACAAAGTGGAGAGTGAGTGAGTGACTGGAGTCTGGAGAGTTGGGGCTTGGGTGGGAATAGAGAGTTAGAGACGGCGCAGCAACAAAGGTGACAAAGGAAGATAAGGTTATGATTTTTTAATGGGTGAAATTACTAAAATACCCCTATGTTAGAAATAAAGTAAGGGTATTTAAGTAAGTTTAACAATTCGGGAAATTATCGGGAATGGGGCGGGAATCCCCACTCGAGTCCCCGCGCCTGTCATAGGAGAATTTTGCTTCCCATCCCCATCCCACGAGAAAATTTTTCTACTATCAGAACCCCGTTCGGGGCGGTCCCCGCAGAGATTCCCGCCTCCTGAAAATTTTTGACACTCTTATATATGAGTCACACTTTTTCACATGCTGCGAAAAAACAATTTTATCTGAAAAAATAATTTTTCTATTTTATTTTTTTCAGAAGGGATTTATATAATATGCTTAAGATAAAATGAAGTGTTTATGATGTTCTAAAGAAATCTTAAAATCTATGTCAGGAATAATGTTAATTTCATTAATTTCATCAACAATATCCTTATGTAGTTGATGTTCTAAACCTTATTCAGAAGATGTCAAAGTTTTCATCTGTTGGAAGGAAGCAATTGAATTACAATGTTCAACCTAGCTTTAATTTGTTTTCAAGCAGTTTTAAGATCAAGCAAAGAATAATTGAATAGTACAAAGCAAATTGCACTTTAAGAAGGGTGTTAAAACAAAATTTCCATTAAGATTTAAGAATTATTTTTTTTTAATTACAATAACATAAACAAGAAGAATACCTTAATCATTAGAAAATAACATTCAATTATGATGATAGTGAATAGTTTGTTCGCTCAAATTGTTGGAAATTTGAATCTAACTTTGTTTATGTAATTGGTCAATAATATATGAAGATAGTGAATTATTAATGGATCTTCACTTTTTAAAGTACATAATGATAAGTCCATGTTGCGTCCCCTTTCATCCCCCATTGTTGTTTGGGTCCGCAATCCAACATTATTAATAATTGCTTTTAATTCCATAAACATATCATATCATATATGTGCTATATATTGTGGTCGTCGTTTTTCCCCTTCATTATTAATATTTTTAAAAACCAATTTTCTTTGTGCGTTCAATTTCATTAATAATGTGCCTTGGTTTCTAGATTCATAACTAAATTCATGTATAGTTTGTGCTCCAAGGTGGAATGTAAAGATGGGTCATGGGTGTGAAACTATGAGACCAATGACTGAATGAGTTTGTACGTTTTTGATGAATTGTTAGTGGTGGTATCCGTAAAAACATTTCAATTATCTTAAAAAATAATAAAAGAGAAAAGAGATGATTGTGAGATAATATTTAAATTGGCCTTTAAAGTTATATTTACGTTTCAATTTGATTTTAAAGTTTTAGTTTATTTAATTTAATTCTTTAATGTAGTATTTGTGACTCATGTTAGTCCTAATTCTATTCTTGTCATAGACAGTTAATAGTCTGTCGAAATAGACTGATCAATACCATATTAGACGCTCTAATGATAATAATTAATGTTTTTTTTTTTATCTTAATTTACTCTCTAAAAATCTTTAAAATTCTTAATTAAAATTAGGATTAGGGTCTTAATGGAATAAATTGAGGTAAAAAAAATTTTCAATTGTCACTTTAAATAACCATTAAAAAATTTAGTAGAATAATCATTAATCAATATCAACACGTTAATAATTTTGTGACAAAAATAAGATCAAAGACTAACGTGAGTTACGAATATTAAATTGAAGAACCAAATTAAATAAATTACAACTTTGAAAATCAAATTAAAGTGCAAGTATAATTTTAGAGACTAATTTCATTACTAACTCATATTTAATTTGTGAAAAAATGTTTAGAAAAAGAATGAGAGTTTGATCAGAGTGTATGCAAAATGAGAATTAAGATCTTATTTCGTAATCTAGGAGTCTTAAAGGACTATTTTGAGTTTTTTTATATTTTTTTTTGGTTAAATTTTAAACAGAAGCGTATGATCTAAATTACTTAAATAAATTTAAATGTTAAAATTGTTTGGACGTAGACAATAATTCTTTTTCTTATTGCTAGATGAAAACTCAAGAGAGTTACAAAACCAAGCATCACATGATAAGAATCTCACATCATCAAGCATAAAAATAAGCTAACAAAATATTAAAACTTAAAAGTGAAGAGGAGTAACTGAAGTTACTATGTAAATTATGTTTATGAGTTAATACTCAAATTCGTCCCTGAAAGATACCTCGATCTCCATATTAGTCCTCGAAAGATAAAGTTAATCAAAAGAGTCCTTGAAAGATACACGACTGAATCAGGTTCGTCCTTCCGTCAATTCGCTTGATGACTTGGCTAACGTCTGCTGATGTGTGACGTTAACTGCCACGCTGGCCGAGAAGGAAAACGACGCCGTTTTGAGTGGATGCCCAGATAGTCATGATTCAGCGTCGTTTTGTACGCAGAGTGGATTCAAAACAAGGCCAACTCCGAGCTCTCTTCTCACCAGAAGAAGATTTCAAAGTTGATGACCACATCGGCGTTGTCATCGCCGGACTCACCGCCAACGGCCGCGTTCTCTCGCGCTACATGCGCAACGAATGCATCAACTATTCCTATACCTACGAGTCTCCTCTTCCCGTTGGACGACTCGTCGTTCAGCTCGCTGACAAGGCTCAGGTATCAAGGTTTAGGGTTTTTGGTTTTTTGTTACTATTTTGGTTCTTGGATCGTGCAATTGTTGTGCTAGGATTTATTTTGTGTTTTGAAATGTTTGGATCTGCATATGCAGTTTTGGTGTTTTTTTTTTTTATTAATTTGAATTGTCAAATTTGACAGTCCTATAATTGTTGATTATGTTAATTGCGGTGGAATTGATTGGTTTTTAGGTTTGTGGTGTTATTTGTAACTGTGAGTAGTGATGAAGTGTGGAAGTTCTCTTTTATGATGAATTGAGGGTTTTGTAGTGTGGTTTAGTCATCTCAGTTATGGTGCTAAAATTGGCTATGATGAAAGGATGATTGTATATGGCATCAGCTATTATCATATATGTTCAAATTCCATTCTTTTAAGTATTTATTACCTTTTGCAGTGGTATTGAGTGTTAAAAACAAAAAGTTTCTTTAAACTGGTACTGATTGCTATAGTGTTAAATATGAGATGTTGTGGTTATGCTGCTTGTAGTTTGTACATTCGAACTAAGTGGCTGGAAATTATTACAAATATGTTTTAATTTGCGATTTTTGTCTTCTGTTTTTGAATGTATTTGTGATGGACCTCAAAGTTAGTTATGGGATGTGCATTTTGAAATGTTGTCAATCTTTTCTTATTCTGTTTGGAGGCTATTGAGCTGAGCTCTTAAATGTGAAATGACTAGTTAGCTGCATGCAAAAACTAACAATATTCTTTGGTGTCTTTGATGCTAATGTAATGGGAAAGCTATTTAGCTATGATGGGGGAATCAGTTCACCTAGTGTGCCTTGTGGTGAGTTATAGTCATTAACTAGATGTGCTTCCTCTAATTTGGTTTGTGAGAGGCCATTGGTCCACAATCTGTCTGAAGTTTGAATAGCTCATTGAATCTATGCAACATATTAATGGAGTGAGAGGAAATCTTGAATGGGGCAACATCTATGTCATGCAACTCTATGTTTACCTGGCTTTACTTTGAAGATATGTGGTGGGGTGTTGAAGATATATGCAACTCTATGCATATTAAGGCATGTATAATGTCTATTTTGTAAATATCTACAAATTTGATGTATGAAAGAAAGAAGTATTTGCTGAATTTATTATAAGAGCTCTTTCTCTTGTGATGCAATTTTAATGGCAGGTTTGCACCCAGCGGTCATGGAAACGTCCTTATGGGGTTGGCCTCTTGGTCGGTGGAATGGATGAATCAGGAGCTCACCTCTATTATAACTGTCCAAGTGGAAACTATTTTGAATATCAGGCTTTTCGCTATCTCTGCTGAGACAATTAAGGGGACTAGTTCAGCCACTGCTAAGAAGCTTGTCAACTTTATGACCTTCGTTCCTACTCTAGGTTTCAAGCCCCCAAGAAAGACTGATAAATGACTTTGATTGGTGTTGAAATGTATTCTGGTTGAATTTGTTTTTGTGTGAGGATACTTTATGTTTTTTTGCACAGGGCAATTGAACTTCTATTATCAACATTTTGGTTATCTATGTAATTGAAAGTTGTACTATGCCCTTTTATTTTGTCTAGCATACTTTGCTGTGGTTTGTATCCTCATGTAAAACCTTTTTATTTTGCTCCTTAAGACAATGTGACAACTAGCCTTCCATGGCAACTCAATGTTTAAGAGTACTTTGACTACTGATTTTGTTCATTCCTTAGTACATCTTTCTGTAATAGTGATTCGATTTGGTTTGGAACCTTTGAATTGGATTGTGTAGTCTTAATCTTAAATAACCAAATGCAACATCTATTCTCATTCAACAAATTACTCTCCTTACAGCATGACATATCAACACATTTTGTTTTACTTGGAACTAGATAACAAACAACAAACCATTACATTAAGGACTACTACCACAAACAGGAAAACTATTAATATTTTCAATGATTTTACTTCAGCTTCCAAACTGCCCAGTCTCCATGCCACCTTCAACCTCCATTCATCATAGTCACTTTCAACTTGCAGCCCAGCCCCGTAATCTTTCTTTGTTCCACCTTCGCCCACCACTTCATACTCATCATCGTCAACCCACTTAAAGTAATTGCAGTGACTGCCCTTCTGCGAATTCAAGAATCAGAAAAGAAAAATCTGAATAAAACCCCAAAGCACAAAACAACATGGAAAACCTTTAACTTCTTACGCAACACTCACCCGGTACCTTGGACATGCACGAAATAGTCTATCTGGTTTTCTGCTGTCCCAGATTTTCTCAACGCAGCCTTCAACCCGCAGAAACATGATTCCTCATGGGTTTTCCTCCTGGTTCGCATTTAAGCGCTGGAACCGTTACTGCCGTTCGAGAAGAACGACACACCACCTCCATGGCCTCCATTTCCTGCCTCCATCTTCACCCCCAAACCAGCAATTTCAACACTAACCCAGGCATATGGCCCTTTTATTGCTGAAGGCGACGTATTTATCATCGAAATTAGGATTAGGTTTCAAACAATTAGGGACTGATTTGAACTGTTTTTCCAAACTTACCTTGTCAGCAATACATTATGACACGTTGGCCTCCTCCACGTTGGAAGCTAACGACACACCTCAGCAGACGTTAGCCAGGTCACCGACGGAGTTGACGGAAGGACAAACGTGATTAACTTGGGTAACTTTCGGGGATTCTTTTGATTAACTTTATCTTTCGGGGACTAATATGGAGATCGAGGTATCTTTCAGGGATGAATTTGATATTTAACTCTTATGTTTATATAAATAAGGTAAAGTAGTAATTTTATTTTACTGAAAACATTCCCATAAGCCCATAGGAAAATAATGGGCAAACCCACCTTTCACATGAGTTTGAAATTGGGGGGAAGAGGATTTAATTGAATGTAATATTTGATATTTCTGAGAATATTTTTTAGGAATTTTGAAAACGAACTTTCAACTAAACACACACTGAAATTCTTCTAACATAAAAGCTAAAAAGTTTTGTGATTATAAGAAAAAGAGTAAAGTATCGTTTTTATCCCAACGTTTGGAATAAGTTTTAAAGTTGTTCCTAACGTTTCAATCGTCCTATTTAAGTCTCTAATATTTTAAAATTGACTCAATGTTGTTCTGCTGTTACGGATCCCTTAACAAAATTGACGGCAGGACAAAATTGAGACGATTTTGAAACGTTAGGGACTTAAATAGGACGAAAACGTTGGAGACAAAAACGATACATAGAAATAAATTTTAATTATATCAAGTTTTTACTATACATAGTATTCAATTATTTTTTAATTACATCTAAGTAAATTACACTTAATCATATTACTTTCATTCTAAATAAATTATTTTTTATAAATTTACTTTTAAAGATTTTTAGTTATCATGAAATGTTTGTAGAATGACTAGTATATAAACTTGCGGAAATATATATATATATATATTTACAATAAAATATAAATTATACTTTTGTCTCTAATGTATCAAAATTCTTTAAAATTATAAAAAAATAAATTTATTTAAAATGAAAGTAATGTGATTAAGTGTAATTTACTTATTATATGTTATTAAAAAATAATTGAATACTATGTATAGTAAAAAATTAATATTATTAAAAGATTAAATTAAATTAAAATTTATTTTTATGTATCGTTTTTGTCCCAACGTTTTCGTCTTATTTAAGTCCCTAACGTTTCAAAATCGTCTCAATTTTGTCCTGCTGTCAATTTCGTTAACGGATCCCTAACGGCAGGACAACATTGAGTCAATTTTGAAACATTGAGGACTTAAATAGGACGATTGAAACGTTAGGGACAATTCTGGGACTTACCCCAAACTTTGGGGACAAAAACGATACTTTACTCTAACAAAAAACAAAACCCTTATGATCCACAAATATAATTGGGCTTGTAGTGTTAAATTGGGCCACATGTTCCATGATAGAATACTATGCTAAGTTTTAGAAATGCATACAATTCTTTTCCGATGACCAAAAATACAAAAACAGATTATTTTTTTCAAATTGATTTTTTAAGTTGTATTAGATTAGTTTAATTTAATTGGACACCAAAGAAAGAGAGTAACTTAATTCAATAATAACAAAATATGAGCAACATTTACCAAAAAAAAAAAAAAAAAAAAACAAAATATGAGCAACAATTTACATTCTAAATGTTCAGTATTAAACATAAGAGAGGTATATTTGCAAGTTTACATCATTTGAAAATATAATAATTGTTATAATTTATAAATGTTTGGTAACTCTTAACGATTTTAAATGAACACCTTCATATTTCATTCATTAAAAAATCATGAACATTCCATTTACAGGGAATTCAAAAAATTCAATCTTTGTCCATTACTATAGTTGTGTAATTCATCAAAGTACACATTCAAAAGCAGGTCAACTTCACAAGGAATGGGGATTTTGCTACAAAAATAAAAAGACAAGGATACTAACAAAACTAAAGCATATTTTTTAGGATAAAAGGAATTCATGTCTAGGCTCAATCTAGATACAAAGTATAAAATCATGGTCACATATTGGAGCTGGAACCTAGAAGAGCCAAAATAACAAGTAATTAACAATATATGACTTATCCTGTTACCTGCAAATAAATAAAAAGAAAAAAGAATACAGTTTTTCTTTATGATTCACATTCCATTATCACAAGCTTTTTGTGCAAACAAATCCATCAGTTTGTTCACAACTTTAAGAGATAACACAAGAACAGCAAAAAGAATTGTAAAAGGATACTCTTGTATTGAATCTAAGAAGCATTAATGTGTTTAACTAGCTATATTTATATGTGTATCACTATCAGTCTATCACTACACATAGGATTGAAAACATCCATAACGAAATTCAAACCATATCTATTGAATCCATAAGAATGTCTCTTTCTTGTTATTTGATGTTGCAGCAATCAGTAAACACCATTAGCAGCCGAAGTATTGGACGAAGGCGATTGCTGCTTTTGGCCTCGAGCATTAAAACCTGCAAACCAAGCAACCCTCATAAGCTGCAAACCAAGAATTAGCACCCACCAGCAAACCAGCCCTCTAATAGTATGCATCATCCATGCCGGCACACCAAGTTCGGCTCCAAGCTTCAACCCCCTCATTAGCTGCAGAACACGGTAGGACTCGTATATGACCGGGGTAACGAGCCAGACCGGTGATTGCCAATGCCAAGTCAGTATCTCAGTCAGAACCTGTACTGACAATAGAAGAAGATAAGGTCCAAATAGAACTAACGATGAGATGAGAGGAAGTTGAGGCTGCAGAATGCCCTTATCAGATCCAAACATCAGCAACATTGGGATGATGAATCCGGTTAGAGTAGCAACTATGTTCCAGAACCGGTAGCTGAAGGGTGCCTTGCTGTTGCATTCTTGCATTGGATTCTTCGGACGCGAAACAGAGTCAGCCATGAGGAGAAAAAGGGTTGCGCCGAGGTTAAAGATGCAATCAAGTCCAACCAAGGAAAGTAGGCTTGCTATATTGGGACCAAGAAAGATTGAGGATATTGGTAACCATAACGTCGGCACCATGCCGGTTGCAAGGAGAACAGAAGGACCTAGAAGCCACATAGGCCACTTGAAAAGCTGAAATTGCATGCCTGAGTGATTCTCAGTCTCTGCAGATGCTTCGGCATTTTCTGTAATCGATTCAGCTGTTTTACTAGGATCAAGAGTTTCAAATATATTGGCCGAACTCGGCAAGAACTTATCACTCTGATTATCTGTAGGAGCATAAGTGAAAGGTGACGGCTCCCACGGAGTCAACTTTGTGCAGCATATGCTTGATTCTTTTATTCGAGTACGAGGAAAACTAAGTCCCTGGAGTTGAAATGCTTTTCCAGAGTTTAATAATATCAGGCTTCTATGATGTTCCTTCCTGTTAGTTGATGTGTGTATATGATAATGAGTTTGAGTTAATGATGCCATTCCTATATTCATTCTTGACTTCAGAAAATCCAAATGATTATGCGCTTTTGCCTATAAAATTAAGATATCACAGACTAATAAACTCAGTGTCATACAAAAGCATATATAATATTCTAAGATAATAATACAAGTTTCTAACACAACAAAAAGAACAAATTACTGTTGTTGAAAGAGACATGGAAAAAATGTATCATAAGACCTCAATTTTCTGGGGCAATGTTGCAAGTTAATGCATTAATTCATTGAATATTCCTTAATCCATATCAGTTCTTATGATTACGCACTCAAAGCTCCAAGGAAAATTTCATCAAGGAATGGTACTAGATTTAGAGATAGTTATATGATTATGGTCCCTAACATATAGTAGTCAACATTTCTCATTCTTATGACTCGAAATCTTAAAAATTACACAATCAAAATTCAAACCATATTATTGAAGTTACACTTGTTTGAATGTAAAACTCCAACTAATACATGGTGCCAGATCATGTCCTATTCACTAAATGCTAAATATAGCATACAAAGGACAGGTCTTCCAAATGAGAATGGAGAATTTTCAATTTACTGAATTTCAGTATGCTTCAATCTTTCCTTCTATTGTGTTTTACATTTTACCATTCATTCCTAACAATCATATAGGACTGTTGGGAAAACGCATTAGAAACTTGGTCGGATTTCATAGCGAAGTATCTTTCCATATCTCATATTTATGTTTACCTCAGTGTTTCTCATATTTATGTTTTACCTCATAATGTTTAAAAATAACAAGAATACTAGATAATGAATAAGAGAACGCTTCCTCAAAAAGCTTATTTTCTTTTTTCTTTTATAGTTTTCTTCTATATGTAAAAAAAATGCATTTGTTTGTATTGGATTGAATGCCTATCAGAAAGACAAAGGTAACTACTGACTGTAAAATTACAAACTTATTTCCTTAAGATTTCTCTAATCTACATCAAACATCAGGAATCTGGAATCAGTATGATAAGATTATCAAATCCTAATGGTAATTTTGACTAAACAATGCAAACAATTTCCACAGTATAGTAAACAAATCAACAAGGATTCTAATCATAACCAAATTTTCATACCAATGTTGGAATATCAGAGCTTTATCCATCAACTTCAAATCAAAACTCCAAGTTCCTCACTACCATAAAATGGTAGAGTATCAATAACAATTCATTTACACACACACACAAAAGAGGCACAAACAAATCCAGCAAACTGGTTCCAAACTTCCATTGATTTTTGCAGTGGAACATATAAAGGGTAAGCAAAAAAAGCATTCAAATATAAAGATTCAATAAAAGGGTCAACATAAGAGGTTTGGCATCAAGTATCAACCTCTGAAGAAGCATAATAATGGGAAAATAGAAGGGGAAAACAGAGAATAAAGGGTGAAAATGGAAAGTGACCTTTATGAGGGGAAATCGAAGGATTTGAGGAAGCGAATTGTGTCCAAAATCATTTGAATCCGATGATCATAGAAAGCTTCAGACACTGACACGTGAGGTCAAGGCTTCTCAAACTTTGAGGGCGAAGCACGAACCGGAAAAACGATATATCATCAATCGTTGCCTGCTGGGTGGAAAATTCTCTCTCTCTCCCTCTCCTTTTTTTTTTCTTTAAAAATTGTAAAAAATTTTAAACATATTTTAGGTTTTATTTTTATTTTAATTTTATCTCTAAAATTTTTTATTTGTATCAAAAATATTCTGACAGCTACATTTTAAAAAAAATTAAAATTAATTCAACAATAATTCATGACAATTATATCGATTTGCTTTTGATAAAAATTATTCCTATAAAATTATTGTTAAATTAATCCTAAATTTTTTAATATTAAAATTTTTTAAGATAAAATTAAAACAAAATAAAACTTAGAATACTTTTAAAATTTTTAACAAATTTTAAAAACGAAAAATATATTTTATTCTTAATAAAAAATCAAATTTTAAATGCAAGCTCATATGTGCTAAAATTGGACTAGACTAACAAGTTCGATCAAAAAATTAGTGAAGCGGTCAGTCCAGTTGGCCACTAAACCAAACTACTTTTCATTATACTTTTTTTAAATATATAACATATACAAATTAAGTTATATTTTTTAAATTTATATTTATTAATTATAATTTAAACGGTTCAATTCGTGATTTACCGATTGAATTAGTGAGTTAATAGTCTGATCGGTTTAGTTTTGACAATTATGTACAGAATAATACGCAATTTGATTCTTAAACTTGTAAATGAGTTTCAATTTAGTCCCTAAAATTTTAGTTGCTTCTATTTAATTTCGAAACTTTGTAAACATGACTTAGTTTTCGACGTACAGACATTAATGGGACACTGACATGAACAACCAAATGCTACACTGGACTCTATAAAACATCTTTTTTATTTTGACACTTAAATAGTCCAAAAATAATATCGTAAGTGGTGTTTATTGAAATTTTTCCTCCCAAAGTAATTGGCATGGGGTTATTTTTAGACTATTTGAGCGTCAAAACAAAAACTGTATCATTTTTCAGGTTCTAACGTGATATCTGACGGTCTATGCCAGTACTCTATTAACATTTATGTGCGAGGCCTAATGTAAGTCACGTTTGTAAAGTTTGAGAAGTAAATAGAGATAATTAAAAATTTAAAGACTAAATTGAGAATTGCCTACAAATTCAAAAATCAAAATGAGTATTAACTCTTTAAATGCATTATGGTTATAAAAATTTTGATATCTATAAAATTATTTATTCTAACTATGATTTGTATTTTTAGGAGTTAAATTGAGACAAAAAAATTTTACTTATCAAAATAACTTTTGTATTATTTTTTAAAAATTCTTTTGATAATGATAACTTTAATTATACAAATTTTAATATCATATTATAAAATTATTTATTTCATTCTTGTATTGGTATATTAAAAAAAAATTTTATCTGTCAAATTAACTTATAATAAAAATGATTTGAAGATTTTTTATCATCAATGAAATTAAACTCTTTTAAAATAAGTAAATTGATAAATTAAAAAATATTATTTAATTATTATTAAATTAAGATAGCCTTAGTTAATACATGATATAAGTTACAAAATAAAAAACAATTAAATTCTTATTTTATTGATTTATCAATTTTCTCATTTACTACAAGAGAACCGGCAGATAGCAGCGGTTGTGAATCCGCTAGAAGATAGCGTGCGGTTAAACGGTTAGCAGCGGTTAATAGTAACCGCTGGAATAACCGCTACAAGATGGTATTTTGCCGCGAAATATTTTTGCGGCGGTTATAACCGCTACTAAACAATAAACTAGAGTACTTGGAGATGGCAGCGGTTAGTAACCGCTGCGAAATTTCACTTTCCGAAAATCAGTTGTTTTAATATCGCAGCGGACTTTTTAACCGCTACTAAATGTATTATTATGGTTTTTTTTTGTTTAAATCCGAATTATCATATATAATTGTTATTTTAATTCCTGTTATATTTTTCCACTTCGTAAGTTGCTTTAATTTATTAAAACAACAAAGAACTAATCAAATTAAAAAACACAAAATAGTTGAAAAATATTTACACAAGAAACAAACATCATAAGAGAAATTTGTCTTCAGTATATCAATGTCTGTATACTAAAAATTAAAAACTCACAAGTCATTAAACAACAAACAATAAAAAAGTTTGTAAACTAGAAATTAAAAAGTCAAGGGTCATTACACAGCAAACAATAAAAAAGTGTTCAGATTCAAAGTTTTTCTATTTCAATTGATTTGACTCCATGATATTTCATTCAGATCATTAGTGCCACAAGATCATGTTGCACGGGATACGGTCGGTGTACTTCCCAAAGCTTCCAGATCCGCAGCTATGTCAGGAGGCAAATTACCTCCTTGTTGCTGTATTAGGTATCTTAACAAATTTTCCATTGTTTGTGACTTTGCCTTTTTCTCTGCTGCCTCTGCCTTTAGTATTGCTGCCTCTGCCTTAAGTTCTGCAATCTCCTTCTGATACTCCTCAACTTGCACATTGGAGGCTGACTGCTGTGGAATATAACGAAAACACTGAGTGGGACATGGTCCGAAACCCATTCCACGAACTCGTCCTGGATGCTCCTTGCCAAGAACTTGTGCGAGGGAATCATTCTGTGAAAGCTCCTTGCTGGAGGCGTCTTGGCTCTCAATATGCTCAATTGCTTCCTGCATACATGTGATATTTGGAGTTAAACTAATTTCAGATCTACAATTGTAAATCCAACAAGAAAACTGAAAAATTAAACAACATGACTTACACCAACAAGACGCGCATCTTCATTTATATACGTGCCATCCTGTTTTTTATGTGACATGGTCCATATCTCTCCTCTACCAATAGGTCTTCCCTGTCGTTGCTCCTATAACATTCATGTGGACACAATGATAGTTAAAAAAAACTTTATATTACAAAAAACTAAGCCAAAATCTAAAACTGAATTACTGTTATTGATTACTTCTTCGTGTCTTTTTCTGGCCAATATTTTAGAACCTCCAGTATGTGTGTAACGTTGCTTTGCATGGTTTGCAGCATTTTTTCTGCACTTCTCCTATAAAAAAAAAAAAGATAAAAGTGAATGGGATAATTTAATACTTTTAAGGTCCATGAAATAGCCATGAACAATTTCAGGAAAAAAACATAAGGTAAAGGGATTTTGGGTAGAAGTTTTTCTACTGTCACAACAGATACAGCATATCTAGCAATAATTCAGAGAGTTTTAAAATGAATAGACTGAAAAATTGATTGAATATTTGTTACCTTCGTTGAATCCTTCAACCGATATTCAAGAAACCACTTCCAGTGATTTGCATCTATTCCTGATGGTTTATGGTTGGCATTTTGCTCAAATGTCCTTCTACTATCATAAAACTTATGGAACAAGTTATTTCTTGTGTTCTTCCAGTTTCTTCCTATCCTTTGTATGATTCTCTGCTTTATTCTTCCTCTTTCATCGTCCTCATAGTGAAACACTCGCTGCAAATATTTCACATAATAAGTAAATCAAAATCAATTAATGTTACTAATCTTACACATGGTGTAGAGTTCCAAAACGACCACATTAATCTAACTCTTATTGGTTTCTATTTTTTTCTGCAATCTTTTTTACGTGGATGATGCAATCCCTTACAAAATTTTCACCATCATTAAACTACTCTTCTTGATGATCCCTTTAATATGTAAATTCAGAAAACAAGAAGAATATTCTTAATGATGGTATATGGTAAGTATAACGTATTTGCTATCTTTTTAATCTATGTATTTCAATCTTATATATAACTATTCATCCTGAATTTCTTAGCTTATACATTCTAAGTAAGTAACAATATTTCTGCATATAATTTGATTATACATAAATTACTTGTAAAGGTGTATTATGTTTATTTTCTGGTAGGTTCTAGCTTATACAAGCATGGTTTACAATAATAAATATAACCTGCAATAGGTTGTTAGTTAATCTAATCAAATGCTCATACCCAAAACAGTTCAACTATCAAGCTCAATTAATTTCCAAACTAATCAAATGATGCTGGTAATGGCACTCATCATATTACTGTAACATATATTCAATACATGTTAACCATATTCTCTAATCTGCATGCCTTAGATTCAGTAATAATAAAGAGACATTGAAATTTACTATTTAATGTGAGGAAATTAATACCTGTACAGCACATAACATAATAAGATGCATAATGAAGACCTTCTGTACTATACTGAGGACCGAATCACAAAATCATCAACCAATCACGTCTGTAATGAAATTTTTGTATTCTCTTTTCACATTTAAGCAAATTTAAATTAGTTTTTTTCCTTGCATTGTGCATGAAAATTGTGAAAGAAAATAATTATTCAATTTTTCATTTCAAGTGCAGTTCTAGATAGTATGTATGGAAACATGTGGATTCCAACGAATAAATATACACCCATATTAGTTAAGTGTTAATATAAAATTCTATTAACTGTTAATTTAATTAATAAAAGGAGAAATGTTAATTTATAAAATCTGAACTGTTAATTGTCTTCATCAAGAATTACAATTTAATTATATAGAGACATGTTAACTTCAATATTTGGGTAACGGATTCCACTAATGCAACTGTGTACTATACTTTCTTTTTTTTAGCAATTTGATTTAAGAAAAAGCAAAAAATAATAGCTAGCTAACGGATACTTCTCTATGCTAGATGCTTTTTTATAAATCTGTTGATGTTTATAAGTTTTATTATTATTATTATCATTAGTTACATTACTAAATGTGAAGGGATGAACTAATAATATGATGAGTCCTAAGTAAAAAAAACTTATCATAAGATTACATATATTAAGATTTTGATGTGAAAGGATGAACTAATTAAATAGTCCAATGATGCGGTAACTTACATCATTATTAATTTTAATTTCTTTACTACTTTTTATAATTTACCAAAAAAGTTAGATCATGATTAATTACTTAAATTAACCAAATTTAAGTTAGATTAAGTGTTAAAAATAATTATGATAAGTCAATCAATTTTATTTCCGTTAATAATGTAAAGATATGTCACAAGGGGTAAATTATCCTCTAATTTAGAGAGGGGTAAATAGAATTCCCAAACATATATTAATATATTTTCAATGAATTTCCAAGGTTGAAATTCATGTGTGTGCGTATTAATCTTCCCCTTGTTCTATCGATTTAAGAGAAACAAAATGAAAAATTTTACAATTGAATTACAGTTGATCGACGTAAATCCAACTTCAAGCAGTATTAAAGCCTTGCTATTCAAAAATAACTCTAAAATTACCTTAAACTGGTCAAACACGTGCTCCTTGATAGCCTTGTTCATTGTCCTCCAGCTTTCTTCACAAATTGGTAACTGTTGAAAATCAGCCCCCAAACTCCCCAAGAACCCGCTTAATAAGCCAGCTGATTGACCAACTTGTTGCATCTCCTTGTTACGGTGGAGTACGATCTTCCTTCCAGGAGGAAGTGCTAATGCCTCCTTAACTGTGAGATCCATCTTTTTTATCACGCCGTTTTCTAACGGAGGAAACAAGTGTACAACATTGTAGTTACGGAGAGAATTATAATTCAAGAAAATTTTAAATATGATCCTTAAAATACGAGAAAAAATAATACCAATGACATCAACTTTCCAAAAATCGGTGTCCTTTTTTTTGCTGTTAGCATTGCCTAGATGTTCAGCTTCGTGCGCGGCAAACAAGTCGTCGACATGATCATCAAAAGACTCGACCTCATCCGCCTCTGGGTCATAGTCTTCATCTTCTGAATAGACATCTGCATCTTCATGTGATCCCAACTCTCCGTGCGCATTGCAGGAGCTCGAGTGTCACTCATGTCACTCGACGAAGCCAACCATCTTTTATTGCGCGGAGGTCGAAACGGCACAGCATTAACACGAGATTGTCGACCACTATTGCGGGAATGCGGAAGTGGAGGCGCTCTAGCACGTCGCTGTGCACTTGAAGTGTTAGCTCCCGCATACGTGATTCCATCCTTGTGTACAAAAACAAATTAGGTAGTACATCAACCAACCTTTTTTACTATACCCACAAATTAAATTGAATAAAAATCTATCCTAAAATGCAATTGAACTTTAGGATGCTCAGCTCAGGCTAGCATTGCTTAACTCACCAGAGTAGCTTGGGTTTGATTATCAGGGGCAGCAACAGTACGGGCTGCACTACTAACGGTGTAACGAGGTTTCCGAGACATTTGATTAATCCTTTAAACTACATAAGGTAATTAGACAATTAGTAAGATATGAACAAAATAGAAAATCAAGAGTACAAAACACTCAAACCTTCACCAACAGACAGCTGTTACACACATACTTCTTAAAAAAATGCAAATTATAAGCTAAGTTTTCTTTTTAAGTAAGGAATGCTTTGGTACCGTTATCTGATGGAAGAACTTTTTCGAAAGATATTTATTTGTTGTAAGATTTTTTGAAGTAATCACATACTAAAAATAGAACCTGAAAATGGAGGTGGGTTGAGAAACACTGAGTAAATGTGCGGTTTTTGAAGTTAGCAATCACAAACAATCGAAACTGTGTGTGTGAGGCATCTTGTTATTTGTTTCGTAACACTGATTAGTGTAACGGACAGCCCCAAAATTTTTATAATCTATATGATAAAAGAACAACATTAAACAGTTTACACCTAATCCTTCAAAGGTCGTGATTGGATCAACCCCATCCCTTTTACCCTTTATGCGAACTAACAAATCTGCAATTGAACACTAGTTTTCTGACGAAGGCTTTGAATATGAACACCCCATTCAATTTCAAAGACGTAACAAAAGCTCAAATTAATTTATTTGACAATACTATAAAACTGAAACGAAATTAGACAAATATTAATGTTGACTAAGTTATTTAAAAATACATAATAAAATTAAAAGAATCAGTAATTTTACCTGGGAAACTAGTAGCTATAAAGATTGAAAATCAGTAATTTTATTAAGACTCTTAAAATTTTTCAACTTACTAAAAAGGTTGCTCTCTGTAGTATGTGCAATTTTGAAAAATTAAAAGAATCCGAAGCTACATCTTTTATTCGTACTTGCAATGAATTTAGTTTACTGAGTAGTGTTGAGTTTAGTCATTTGTAAGTAATTACGGACCATGCATTGGTATAATTAAAGATTAGAAATACATGGCCCATATTAGCAACAAAGAGAAAAAAGGTTTCATTTCGATCACAAAGGATCGATGGATAAGCAAAAATCAATAAAGACCCATGCCTATGGAAGGACAGGGACCAATGAATATTGCAGCAGAGAAATTCCTTGAAGAACCATGTCCATATACATACATGTCAATAACCTATAGACAAAACATTTCACTAATTATTAAGTGCATTTGCAAGCACGTGTATATAGATCCTTTAAGAATTAAATGAGTTCAAAATGGTTGAACTATATAGACAAAACAGTTCACTCATACACCTTTTTAATATATATATATATATATATATATCCTTTAGGAATTAAATGAATTCAAAGTGGTGGGTGTATATAGACAAAACAGTTCACTCATACACCTTTCATATATATATATATATATATACATATTTTTCATTATGTATTAACATATGTAAGCAACAAATATAGCTTCTGATGAGAAAGTTTATTCAAAGTTTGTTCCTTTTTTTTCCCCTGTTGGCAAAAATTAGGGGTTATTCAAAATAAGCTTGACTAAGCGCACTGAACTAAGAAAAGGCTAACAAATACATTAGTAAAAAGGAAAACTAAACCGCAAATAAAACCACATTAAAAATTTATAGAATACAACTAGTGTCCAAATTTCAATATTCCAATATCAGCTACTGAGGAAATGCATAAGCAGAAATCTAATGCAACAATCAACTCTGGGTGTACATGTTATCATATTGGAAAAATAGATCGTGTTAAACACAAAAATAAAAAACAAAACTTGGTCCAACATACTCTTATTATTCGGTGACGTAAATAGAAAACCTGATTCATAAATTTGTTTTTTGTTATTGATTTATAATATTTTTTTAATTAATCAATTATTTTTTATGTAACACAAAATTGAAAATTTTTTTACTGATTTAAGTTGAAGTGTTTGAAACATGTTTTCCAAAAATAAATATTAGCGGGAACTTGAATAGACATAAGAAGACAATGTTTAAACAAGAAATTTCAACTTAAAAATATATTGCAGCGGTTGAGAGAGAACCGCTGCAAAAAGCTCATCAAAGTACATTTGCCTAGTGACATTTTGTGGCGGTTAAAGCAAAACCGCTGCAAAATGCTACGCTTTTAGTAGCCACATCCAAATCCGTCGTGCTAACCGCTGCCAAATAGTATTTAGCAGCGGTTTCTAGAAACCGCTGCTAAATTTCCGCCGCTAACTACCGGATTTCTTGTAGTTTTATAATGTCGTGGCGGTTCATGTTTTATTATTACCACTCAACATTAAGCATGGTATTAATTAGTCTCTCTAAAAAACTAACTTTTTTATAACTAATAATCAATGACAAAATAGAGAGCGAGGAATGATGAAGTTGTTACGGTTGAAAGTAGGGTGACAATAGAGGAATAGGATTGGGTTTTTGTCCTATATATTTAATTTTTTTTATTTTATAATAATTTTCATAAAATTTGTTCCGCTTCTACTTGTAAGTAGTAAAAAATTGAATTTTAATTTAAGTATCTATCTCGTTTGTATAATTATTAAAATTTAACAAATAAAATTAAATTTTAAAATTTATATAATTATCATCTTATACATAATATAAATTAAAATAAAAACTTGAATATTATACAATATTATTAATTATTTTACATATATTATGTATATGACAAGACGAGAATTATTTAAATTTGATTTCATCCCTCTTCGTCTAAGATCTCACTCCGGTAAAAATTCATCCAGTACGGGGTGAATATTCGTAAATTCGAGTATTGTCATCCTAGTTAAAAGATAGAGATATTTAAAAAAAAATCGATTAAAAACATAGTTTCCAATGTTAGAATTTTATCTTCTATATGTTGCTCAATTTATTATTATAAAAATTAGTTTGAATAATATTATTAATTATTAATAACTGTCTTTTGATTAATTATGTTGGCAATTAATGATAATTAATTTATCTTTAAACACTTTGATTTCATCCTTGCTAGTGGTTCAATATAATTATAAGTTTTAAATTTAGATAAAAAAAAACAAAAGTTATAACATTAAAATATTCATATTGGCTATGATTACTAGAGATACTACGTTGAGTATGTTATGAAATTACTGAACATCCACTTTTTTAAAGTACTATTTTTCATCAATAAATATAATACTTAAAAAAAACACACACACACACACTTTTCTTGAGATCTTTTCACCGTATTTATTTTACTGAGACCATTAGACATGAAAATTACTATCATTCCAAACTACAGAATCAACAACACATGCATACATTTAATTTGTTGGTCTTCCAAAAGCTTTCATCTAGCAAAATTTTAATTTGTTTACATTTAATTGTCATGAAAAATAATTTAGTATAAAACATCATTCACGTATTGGTTTTGATTTTTTTTTGGCAAATCATCCTTCTAGTGGTTTTGTTGTGAGTGTAGCATTTTTCAAGAAATACGTGATGCATATATATTACTAGATATTGTACAATAATCTCACATACATATTATTATGTAGTTTGTTGGATAAAATATAGACTTAATGGCCATGGTAATAGGCCTTGTATAAATACTTAACAAAATAATTTGGATGAAACTATCATAATGGCCCATAATTATGTCTAATTGTTAAACTCACTACAAGAAACGTTGTTAAAATCGACGGCCAAATCGACGGCTTAGCCGTCGATAATATTGAAATTCGACGGCAAAATAGACAGCGCAGTTGGTCGCTATAAAGCCTGTCGGTTTTTCAAAATGCTAATAAAATCGACGGCTTTCATGACCGTCGATAATAATTTAATAAAATCGACGTCAGTTCCGTCTGTAATATGGGTGTGAGAATTTTACATTCTTAATAAAATCGACAACATTGCCGTCGATATTATTATTTAAAATCGACGTCCTCTTTGTCGATAATTTATTCAATAAAATCGACAGCCTTTGTGTCGATATTTAACTCAATAAAATCAACAACACTTTTGTCTATAATATGTTTAATAAAATCGACGTCAAGGCCGTCGATATGTGCTTGAATAAAATCGACATCTTTGCCATCGATTTAATTATTTAGATTTGTGTATTTTAACTTTTAAAAGCGACAACTTTGCCGTCGATTTTAATAGTTATATGTTTTATTATTTTTTCTATTTGAAAAATAGTAAACCGTTAATACAAATAAACTTTTAAATATAAAAATAAAATTTAAACAGAATATTAGATAACAAGACAAATAAACTTTTAAATATAAAAATAAAATTTATACTAAATATTAGATAATGAGTTTACAAACATATCAAAATAATAAATAACCCTCTAACATAAAGACTCAAGACAAGATAAATAACTAAACTTAGAGTTATATTCGTTTAAATTGCAATCTACTAATAATATAAAATATTCAAAGTAAAGTAATTAAATAACCTACTCATACTCGTCTAAATAATCATCTGAGTCATCAAAATCGTCAGAATCATCCTCCCTTTGAGAACTCTGTGGTTGTCCTGGTCGCTGCAGAATAGGTGGGAGTTTTCTACCTGGGGCTGGGGCTGTGCTTTTCTGAGAGCTTGGGAAAATAAAAGGAGGAGGTGGGGGAACACGTGATCCAGAACTACTAGGACCCATGGCTCTCACATACTCAGTCAAACTGCTCAACTGATGACTAAATTGATCCATCTGTGAGTTACTGGTGTTGAGATCCTCACGCAAGGATTCAACAGTCTGTTGCCACTCTCTTTTCTCCCTTTGGTAGTGGTCTTCAAGCTCTCTATATTTAGCGGCATGTTGTTCAACTTCCCTATTGAGTATTATGATTCGTTCTCTAAGATCCAAAACATCAGCGCTGGTGGTCGTGGTTGGCCCATCAACTCGAGGCCGCACCATGGAAGAGTTCCTTACCTCACCCATGCCATATACCCTACCTCTTCGTTTTCCACCCAATGTCTCAATCCATATGCTTTTCTCAGAGACAGGCGGTGGATCAATTACACCAGCCTCTATAGCAGCCTGCCGCTCTTGCTCAGCCTGAAACATACACTCTTGAAATATATCCTACAATGAGGAGAAATGATTGATAAACTACTATAAGTATTAATAATGTATAACAATTAGATAACAAAATAGTTACAATTAATAAAGGTAAGTTACCTTTGTCTTTTGGGAGTGTTCATCAACCCATTGAGTCCTATCCTCTTTGCGAGTATGAGTGTGCTCAAAAAACTCATCCATACGTGATTGTCTTCCAAGCGAATGATTCTACATAATGTAACCAAGTTATCATGTAATATGGGATGTATTGTACTAAGCAATTGATTAAGCAGAAAATAAAACTCAGCAGTTTGCATCAATTCAAGAAGAAACTAGATCAAGATCATTATTAAGAACGGATTTCACTCTCTATTGATTAAGGCTTACCAAAGCATAACCAAATAACCAATTCAATCATATCTACATATGCAGAGAATTTGGATATAAAATAAGCAAGAAAATTCGTGCAGAACCTTACTACTAATGATAAACCTCATGAAAATCAATGCAACTTCAGGAGATGTATTTAGTTTTGATAACTAAAGGGAAGGGAAGAAAAAACAATCAAAATGCAAGGGAATAGCTTGAATAAACAATTGGTACCTAAACAAAAACTGAACTAAAGAACAAATTCTTTACTTCTATATGTGGTAGTAATGCCATACCCATGTAGAAAGACAGCAACAATGTCTACTCTTAGATGATTGATTTAGTGGCTGAAAGTTTCACAACTGAATTAAAAATAGCAACAGCAATCAAGTAGCACATGTTCCCATGAAGTGCATTAAGTGCATTAAGTGACCAAGGAAGTGAATCATAGGCCCCGGACTACTCTAGATTCACATGATGCCTCCTACCTGGTTCCAGTGCATCGAACTCGCCGGGAACTTGGCTATTAGGAAGCTGCGAGAATTGACCGAGGCCTAGATCAGGGACAACCTTGTTTGAACACCACCAGGGATTTGGAAGTATCATATTTTCATCAATCATTTGAAAGTATCATATTTTCATCATCCACATTGAAGTGAACACTAATATCATTAACGCTTCCTTGTATAGTTGTATATTTTCACATACCAATTACCAGGTAAACGACACAATGGAAACACTTATTTATTTATTTATTTTTTCTAAATCTAATATCTAATAATTAGTAGGAATTATAAAGCAGGCTATCTACTGTGTCCTTTCTATGTATAGTGCATGCAAATACATATTATTTATTTTATCAATTTATATTCAAATTCTGTATAATATAAATATAAATTACAAATTCTATAAGCAACTTACCAAGCGTAACCTCGCTTCTGGAAAGGTGGTGCCTCCTGCAGTGTGAAGAGAAGTACCTCGAGTCGATTTCCTGGTAGCTGTATTTCTCACCTGTAATTGTCTATAGGCATCAGTGTTCCAACGTCTCATCAATTCACCAAGAACTTCTGGTGGGATCCAATATGGACGGGCACCTTTTTTGCGAATGGCATGGAGCATACCTCGCAAGCGCTTGGCAGCCCTAAACCTCCAAGCTTGATAGATATCATCCTCTTCCGTATCAATAATGTCAAAGCATTTCTATTTTAAAAAAATCATTTGAATAAAATTTAGCCTCTGAACAGATACAAATTTATTTTGCTGACAAATAAATAACAAGTAATGCTGAGTTTAACAAGTAATAATAATCTAAAGATATCAGAATTCTCTCTAATAGCAAAATTATGTAAAATATTAGGATAAAACGAAAAATAATAATGAGGTTTAGATAATACAATCATGTAGTGAAAATCATCTAAATATGCTGATCTTTTTTCTAGTTCGAGTTGAGTGCCTAGTTTCATCTAAGACAATGTTGAAAAAATTAAGGTAATAATTAAATTAAAGAAAGCTATTAATTTAGATTGTGGACATGATCCTTCAGAGCTCAAAAGCCACAACTTTAGGTCTATGGTACAATTATATATAAGCCATCAATTTAAAGGACAAGAATACGACTAATCTAGTACTTTTGGTTTACTTTGTAATCATAATTTAAGCAAAATCTAAAGATAATTTAAGCTTTATCCTGCAACTAGTTTCAATTTGCAATGCACAGTTGCACATATACACACACACTTGCTCTCTCTCATAAGTCACTTTTAGTCATAAATTAGGGAAAAGCAAGCAAGCAGACAGACAGCTACGCTCTCTCAACACTAACACCACACTCAAACAAACCTACCCACCCTCTCTCTCTCTCTCTCACTCTCTCTCTCTCTCTCATACCACACAGAAAATAATTAAAAAAAAGTGAAACAGAGAAGCATAATAATAGATATGCATAACTTTGTACACAACTACACATGATTGGGCTAGTCACAAGTTTAATAGTAATATTGTCGAGAATCCAATGGGTGTCATGTTTGATGTTTGTGCAGATTGAAATTCAAATAAAAGGTTTGCACATGGATCGCAGCAGGGGTAAACTTCAACAATATTAGGCTTTAATAATCAAATGAAGCAGAAGAGAGTTTATTAAAAAATTGGTGTTCTTTAACGTTACTTGGGAGATTCAGTGATTGAGGCCCCACCACCGTGATCTCAATCAGGACATGTAGGATCTGGTGGTTGCCTCCATCGGAGACATTAATATCACTATACACCCCTTTCCACTTATGTTAGTTTCATTAACTCATTCATTATTACTTCACGCAAAGACTTAAAAGTAGAAGCAAAAACAACCAACACTTGCAGTTGCAGGGATGTCCAGAAAAATACACCTTTGAAATCAATTATCTCACAGCAGATACAGATAAAAAAGTAGAAGGTTAAACCTTGAATAGCTTTTTTGGGAGTCTTAAACTCTACCAATACTTTGTGATAGTGTATATGATGAAGAACCAAATACTCCACTATTGTTTCTTTGATCAAAAGATTCTATTGACCCACACCACTACAATTCCCACTGTGAAATGCTGCATAGAAATATCAAATATTGCAAAAGAGTATATCAGAATCTTGAGTTCGGTAGTAGAAAACTGAATATTCTTTCAATATTGATGATTCCTCATACTTCACAAAGAAGCAGAAAACTAACTAAGCTCCAAGAAGCTAAACCAGAAAACAGAATCAGCTAGTAACAAAATGCTTAATCAGTAACCGAATTTCAAATTCCAACAAACTTAAAACTAGCTAACAAGAAATCAAGCAAGCAATCAACACATGAAGAATAAGCAGAAGTTGGCAATTGCTAATACCTGAGCTGAAATTACAGCAAGCAATAATTAAAGAAATGAAAAGGGTAGTGTACCTGGTCATAGGAAATCCTAACTTTGCAGCACCAGAGAGAGAGGGAATCTTTTAAGAAAGCTGCTTCAAATGTATATGTTGTTGTTAGAAAATCAAAATATATAGTTAGGAACAGGGAATCATTGCAATCTATAGATATAACTCTAAATGTTTGAGAAGAAATGAAAGTCACGTTAAAATACTATATAAACTATAAGGTATTGAAACAATAGAAAAATAATCATTTTAATATTTTTATATTTTTGTCTTGAGACTGTTATTAATAAAAATGAGGATGGAATCCAAAGAGCCAATAGATTTGTGCCAGATTTCAAAAGGAAAACAGAACAAAATGCATAGGTCATTAACACGGATACAATATGCTTTAGCCATTGCTAATACAAGTTTCACGACTGAGTCGCTCATAGTTCTGTTCTGTTGAAGGGAATTGATATCTTGGATAGACTTGGTTATTATTTAAGTTATAAGGCAATAAGGCATGATTGTGTTTGTGATGTAAGTTTTATAACACAGATTTTGATATGATAGCAGTTTTTCTTCTCAATAATGTACATGCTAATTGAATTTGTTTTCCCATAATATATAGGAGTACCATAAATCTAATAACAAATGATGCATCTAATATTTTTCTGCTCACTTCCCAAACTACCCTTGTCTTCCTTCATATTTCCAAAGCCATCCTCTTCACCATCAATGTTCAAGTACGCAAAAAAGCTATAGAATATCACTACAAAAATTAGAAGTATTAGATCTAAGGGTACTCTCTTCTATATGCATCATTTTCTTCACGTGAAGTAAAATTTGCCTTCTTCCTTAGCAAACAACAAAAAGTAAAGAATGGATGATTGATGATGTTATTTTTTTATCATGCATTATATATATTATAAAGAATAAAAAATATGCAAATACTTTCCTTGTAGAACAACCTTTTCCTCATCTAAATTAGATTCAGATTTCTCTTTCTACAGCTTTATAAATTTTATCTCATATTTATCAAGTTTTCCAACACCACTACTAGATTCGTTTTTCTTAATTTTTTATTATAAGCTATGGTCTATCTGAATCATGAGGAAAATTCATCTTTATGCTTCTTCAAAAAAGCTGCTCTTTACTTTTATTGACATAATTAGATAATCTTTTCTAGGGTAACAAAGTTCAATTGAAGCCCTCAAAAGATGGAAAAGGAGACTTTCATTAAAGCTTTTTATTCATTTCCATAACTAATACATAGATGTAGAAAAGTGAATTGCATAAAGTGCATGAATGAGAAAGAACCAATAATTAAGTAATAACGTGAATCTTCATAGGAGTAGAAGCAAGTACAAAATTCAAAGCATAATCAACAATCGTGCATTATTGACAGTACTCTTCACCAAAAGTGTGTGTGTCTCAAGTACAAACTAAAAC
Organism: Arachis hypogaea; assembly: GCF_003086295.3. Taxonomy (NCBI): domain Eukaryota; kingdom Viridiplantae; phylum Streptophyta; class Magnoliopsida; order Fabales; family Fabaceae; genus Arachis; species Arachis hypogaea. Next base: position 109,613,813 of record NC_092047.1, on the reverse strand, counting down.
TAGCGGACCACACAAAATGTGCCTTAGCTTTTACCAAAGTGTGGTACCAACCATTGAACTCCATCGAGCTCATTACCCAAACGATGTGTTATTAGATTCTTCCCTAGCTAGATACAATTCACTATTTACTATTTTACTCTATCAAAATGTTATAAAATTGAAAAAATAAACCTAATAATAATCATAATAATAAAGCCTTACATACAAAAATTCCATTCAGGCATTTCTCCGAACATGTGGTGTGCAGAGTTCAAAACAGTAAATTTCAGTTTAATCTAAGCAACATTCAACCCAGTAATTTCAGAAAGATACAGCCAACAACAATTTCAGTCCAGAAACACAAGTTTTAACAAACCTAAGCCTAACCAAAATTTCTAAAAATAGAATTAAAAAGCAGTGAAAATAAAGAAAAGAAAGACAGGGAACAGGGGAAAGGAACCTGCATTGATGAAAGGAGGAAGAAGAACGGAGAGGCGGTGGGGTGGTGGTGATGTCGCGGTGGCACAGAAGGTCGCCGCCGCTGGTGGTTGCTTGTCGGTGCTTGAAGACGCGGACAGAGGGTGACTCCACGAACAGGGGTGTCGCACGCAGGAACGAAGAAATGGAGAAATGGGGAAGAAAGAGAAGAAGGAAGAGAGAGAGGGTAGGCGATGGTGGTCGCTAGTGGTGGTGTCGGACGGAGGCGGTGTTGAAGAGAAAACGTTTTTAGTGATAAAAATACCTAGCTTGAATTTGGGGAAGACATGCGTTTCTGAACTTTAGAAGCAGGAGTTGAGAAAATGTATTTTTAGTGATAAAAATCGACGACCTGTTTGTCGATTTTATTCAAATTTATCGACGGCAAAGGTGTCAATATTTTAAATAATAAAATAGACGACAAAATTTTTTATTTTAATATAAAAAAACAACACATATAGCGTCTATTATATAGATTAAATTTAGACCGTTCATTCCATTTTAGAAAGTAATCTAGATCGTTCAAATTTATCGACGGCAGGGTTGTCGATATTTAAAATAATAAAATAGATGACACATTCGTCGATTTTAATATAAAAAAAACACATATGGCGTCTATTATATAGATTAAATTTAGACCATTCATCCAATTTTAGAAGGTAATCTAGACCGTTCAAATTTATCGACGGCAAAGTTGTCGATATTTAAAATAATAAAATAGACGCCATATTCGTCGATTTTATTTTCGACTGCTGATTCGCCTATACTATGACGATAATAGGGAAATAAATTAATGCATTATAAAAATATCGACGACTAGGCCGTCGATTTTAATATTTTTATTTTTAATTATTTTTTTTAGTAATATCGACAGCAGGCCGTCGAAAATTATCGACGGCAGAAATAGCCGTCGATTTTTGCCGTCGATAAACACGCTTTTTCTTGTAGTGACTATTGGATACAAATTAAGAGTTTAATAATTTTGATGTGATGATGGTATTAAAACGTTTTATATAGCTGTTCAATCACATATGTTTCTATTATATATATTTTTTTAGATGACTATTCACACGAAAAAATGTAAAAATAGTTATTTTTGTTAATATATATAATATTACGTAATTCAATACATGTGTAAAATTATTTCATACTCTTAATGTATCAAAATTAAATTTATAAATTAAATAAATATAAGATAAAAATAAAAACATTTTAATGTATTGAACATGCATATATGTTCAAGAAATGTGGGCAATGAAAAGGAAAATTGAATACTACGAAGAAGGGTAGTGTACTATATAATTTATCCAATATGTTTCTTCATCATGAGAAATATGTCTATCTCATAGTCTATGTCCTCCAAAGATCTTGAGATATCTTTGTATAACCACAACTATAACCACAATTGTAACGTTTTTCTGTTCGTCTTGTAGGCGTACTCCAAGTTTTTTACCTCTGTTCACTCTCACTGATCGTAGCTTCTTCCTCGAGACTCTTATTTCGCAGTGGTTGATCGTGTATTTCATTATAGTTCTATGATTCATAGTATCATTTTCTATTTGATACCTTTGAATTCCATATTCGAAGTTGAATCGATTCTTTTTAATGAATCGATTCAATACATTTCTTATGTACCCATAGGTGCTATATTGGATTTGAATCAGATTTCGGATCAATCAATATATTGATTTAAATCCAATATATTGATTGATCCGAAATCTGATTCAAATCCAATATAGCACCTATGGGTACATAAGAAATGTATTGAATCGATTCATGAAAAAGAATCGATTCGATCGCAACTTCGAATATGGAATTCAAAGGTATCAAATAGAAAATGATACTATGAATCATAGAACTATAATGAAATACACGATCAACCACCAGTTACTGCCACTCTACAGAACCGTACATGAGATTTTCACCTCATACGACTCCTCGTTCAATTCTTTCCAAGTCATTGGATCCTTTTCTTCGTTCGAGAATCTCCCCCTTCCTTCTTCCACTCCGTCCCGAAGAGTAACTAGGACCAATTCAGTCACATTATGAGAGTACATACTTCTCGTCCATAATTCATCTATGCCTAATGTAAGGTGGGATAAAGCTAGACAGTCCCATATTAGAAAAGATCTACGAGTTTGGAACTAGAAAGCCTATCTCCGATTGGAAAGTGAATCATTCACAATTTTTATGGATAATTTATCATGTTTCGAAGAATAAATTGTTTCATATATTCAAGTGTACAGGAAGGATAAATGATATTTATTTGGTACCTAAAGAGAGGTATGACCGGATCCATCTGTTTGCTTTCATCAGGTATACTACAAAAGGAGGGGCGTTAAAGGCCATCAGGAGATGAATGGAATGCAATTAAGGAGTAAGAAGATCTTTGTGGGTGAGACTAAGTATAGGAGGAGGATTGATGACCGAAAAATAACCACTACGCACGATGAAGATGGTACAGAGTCTCCTGATGAAAAACAGAAAAAAATTAAAGAAAAGGATAATGAGGTGAAGGAGAAAGGGAGAGTTGTCTTGGAACACCATGGAAATGAAGAACTAGAAGCTCAGAGGGAACCGTTGGAGTTAGGATGAGATGCGGTGGTAATGATACTACAGGGACTACGGGAGGCAGAGCATGACAAGGATAGAAAGGTAATTGCCGTTGAAGATTTGGATGAGTGGCATCATGGTTTTTTGAAAACGCGAACGAATAATCCTTTGGTGTATCCGACAGTTATAGTGAGTGCGGAATCTATAGGATCTCAAACAATCAGTAACGAAGCAATCTTTGAAAGAACGGGGACTTGGGAATATAGGGATAAACGGAAAGAAGGGATTGATTTGGTGTTGAACAAAAGTTCAATTTGGGCTGGTTGAAGCATATAAGGCCCAATATGTTAGTGGGGGTGTGGCGACGAAGTGGCTGTGTGGTGCAACAGAGAGTATGTCATTGTGCATTTTAAAAGGGCCTCCTTGCTGGCTGCTGTAGGCGACAGTGAAGAGAGAGGTGTGACTGGTCATGGAGTTCGTAAAGAGGTTGATGCCACAGTGAACAGTGCTGACGAGGCTGATTTGGGAGCAGCAGCGCGGAAGTCAGCTACTGGTGGCGGATGTGATAATGTCCGCGTTGAGTTTGATGGTGTGGAGGGCAGGGAGGAGCGTGAAACCACTAATACACCCGACGAGTAGAATCAAGCCGGAAAGGAGATTGGCGGAGGTGCGGAGAATTGTCCGAACAGCATAGCAGAGGAAAACATTCCACCAAGTATAGTTAATGAGATCCACGCTAGTTTGGACGGGAGTGGTAAGTAGCATGTTGGCATATGTCTAATGAAGGGTGATGCAGTGCATGATTCAGATTTAAAGGATGAGAATACAGTGGTGGAAGAAACTGGGTTGAAGGATGAAGGGGCTGTAAGAAACTTGAAAGATTTGGGGGAGGCAGAATACGATGCAGACAGTGAAACTAATCAAGATGAGCATGGAGAAAGTTGGGATAAAGATATGGCTGAAAACAGGGCTGCTTGGGATCTGGCGGTCGAATCAGGAGCTGTTTTGTATGACGAGGATGAGGACATTATGGCTATTCTCCAAACTTAAAATGAAGTATTGGCACAAAAAAGAAGGCAAGCAAAACAGAAAGAGAAAGTAAGAAGGAGCCGCCAAAAAATCGGAATAGGATGTGTAATAAAGTTTTTAAATGATTTTAGTTCGTAGAATGTGAGGGGTTTAGGGGGTGTTGGAAAGTGAGAAATGGTAAAAAATTTAAGCATAAAAATAATGTGAATATGTTAGGATTGATAGAGACAAAGAAGGATGTGATTACTAAGTTTGATGTAGTGCAATTTTGGGATAATGATGCGGTGAGTTTGGAATTTGTGGGATCGGAAGGTGCTTCCGGAAGTTTATTAATAATGTGGGATGATATGATATTTAGGTTGAGTAATTATTACAAAGGGGAGAGATGGTTGTATATAGAAGGGGAATTGATAAACAATAATTTTCAAGATTTGGATCCTCTAAATTTTGAATTTCACTTTAGAGAGTAAAGTGTGATCTCTTACCATTCATTTCATAGGTGGGATTAAAAGTAAATATAAGAGAGAAATCATTTAAGGGTAGAAGATTATACTTTACCCTCTAAAGTAAAAGTTCAAAATTTAGAAGATCCAAATTCAAATTTTTATTTGTGCGGTTTGCTTGGTGTATGGTGCACATACAAGGGAAGAGAAGCTTGCTGTGTGAAAATAGTTGAGTTTTTTATCGGGAATATGTCAAGTTCCTCTTTACTACATAGGTGTCTTCAATGAGGTTGTGCAGTTGGAATAAAGAAAAGGCGCTAGTGTGTCAACAGCAATATGAAACTGGTAGATATAGAACTGAATGACCGTAAATTTACGTGGTTCAGGGGTCAATCATGCAGTCGAATTGATAGAATGTTAGTGAATTTGGTTTTATTATTATCATTTGGAGCACTTGATTGAAAAGGAATGACAGAATCTTAAGGAATCAAGAAATAGGTGTTACGAGAGTAGTTTTTTTTTTTTTTTTTTTTTTTGCACCAGGGTATCCATCAAGCTGAAAGCCCAATGACTAATCCCTCGGGTATTGCAGAGGCACACAAAGTGAGCGACCCTCCCAAGCAAGCAAGCTCCATTCCCATCTTCCAGTGAGTATCGAACTCGGGAGAGATGGTTAAGGGACACAGACCCTCATCAATCTGTGCCAACTTGCGTTGGTAGGTGTTACGAGAGTAGTTAATAGGTCGATTAAGAGTTACAAAAAGTGAAGTGATATTTGATTTTTTGGTTGATGATGATATTTGCTGAAAATAATTAAAAATTAATTTATTTTATCTGTTTAATACTTTTCCATTGATGTTCCATCTTATCGTATTAAACTTTTTATTTTAAAAAAAAATACACTCGCTAGAAAATATAAAAGACGTTCCATTGATTTTATTTAAGTTGTATTTAGTAGTTCATATGAGTATATCATTCATAGTACCACATTGATGTTTAGAAAAAATAAAATAAAACAGATGTTTAGCTTTGTAAAAATATCTATTTTAGTCATTTAAAATAGTATGTATTAAGGGAGTTACTCATATAAAATGTTTAAAACGTCTTTTTTAAAAAATATTTTTTAGTAATTAAAATTCAATACATATAATTGATTAAATTGTGTTATTTTTGTCAAAATTAAATTATATAGATTGATTTAATCAAAAAATCGGTGAATCAAATTTTGAACTGATTTAAATTAATATTTTTTATAAAAAATAATTATAATATCTTTATTATAGAAAATTTTTAAAATATATATATATAGAGAGAGAGAGAGAATTTTGAGAATTCTAAATCCTAATCCTTCTCTTCTTTCTGTGTCGTCATCGGGTTAAGATTTAAGGTTCTCAAAATTAGTATATATATATAATTAGAGTATTTTACTCATTTTCTATAATAAGAATATTGTAGTTATTTTTTATAAAAAAAATATTAATTTAGATCGGTTTAAGATTTGGTTCATCAATTTTTCGATTAAATTGATTTGTCCGATCTATTTATGACAAAAATAATACAATTTAATCGATTATATATATTAAATTTTAATTATTAAAAAATATTTAAAAAAAAGACGTTTTAAATGTCTTTATTTAAATACTACCATAATTAGGATACTATTATGTAATCTCAGTAGAAATAGTTTTAAATAAATGGAATCTAAGAATAGTTTAACTAAAATAAACTTCTTAAAGAATCATTCGCTAAATTATTTTTTACAAGAAGTTATACTTATATTATATTCATTGCGTACATCTAGCAATAATAATAAACAAACTAGTACATCATTCTATTTTTGGAGTAATGGTAAAACTTGGTGTCAAGGTAAATTTTAGAATGTTAAATTTAACAGTGTTTGTATAATATTTTGGAGTGTTTGAGAATGCTCTAGATGGTTTCGGAATATTCTAGAATGTCCTAGAAGGTCCCAGAATACTCTAGAAGGTTCTAGAAGACTTTGGAAGGTCATAGAGTATTCTAGAAGAGTGTGGATGTATATAGGAGTATGAAGAATGGTATGGAACAATCTAGAAGTATTTAGAAAAATATGGAAAGATAGATATTTGTAGTGAAGGTTCTAGATGATTAATCTAGACCGTTGATTAGATTTAATCCTAACCATCCATTAAGGAGGTAGATGGCTATAAATAGGAGGTGAGAGTTAGTGTGAAATGTGTGAATCATTTGTAACAAACACTTTAGCAATAAAATGTTCTTCCACCAAAACTTCCTTTCTCTTGTGTTCTTTTGTATTCTTAGCTTTCTTGCTAAGTATTGAGGGTTAGGCTGACTTGGTCTTAACTCAAGAGGTTGAGTAAGTCCGAGTGCTGGCACGGTAGCGTTGGAGTGTGTCCAAGGCCGTGACAATTCGGCATCAGATCAAGGTTCGAGAGAGAGCACAAGTTGCTTGTGGGTATGGCTTAGCTTATAGTATCACCATGGAGCATGTTGAGTCTTAAAGGGGAACGAATGCTATTCCTTCTCAATGGGGAGGCAAAAAGGTCCGTTCTTCAAGTGAGCCTAAAGGTAAGGACTCTAACTTCTTAGAAGAGAGAGTTTCTGTGTTGGAAAATGTTCTATCCTCTATGGATGAGCGTTTCCAAGGGATAGAACATGATAAGGAAACCCTCGAGACTCACGTGTTAGGAGAACTAGATGCTTTCAAAGAAAGCATGCTCCAAATTGAAGAGAAGCTTGAGAATTCCTTAAAGTTATTTGAGGAAGTTTGAGTTTGATTCGAGGAGGCAAAATCTCAACCAACCATTATAAGGGAAACGACAAAGATTGATCTCCCCAAGGCAAAGGAGTTCAAGGGCATAAAGGACGCTCGCAAGGTGGAGAAATTCCTATGGAAAATGGAGAGGTACTTCAAAGGCCAAGGGGTGGTCGAAGAAGCAATAAAGGTACGCACTGCAGCTCTCTACCTTTCTGATAATGCTACTTTGTGGTGGAGGAGAAAGTGCGTAGATATGGAAAAAGGGTACTTGCAACATAGCCACATGGGAAGATTTTAAAAGGGAGTTGAAAAGACAATTCTTCCCTGAGAATGTGGTTTATGAAGCAAGGAAGAAGTTGAGGGAGTTGAAGCACAAGAGTACGATTAGCGACTACGTAAAGGAGTTCACTACTCTCACATTTCAAATCCCCAACTTAGCATCAGAGGATGCATTGTTCTTCTTCATTGATGGACTCCAACCTTGGGCAAAGCAAGAACTACAAAGAAGGAATGTTAAGGATGTCGATGAGGCCATCATGGTGGCCGAATCACTAACTGAGTATCATAGGGGAGACTCTAAACCCAAGTCTTCCTCCAAGCTTAGTTCTGCTAAAGGTGGGGGAGACAAGGGGAAGAGTTTCTCAACCAAGAAGGAAGAAAAATACTCTTCAAAGAAAGAGTACGAAGAAAAGAAGAAGGCTTCGTGCCCAAAGGAGGATGCTTCGTGTGCAAGGGACCACACCAAATGAAGGATTGTCCCAAGCTAGGGACTTTGGCATCTATCGCCGAGGAACGAGAAGCTCAAACTCAAGTAATTGAGTGTGTTGGATCTATCCAATACATAAATGATGTGAAGGGCAAAGAGGCAAGCACTACAGAAAAGAAAGTCTTGATCTATGTCAAAGCCTTTATCAATGAAAAACCTGTCATGGCTATGATCGACACTGGTGCTACACACAACTTCATCACGCTTGATGAAGCAAAGAGGCTTGGGTTGAAGATTATTGAAAAGAATGGCTGGTTCAAACCCGGGAATACCAAGGGTGAACCCCTTAAGGGAATAGCAAAAGGGGTTGAGATGACTCTTGGTTCTTGGAAGGACCTTGTGGATTTTTCAGTAGCATCCATGGACGATTTTAAAATAGTCATCGGGCTCGATTTGCAAAGGAAGGCAAATATAATACCTATGCCATACTACAACGTAATATGCGTCATGGAGAAAGGGTCTCCATGCATGGTCCCTACAGTCTCTAAAGTTGGCGGACCACCGATACTTTCTGCTATGCAACTCAAGAAAGGGTTCAAGAAGGGAGAGCTTACATATTTGGCTCTATTACAAGAGGAGTCAACATCCGAAAGAGAAGACGTCCCTCCCAAAGTCAAGGAAGTCCTTGAAGAAAATAAGGATATGATGCCTCCCGAGTTGCCAAAACAACTACCACCTAAGAGGAAGGTGGACCACAAGATTGAATTGGAGTCAGGAGCAAAGCCGCCCACCTCAACACCGTATAGGATGGCACCACCAGAACTTGAGGAGTTGAAGAAGCAACTCAAGAATTTGCTAAATGCTGGGTTCATGCGTCCATCGAAGGCACCTTATGGCGCACCAGTCTTGTTCCAAAAGAAGCATGATGATTCATTGAGACTATGCATCGACTATCGAGCACTTAACAAGAAGAAAAAGTGTTCCTCTGCAAGGGACGAAGTCCACTTCTTGGGACACGTCATTAAAGATGGAACTCTCTGTATGGATCAAGGAAAGGTGAAGGCTATCAAAGAGTGGGAGTCGCCAAATAAGGTATCTGAATTGAGGTCATTCCTTGGGTTGGCTAATTACTATCGGAGGTTTATCAAGGGATACTCCGCCAAGGCTGCACCATTAACTGATCTTCTCAAGAAGAATCACTCTTGGGAATGGTCAAAGGAGTTTCAAAAGGCCTTTGATGAGTTGAAGGCTGCTATCACAGAAGGACCAGTACTAGCACTACCCGACTACTCAAAGGTATTTGAAGTCTACACTGATGCTTCTGACTATGCTATTGGAGGGGTTCTGCTGCAAGAAGGACATCCGATTGCCTTTGAGAGTCGCAAGTTGAATGATACAGAGAGGCGATACACCGTCCAAGAGAAGAAGATGACCGCGGTAGTGCATTGTATGAGAACTTGGCGTCACTACTTACTTGGTTCATACTTCATCGTTAAGATAGACAACGTAGCTACAAGCTACTTCCAAACTCAGAAGAAGTTAAGCCCCAAACAAGCTAGGTGGCAAGATTTCTTGGCTGAGTTTGATTTCGAATTTGAATACAAGTCAGGCAAGACTAATGTGGTAGCAGATGCGCTGAGTCGCAAGGCTGACTTAGCGGCCATTTCTATGGTTTAAGGAGATATTATGCATACCATCAAGGAAGGGTTGCATCACGATCCATTAGCTAAGAAGTTGGTGGAGTTGGCTAGAGAAGGTAAGACCAAAAGATTTTGGTTAGAAAACGACATTCTCTACACTAAAGGGAGAAGACTATACGTCCCTAAATGAAAAAATCTAAGAAGAAAATTAGTGAGGGAATGCCATGACACCAAGTGGGCTGGTCACCAAGGTCAACGAAGGACCTTGGCACTCATTGAATGTTCTTATTATTGGCTTTAAATGAGAGATGAAGTGGAGAGCTATGTGAAGACTTGTCTTGTGTGCCAAAAAGATAATACTGAAAACAAGACACCAAGCGGGTTGTTGGAACCTCTGCCTCCATCAGAGCGACCGTGGAAAAGTGTCTCTCTAGATTTCATCTCTGCCTTACCGAAGTCTGAGGGGTTTGGATCTATTCTCGTGGTAGTGGATCGATTTTCGAAGTATGCTACCTTTATACCTGCCCCTACTGACTGCATTGTAGAGGAAGCAGCACGACTATTCTTCAAGAATGTGGTGAAGTACTGGGTATTGCCTAAGAGCATCATTAGTGATCGAGATCCACGCTTCACAGGACGACTATGGACAGAGTTGTTCAAACTCCTTGGGTCGGAGCTTCATTTCTCAACAAGCATCCATCCTCAAACCGATGGGCAGACTGAGAGAGTGAATGCCTTACTTGAGTGTTACTTGAGACATTTTGTAAGCGCTAATCAGAAGGATTGGACAAAACTCCTAGACATTGCTCAATTCTCATACAATCTGCAAAAGAGTGAGTCTACAGGGAAGAGCCCATTCGAGATTGTGACTGGACAACAGCCGCTTACACCTCACTCTCTTTCTTCCTCTTACTCAGGGAAGAGCTCTGGAGCTTATCATATGATTAAGTCATGGAAAGAACAAGCAGATGTCACTCGTTCTTACCTCTACAAAGCTGCCAAGAGGATGAAGAAATGGACAGATAAGAAGAGGAGACATGCAAGCTATCAAGTGGGAGACAATGTGATGATCAATCTTCTTCCACAACAATTCAAAGCCTTTTGCAAAGTTTATAAGGGTTTAATCCGCAAATACGAAGGGTCATTTGAGATCATTGGACGTGTTGGGGAGGTTGCTTACAAAGTACAACTCCCTCCCTCTATGAAGATCCACCCGGTCTTCCATGTAAGTATGCTTAAACCATATCATGGAGACCAAGACAAACCGAGTAGTGGTGACTCGAGTCGTGCTCCACCCGTGGTGATTAGATCCTTTAATAAAGAAATTAAAGAGATCTTAGCTAATCGCGTCGTGCGACGAAGAGGAGTACCACCAAGTATCTAATACTTGATCAAGTGGAAAGGGCTCCCGATAACTGAAGCTAGTTGGGAAGCTCATGAAGATCTGTGGCAATTCCAAGAACGCCTAAAGCACTATCATGAATAGAACGCAACGAGGACGTTTGCGCATTAGGTGGGGGAGAATGTCACGGTAAATTTTAGAATGTTAGATTTAACAGTTTTTGTATAATTTTCTGGAGTTTTTGAGAATGCTCTAGATGGTTCCGGAATGTTCTAGAATGTCCTAGAAGGTCCCGGAATACTCTAGAAGGTTCTAGAAGACTTTGGAAGGTCATAGAGTATTCTAGAAGAGTGTGGATGTATATAGGAGTATGAAGAATGATATGGAACAATCTAGAAGTATTTAGAAAAATATGGAAGGATAGATATTTGTAGTGAAGGTTCTAGATGATTAATCTAAACCGTTGATTAGATTTAATCCTAACAATCCATTAAGGAGGTGGATGGCTATAAATAGGAGGTGAGAGTTAGTGTGAAATGTGTGAATCATTTTTAACAAACACTTGAGTAATAAAATGTTCTTCCACCAAAGCTTCATTTCTCTTGTGTTCTCTTGTATTCTTAGCTTTCTTGCTAAGTATTGAGGGTTAGGCTGACTTGGTCTTAGCTCAAAAAGTTGAGTAAATCCAAGTGTCGACACGGTAGCGTTGGAGTGTGTTCAAAGCCGTGACATTGGTCTCTAAAAGTAGAAAAATGAGTCGATTTAATTCACAAAAAAATCGATAATAAGTTAATCTAATCCCAAAAATAAAAAATACAGACAATTGGAGTAAATTAGTTGTTTTCTTAAATCAATTTCCTTATCAACATCATTTGTTTAGTGTGACAATTAAGTAACACTGTAACACGTTTATTTAGGTATTTTAGTCTCTAAAATTTATATCAAAATTAAAATTATTATTAATTTTTTTATTTAAAATAGCCTCTAATATTATATTTAAAATTAAAAAAATAATTTTAATGTTAAATATAATGTTAAAAGACTATTTAAAAAAAATACGATTTTAATTTTTAACTTCAAGCCTTAAAAGATAAAAATAATATTGATCCTTACTTCATATTTAAATGTTAATCAACATTTTTCCTTTCTCAATTTTACATACACACCCTAATAATTCCCAATTAGTTATTGGATGTCTTTTTTTCTTTCTGTAGTTTAAACAACCCCTTCTTTCGCTTCACCTCCTACTTATTACTCTTCTATTTTAATGTTTAATGAAGATCTTTATCGTTTGGTGTCCAGTTTCTTTTTAAATTTCCACTCTATTTAATTGATAACTTATGTAGAAAACATAAGGAATTGGAATTGAACTTCAAATAAAGTATGAAATAACAAACACACAAAAGAGGAATATTTATTTGCCAAAAGTAACCTATTGATCGTAAATCTTTAAAGCCCCATGTATCGATAATTATATTATTGTTGCGCATGATTTGGAATCAATTTTTCATTCCAATAATGTAGACTATTCTTTTTTTTTTTTTCCTCGTCAAAGGAATGTATTTTATTGCATTGAAAGGTTAATTATAAAAAGACTCTGAGCCTGAGGTTATAGCAGCAAGACCATAGAGGGGCATTCCCAATAGAAAAGTAAAAAGGAAATTTCTGAAATATAACAAGAATAGAGCGTCTTAAAGAAAGAAAGGGAATAGATTTAATTTTACATACGTTCAAATTTGGATATAAAATAAAATTATTTATATATTTTTTAAAGGGTTTCTAAAGGGCTTGCTTTAATTTGCAATGAGTATTGAGTACGGAGCGAGGTTGCGCTAGTAGCTAGGCATAGGAATAAAATACATAATTTTTTATTTGTAGGAATTAGAAAAACAACTATATTTACTCGTAACAAGTATTAATAGCAGCACATTATATAATACTCAAAAACAATGAAAAAATTACATAAATAAAAAAATAGAGACAAGCTAATACACTAAAATATTTAACGTGAAATAAATTTTTAACATGAGAAGTAAAAATTATGAGTTATTAAAATTGAAAAATAGTTTTTTTATAATGATAAATGAAATACAAAAGAGTCATAAATTACTATATAAAATATGTATACAACAAGTCAAATAATCTAAATTTCAAAACTTACAAAACAAGAATAAAAAGATGAAAATACTATAAAAATAAAACTGCTGTAGGAGCCAATATCTTCGACTACAGATATTAAATTGAAGATCCGAACGGTGAAAACGAAAAATTAGTTGTCTAAAACACGCGGTCTAAAAATTCGATCTAAGAGTTGACGAATCTATAGCGACCAATTTATAAAGACAATTTTGTATATATACAAAAATAAGTCTCTCTTCTTTTCTCTTTAGTATTTGATGTTCTTCTTGCATATAAGACTTCTCACTTTCAATCCTAATTCACTTCAACCACTTCAACTATTTAAACTTTTTCTCCAAGTAAAAAGAGATCTCAAAAAATCCAACAGATAGCTACCATCTTTGCGTCGTTCTTGGTGGACACAGACATTCTGTGGGCTGAGTTGATGGCGGTCGCCATGGGGGATGTGATTCTGCGGTGGCCGGTGGTGTTGTGAACACCATATAGGGTTTTGAATTAACGTAGACTTCTTTTCATAAAATCTAATCATTCCAAAATTTAAACTTGTAGATAAAAACATATAAATATTTAGAGTAATTGTTATGCAAATTCGCTTGGTAAGCAACAATGTGGTGACTGCTCGTGTCTCCCCTGCAATCACGCTGATGCAACTGGCGTGTTCTCTTGGGCTTTTTTTTTTAATTATTTTTTTAAAATTGTTTTGATGTATAAGAGAAGAAGGGTTTATAAAGTTTTAACCTTTTTCACAAATAAAACATATCTGTAGAGCTTTCTTTTGTAGCGGACATGGTTTATTTTCATTTATCATTTTGAAAAATTAAATTAATTAGGTAGGAAATTAATTTTTTTGGTGTGTATCATATTTTATATCTTATAATAATAAAGTGATCAAATTTCAAAAAAAAAATATAATCTTAAAATAAGACTTTAGTTTTATTAATCTTCCTTAGACCTTGTATATTATCCTTATCGTTTTGTAATTTTTTTTTTGAATTCCGCTAGGGAGCCAATGAAATATTTATACAATGTGTACAATGGATTATGAGTTAAAAAATGAACATTTTGACCAAGAATCGAACTCTTGACTTTTCGGACATCTTGACCAAGGATCGAACTCTGATATCATGTCATGAAACCACTCATCCCAAAAGCTTAAGTTAATAAGAAGAGGTAACACTAATGGTTATATCTCTAATATTGACATTCCTAAATCTCCATTGTACACATTATACAGATATTTCATTGACTTCTTATACTTCCTCTTTTTTGTATTTTCATGTTCATCTTGGAGCCTTGATTCATGAACATACCCTAGGGTATTAACCTAATTGATTCTAGGGTTTGAACATGAATACCATAAAGGAATAAAGTAGCCCAAAAAAAAAATTATCAATTTATCATTGAAGTAAATGGATTATAATAACTAGTTACTTCAGATTCCAATTTTTTTTTTTCAAAGTTACAAATAAATTGTGAAGAAATAAACCTTTATAATTAATATTACAAATTAAACAACATCCTCGGCACATCAAAATAGAGAAACGTACCGATTTAACAAAAGGTTTTAGATAACATGAGCTACTTGATGAGCTATAATGTTGTTGCTGGAAACTTGCTTGCTCTTATGAAGATTATTTAACTTGAAGAACAAGTCAAATATCCAATATATCAAGCTTTTGAGAGAGTGATAATCCATTAGTATTATAAGTATAGATCCCCAGATGATGAGCACAGTCCATAAAAGTATTGGGTGCAACATGATGGACAAGAGAGATGCACATGAAATTGATCCAAAAATTAGGAGGACAAAGCTCAAAATCTTCCCCTTGTAGCCACTTCGAGCTTGTTTGTTGAAGATCTTGATTCCAAGCACGGCGCAGTAGATGCATCCAGCCATCAAGAAGGTTTGAATCTGAATCGAGTGGCTCGCCCATGGTGATTTGTTCTTGTTTTGATACTCAACTTGGAGCATCCCAAGAAGGAGTGAATCCAAAAATATGAATATGCCATGACATGGGATTGTAGAGTTGAACAACTCTTCATCATCATCACTTGATACCGGGGAATCAACGCTATATAATACCAATTCTCAATATGTAATAATATAAATGGACTATAATAAATTAATAATAACAATCACGTCTAGTTGGTACCACGTTTTGAAGCGATGTTATAATAATTTAAATATTAGTCTAGGTTAATTGCTCAAACCACTAATCATTATTAATATGTGTTGATAATGGTTTTGAACATGATGAAGCACATGGTTGTTATAATAATAATAATAAATAAACAATAGTCTTTCTTTAATCCTAGCCCTTATTTAATTCTTTGGCTCTTGCCTTTTCGCAGACCCAAAGGAAAAAGATGAGCTTGGGTTAGCAAAGAATAATAAATAGCAAGAATCAAATCAATGAAATCATATACTCTTTAATTAAGATGGTTAAAACAAAATAAAAATATATGTATCTTAGAGAAAGTGGGTGGAACACTAACCTTGTGTGCCTATTATATTCTAGACGGCATGAGCATCTCATCATCACAAACTTTGATAATTTCCTTTGGTTTAGGGTTGCAGCCATTTTAATTCTTCTGCTGGGTTTTATTTTGCTTATTGAGATATTCACTTCCTTATTATGAATATCTTCCACTAAGTTGATCTCGTCCATATTGATATAAAACAGCAAGGAACAACAAATTAAAATGACACACTGGTCTACCTATGATCTCTTTATCATCTTCTGAATATCATATCATTCAATGTTAAAACCTTCCGAGACAACAAACAATGCCTTCGTTATGCATTCATCTCCAAAGTCCAACAAGATGGGTCCACTTTGTCTTTTCTTTTGTTTTTTAGGAAATTTTGTTTGGTAATTTACTTACATTTATTATTAAATTAAGAGTAATTACCTAATTTCTCTCAAAGATTTTAAAGGTGGACATTTTAGTTCTCAAGAAAAATTAATACACAAATTAATCTCTAAAGTTTTACTCTAGCAGATACATCAGTCCTTAATTTATTTTTCGTCAGAATAATTACTCAGATCAGTCCCCAAAAATTTTAAAAGCAGACATTTTAATCCCCAAAGAAAATTAACATACAGATCAATCTCCAATGTTTTTCTTTGTTAGACATAACAGTTCTCCATCCAAAAAATAAAATAAAATAAAATTAATAACATTATTATTATTATTATTATTATTATTAATTACACAATAATACTGTACCATAATTTTTTTGTATTTTTTGAACAAAAATAATAATAAATTTATTCATTAGATTCTTATGTATGTATTTATAATAATAATAATAATAATAATAATAATAATAATTAGAGATTATTCTACAAGAAATTTAAGGTTAAAATTATTTGATATTTTTGTATTTAATATAATCAAAAGATGTTCTATTTTAAAAAATATTTTGTATTAAAAGAAAATATTTTAATTTGAATTTCAAAACATTATTATTCACCTTACTTGTTTCTAACGAAAAAGGTAAAAGTAAAATGGACGGAGGACTGTTATGTCTGACAAAAAAATATTGGAGATTGATCTGTGTATTAATTTTTTTAGGGACTAAAATGTCCGCTTTTTGTAAGATCTAGAATTTTCAAAAAAATATTGTTATGAGTTAATTTTAATTTATTAATTTATTAAAGACTTTATTTTTAGAAATGGTTGTATTAAAAGTAATTAAATTAAGTATTTATAATTAAATTAAAAATTTTACTTAATCTTATAATATTGAATAAATTTTTATATTTAAATTATAAATTTTAGTAGTTTTAAAAAGAATAAGAATTTTATATGAAATGATTTAAACAATTGAGATTTTTTGAAATTTAATGCTTTAATTTTTATAAATAAAAAAAATTAATTATATTACCTTATATTTTAAATTAAAAATATTAGATTGAAAATTAATTAGTAAATTTGACAGTTAAATAATATTTTTTTTTAATAATTTTAAGAGGTTAAATTATATTTTAAATTAAATACTCTATACCCTAATTTAATTAAAATAATCAAATTTCAATTTATTCAAAAATCTCTAATTTCAAATTCACCCAAAATCAAACCATAACCCTAATTTTATATACATTCTCATATTAATCCCAATTAAACATAAGGAAAAGTCTAGGGGCCAGCAACTTTTGTATTTTGTGGTCAGCACTTAACCATCAAACGAAAAGTGAATAATTTTTCACCATTGGATGTAATCTTACATCATTAAAAATACTATTGATAGCCAATTGATGGTTACAAAACACAAAAGTTGCTACCCCTAGCACTCCTCTAAACATAATACACCTTATTTCTCCAATCCTAGCTGCCACTACCCCCTTTTACCCTAACCCTTCCACGCCGCCACCCTTCATTCAAAAAGAAAGAAACAAAAGAAAGGGAAGAACAGAGAGGGGGACATGAAAACAAGAAAGAAAGAAAATAAAAGGGGGAAAACGGAGATCAGAGGGAGAAGAGAGGGGGAAGGAAGTCATCGCGCCTATCCACTCGCCGTCGCCATCCGAGGAGCTTCCGTGGATGCTGTTGTCGAGCTCGTAGGTGAGAGAAAGAGAGTTCATGTGGGACAGAGAAACGTGTTGCGCCGCCGTTCATCGCTGCTCAGCCACCACCGCACCTTGTTGACGTCGTCAGAGCCGCCCAGTAGCCGCCGTCATCTTCACAAACCGTCGTTGTCGCCAGGGTCATGCCACCGTCGTATCTCACCGGCGTTGAAGGGGCCATCGTCGAATGGAGCAGGGAGAGAGAAAGAGCTGCGAAAGAGAGAAAAGGAGGTGGCGGAGATCTTTTGCCACCGCTGCTCCCGTCACTGTTACCGTTGGCGGAGCTTGCCGTCGCTGGAGGTAAGGCGGCGTTGCGTTCTTGCTGCTTTGAGCCACCAGCGCCGCTGCTGCTACTCCAAAATTCCACTTCTGTTTCTTAGGGTTTGCTATCTCAGCTCCCTTGAAGTTATCGTCGGTTTTTTTCCTTGCCATTGAGGGTCACCGGAGCTGCTGCAATTCCAGTCTTTTGTTCCTCTGCTAAGGTTATTCTGTCGTGTCTTATCTCGCTATAATGTTTCATTAATTAACTCTGTCCTACTTTACATAAATGTTTCTTTGTATCCTTACTCAGCCTTAAACCACAGTAGATTATTAGATTCACCGCTGTTGCCGTTTTGTAGCTGCCTCGCGGTGTTGTTCCATCGTCGTTGTTGCTGGAAGAAGCAGTCAAAGTGGCTGCCATGAATTAAAAGGAAAGGGAGTTGTTACAATAGGCTTATGCGAACTCGGCTAATCGAGGTAGGGAATTGTTTTAAAGTTAAAATATTTTGGGATTAAATACCTGATGAGTTTAGCGGATTAATGCAAGTGAATTAATTTCTGTGTTTAAAATGATTTTCTACTGTGATTAGAGTTGTTGTGGTTGCTGCATAAGCGGTTAGGAGCTGAGGTTGCAGCTGCCACTGATTGCGGGCCGAAAAGAAAGGGTTTCTTGATGTGTTTGGTTTTTGAGTTTCGATTATTCGAGGTAGGATTTTTCTTAAAATCTATTTTACATTACGGAGTTGTTATAAATAGATATTAATGCGAGAAAACATATATCTGTGATTATGATTGTCTTATAAATGTGGTTGTTTGCTGGACTGAATGACTGATTGCTTGATTGTTTGAGTAGTTTGTGATTGTTGAAAAAAATAGCTAGTTTGAAAGATTATTTAGTTGATTATTGTGAAAAATGACTTTCTTGGTTTTGAAGCTATTTTTGATAATGTAAACGATTCGGCTTTGGAAATGATTTGGAATATGAAACTGAATTAATTTTGGAAACGGTTTAATTTTGAGTTAGTCTGACTTTATAAATGACTTTATAAATGATTTAGTATTTGAGCTGGTTTGATTTTAAAAAGAGATTTAATATTGGCACTGATTCGCTTTGAAAACAATTTGATATTGGAACTGGTTGAATTTTGGAAATGAATGAGATTTGAAAATGGTTGAGAAAATGTTTGAGAAATGTTTGGATGGGACCCGAAAAGAATGACAGTGTCTGAGTTTTAGAGGAGATGCTACCAGAATTTTATAAAATTGGAAGTTTTATTTGAAGTAATTAATTAAAAAGATTTGTTCTTAAACATTATATTTTTTAAGATTGATTTATTTATCAGAGAAAGAATTATGTTTTGAATTGGGGTTGTTAATGGATGGAATGGAAAGAAGGATGATGAGGATTTTCTTTGAAATATGGTTTTTGAATGAATTTAGAAATGAGATTTGAATTGATGAATGATTATGATGTTAAGAATGTTGAGATATGAACTTTGAATTATTCACATGGCTTATAAATTTGAATTATCTGAGATACGAGGTTCCCTGGATAAAGTGTCATGGCTTGCCACCACGTGTAGCAGGTTGAAAACTTGATACTCTGTTGATCCTACGACGTAAGTGTGACCGAGCACTATATAAATTCTTGGGAATGTTACCCCCATTGAGCAATATTGATTATTTGAGAAAAAGTTATGCATAGACTCTTGGGGATGCATGTCGGGGGACAGTCTAAGGACAATTCAGACTTGTCAGGTTGGCTGGATAACCGACATATGAGACTCATCAGCCATAGGACAGGCATGCATCATATGCATTTGTATGCTTTGCTTGGGTTTGAACTTATTTTGGTTTGCCTAATTGCTAAACTGTTCTTAACTGTTACTTGAACTATTTGCTGTAATTGCTACCTACTTGTGCTTTCTTTGTCTGTCTTGCCTGTGTTTGTCCTGGCGTGCTACATTTGAGAATGAACTTTGGTGCTGAATTAATGACTGTGTTGTTTGATTGCGTGGTTGGTTTCTAATTGAGATTTTCTTATAAGAAAGGAAATGTTTCGGATTTCTGAAAGATTAAACATTGTTTATTTGAAAAGGTTTTGAACGATTACCTTTTGGTTTTTAAAAGATTCATAAGACAATGATAATCACTGAGCTTGAAAACACTTTCTTATTAAATATCTTCTTATGACAACTTTGAAACTCCGTGGTGAGACCGTGTGGTTAGGTTCTCACCCCCCTACAGCTTTACCTTTTTCAGGAACCGGATGAAGCATTAAGAAGAGTTATACTGCGTTTGGTTTATATTGTTGTGTTAATTAGATTATTTTCTTCCATCGTCTTTGTTATTACAAGTTTGTAAGAGGGATAGGAGTTGTATGTTTTATATGTATATTATATTATGAGATATTATGTAAGGAGTCTTGTGTATGAATCTATGCCTGCTTGTATTTTTCTTATGATAAAGTATTTATTTCCGGTTTTCAAAGAAATTAGCGATACAGTGTCGAGTCACAGGCTCCTATTTTAATATTTAGTATGTAAAGTAGTCGTAATACTTTTTGCTATCAGAGTAGCACAGCCGGAAGCGTGATTTCTGATAGTGAGGGTGTTACACTTTTAAAATCCTTGGGGACTAATCTGTCTACCAGAATAAAATCTTAAGGATTGATCTGTGTATTAATTTTTTTGGGGGATTAAAATGTCCACTTTTAAAATCTTTGGGAATTGATTTGAATAATTACTCTTAAATTAATTAAAGATCTAAATTACACGTTTACAACAATTCAATTTTTTAGGGTAAAATACATAGATAAAATAAATGCAGTTCAATATTATATAATTATCCTAAATAAAGAATGGTTACATGCATATGTGAATTCAGATTCAATTCTATATAAATCGAATCTATCTAATTCGATTTACATTTCTACTATATAAATCGAATTAACTTGATTCGATTTACTATATATGCTATATGAATAGTTATATATGCTATATGAATAGTAATAGAAATCGAATACAGTTGATTCGATTTACTACTTCTGCAACATATACATGTAAATCGAATTTAGCTAATTCGATTTAGTGTTGATATCGATTATTGACATTTATTAATTATTTATTTATTCTATATTAACTTTAAAACATAAATATCAATAAAAAATACACTCGTTAGATTCAAATAAAATATAAAAAAAATTAAAACGAATAAGAATAAAAATTTAATTTTTATGTTTTAATTTAAATTTCGAAAAATCTAAAAAATCATTACCGGAGGACTTTTAATGTTAAAAAAATTAATATAAATTATAGTCCTTCAAAGTAATATAAGAGTTAAAACTTAAATTTTTTCAGAGTCAGAAATAACAGGTAATTATACAATATATATTGACTAACTATATTTATACAATATGTAATTTGAAAAATAATTAAAATACTATATCAATTAAATTATCATTTAATTTGTGACATTAAGTATAAAACTTATGCTTTGATGATTTTATGTTCTCAAAAATCCAAGTTTAAGTTTAAATTAAAAGTGTTAGACATATTCATTTTGTTAAATAGAATATTCCATTAATTCTAGCGTTTTTGTCACGGTAGAGACTTAGTTACAAAATCTGATATGGTATAGCGACCTAATTGAAAAGAAAAAAAGTATAGGGACCTAATTGATGAAAAGAAAAAAAGTATAGAGACTTAATTGAAAATTCGATAAACTATAGGGACGGACAAAATAATTAAACAATTAATAAACATAACAATACTAGTTAAGTAGTTATAGATTATATAATTTGTTGCATGTGCCTTAATAAATATGTATCTATGAATTATGTCACAAACGATTAGAACATACAGCCATAGCTACTATCATTAGAGTATTAAAGCAAGGTGTATTTCATTGACTCCTAATAATGTTCCTATTAGAGTGAATGAAACTTGTACTAAATCTAAACTGAATGTTGTTCCCTTTTTCCCTCTGAAACTACATATTTTGCACACTTAGAGTTAGTGTTTGCTGATATATGGGACCTTCCCCCATCAAACAACAACAACAAACAACAACAAAGTCTTGTCCCATTAAGTTGGGTCGGCTACATGAATCAAACGACGCTATTGTGCTCTGTCATGTATCATGTCTACAGAGAGACTGTTTACATGTAGATCTCGTTTGACCACCTCATGGATGGTCTTCTTAAGTCTTCTTCTGCCTTTCGCCCTTTGTCCATCTTTCATCTCATCCACCATCCTGATTGGATGTTCTATCGGTCTTCTTCTCACATGTCCAAACCACCTGAGACGCAATTCAACCATCTTTTCCACAAGGGGTGCTACTCCAACTCTCTCCCTTATATCTTCATTCCTTATTTTATCCAATCGCGTATGACCACTCATCCATCTCAACATCTTCATCTCTGCCACACTCAGCTTATGTTCGTGCTCCCCTTTAGCCGCCCAACACTCCGTACCATACAGCATAGCCGATCTTATAGCGGTGCAATAGATTTTATATATGTTTTTACAAAATACTCTTTCTTGTTTTTTCTGACAAACAAAGCCTTTACTTCTTTTTTGCATAAACATGGAATTAAGCAGAGGTTTTCTTGTCTTTATACACACTATTAACAAGGAAGTGTTATAAGGAGATAGGTCTTTCTTTGTTGTGCACAGCATCTTTACCTATGCAATTTTGAAAAGACTCTTTTACCACTGCTCTACATCCACTTTAAACAATATTTAAGCATTTGAGAAACTCTATAACAAGAAATCAGACTATAGTCTTCTTGAGATATTTGGCTGTGCTTGCAATATAAATAAGAAAAATGTTTGTTTCTAGATTACGAGAGGAATCATCATGGATTTAAATGCATGACTAAAACTGACAGATTATTTCTATTTAGACATGATAATAACTTTCCATATACTAGCAGAGTATTGAGAGTAATACTGTAAATGGTGAGAAGGGATAGCTATAGGTTGTTAGAAAGTTCGTTAGAGGAAAATCAGAGAACATTTTTCGTGGTCAATAAGCCATCATCGCACCGACATGAGGCGGCACACCCATCACATTCTACTGCCATTCTCTTTTGATGAGTTTTTCCATTGTCACCCACTGTTGTTGATGCTTGTTCCTATGTTCTCTGTTGGATTGGTGTTTGTTCCTCTTCTATCTTCTTCATTTGCTGCTCTATTTTTCTTTGCTTATTCCTTCTAATTTTGGTTTTGTTCCTCTTCAATGTTTTCTATTTTCATTTTTTTTTCCTTAACAACCGTGAGGGGCTTGTAGTGGATGGTGGAGTAGTGTTCTGGTTTATATTGTTTTTCTTGGAAGTTGAAATTTGAGTGTTGAATAATAAGCTCTTGCTTATTGAACCCCACTAAGTTTGTCACTTAATATTCTATCTGGTTAATCGTTGACAAAAATTGTTAATCTATTGACAAAAAGATAAATATAATTAATTTTAAATTTTTTAGACACTAATTTCATTGAAAATAATAATTCAAGAATAAATTTAACGAACAACTCATCCTTCAGGATTAATTCCATCTTTAACTCTTTTCTAATACAAACTTATGATGATACTGATATTATTAACACAAATGTTTTAAGCGAACTTGTTGGCTAATTCCTACAAATATTTAGATGTCAATTAGACAACTTCGCTGTTAAGATATCAAAACCTATTCAACTTGGACGAACGCGTTATTTATTCTCCGAACCCTAAATCTCAGAAAAGATAAAGTTACAAGAAAGGGAGCATGGGCAGTTGAGTCAACATAGTCTTACTAACAACCACAACTATCTTCTAGCCCCACTCTGTCGTTTAGCTCTTGTACATTTGTAGTGAAAGGCTAATTCCTAGAAAATACCTAGTGATGACTTTTTTGTTAACGGGGTTGCAGCGTGCACGTTTCTAGGGTTGACGGATCACTATTTTTTTTTTTTGGGTATTAGGATCACTATATATTATAATGTTTCTAATTTGTTTACTTTTTGTCTTCCTTGAATCTGTCACCTGGATTTTTTTTTTTAATTAAAGATAGATTGGCTTTGAATTTGTAATCACTTAGGTGAGTATAAAAAAATTATGTCATTTGAGTTATAACTTATTGGCCTGTCACCTAGATGTTACGAGTAAAAATTTCACTAATGAATTCTACTAGGGATTGGAGGCAATGGAGTATCTGTACAATGTATACAATGAGCTATTTATTTGGCCCAATATGAGTTAAAAAATGAACATTTAGAGTAAAATACTACTAATTTCTCAAACACAATACACCCATACTATCCAGAATAATCATCGGATACCAGGGATAATAAACATCTGATATCCTACTGAATCGAACATCTCTAAACCCCCATTATATATATTGTACAGAGATATTCTATTGACTCCATATACTTCCTCTTCACTAATTCAACTAATTGAATCTTATTAAACAAAAAAATTATAAAAAATTTATCAACCATATAAACTGTATACAAAAAATCAGTTATCTTATAGAATACATAATGTAATATTAATATATATTAAAAATAAATTAAATAATATATATTAATATATAAATATATAATAATTAATTTAATATTATTTTTAATATGTACTTAATATTTTTAAAAATTTATTAAAGAAAATTTTTAAATTTTCAAATTTCAATCTGAACTTTTTTATGAGTAAATATTCAATTACTCCATATTTATTTTCAAAAAGGATCACAAGGTCTTTTACAAAAAATATACAATCATATTATTATATATACTAAAAATTGACATAATTAATTATTTATATGAATTAAATATAAAATATGCATTCGAAATCTATAAGAAAACACATGCAAATATATAAAAATGCGTTTGGATTTGATTCTTTCGATTGCACATAACATCATAATTAACCCAAATATAAGTCAATAGTTCTCTAGTTTAATTTATCATACGCGTTTCTTTCTCTTCTTCAATTCCTCCGCTAACTAAAATTTTTCATCGTAATTTTTCATAACATATACATCAACATTTATCAAGATCGAAACTCATTTTTTATATAAAGTATTACTTTGTAAATAAATGAACCATCGAGAAAAATGACCAAAAAAAATACGTTCTCCGTCCGAGTCGTTTTTTTTTCATATGTGATGGATTCTTAGAAATATAATTAGGAAAAGTATAGGGTACCAACATATTATCTGCCAACTTATTATCAATAATAATTAATTATTATATTTTAAATACATATATAAAAAGACACATTCAGAAAATATATCTATAAAGACACTTCAATTAAACATAGCTATAAAATAGATATTTTTATTGACACATCTATGAAAACACTTCCATTAAACACAGTTATGAATAAGAGTTGGCAAAAATTGGTAGAAATATTATTGGTAACGTAGCGAGACCGATATAATTAACACAGAGTTCAGATTGCCATACATTATTCACGTGCTATTATATATAGAGTAATATTAGGTGGATAGTATAAAATAAAATCAGCTAACATAAATCATTTTGTATAGGTGCGGAATTGTCTAGTAATGTTTAAAAAATTATCATCAAATCACTCTTCTTAAAAGTTTAAATTTATTTGATTTTTTATGAGCCTTTTTTTTTTTTTTTTATTTACCTTATAATATTTTTTTTTTATTTTTAGTGTTCATAAAAAAAATCAAACTCTTGATCTTTTTGATATAAAACTCTAATAGAATATTATGGGATCATTTTTTCTAAAAATTTAAACTAATAAAATGAGACTCTAATAAAAAGTATTAAATTAAATTTTTATTTATAATTAAATTTATAAACAATATAATCACATTAGTATTGGTTATTATAATCAAACCTTATTATACATGTTCTTATATTGATGATTAATTAGTAATTGACTTTATTTAATGCTTACAAAACATATTTTTTTTATAATAATGAAGTTTCCCATACCGAATCCTTCCACTTATCTTTTGCAAATATTTCAAATTTTCAATGTTAAAATAACTATTATAGATATAATCATGCATTTATGGTCCTTATTTATTAGTTTAAATTAAAAAAATAGTTTAATGACAGACAAATTGAATAAACCATCCACAAAATTCACGAAGAACTAAATCAGTTTCTTGTACTTCTAATTATTTTTAAATTAATTTAAAATAAAACCTAAAAAGTATATGCATAGGTTAAAAAAAAAGCGGTGAAAACTCAGATGCAGTCGACTTCACGTGAAGTTAATATTATCTAACGGCTCTTAGGTATCAACTTCACGTGAAATCGACTTCACCTGAGTTTTTACCAAAAAAGCACCCTTCTAAGTTAAAATTAAAGAAGTTAATTAGATTCCTTCAACTCTACCAGCTAGGTTGTTGTTGTTGCTACATTCTTCTGCCTTCATCTTGAATACTGAGATCATGGTTGAGAACTTGTTCTTAAGATTCAACTTTTCTACCATCCCTAATGTCCAATACAACAAATATTTAAGCAAGTGATGTCCCATTATTATTGGAATAGATCCCCAGATAATAATCACAAGCCAAAAGAGAATGCTGTTTAGCAAGATGGACAAAAGTGATGCCGAAGAAATCGAACCAAAAGCTAGAAGAATAAAAGTTAGAATCTGTTCTTGGTAGCATCCAAGTAGATCCTTTCTGTAAAGCTTGATTCCGAGCACCATGCAGTAGATGCATATAGCCATCAAGAAGGTTTGGATCTGAATCGGGTGCGTCGCCGACGGCGGTTTGTTCTTGTTTTGATACTCAACTTGGAGCACCCCAAGAAGAAGCGGATCCAGAAATATGAATATGGCATGACATGGTATTGAAACTGAAGCTCTGAACTTTTGGCCATCACTTGATGAAATAATGCTATATATCAAGATTCAAAGACCATAGAAAAAGTTCAAAATTAAAATAATATTGCAAGTTGAATTGAAGAAATGGTTTATCAAAGATAACATAAAATAAGTGAAGCTTTTGCGCTTAATAATAATAATAATAATCAGTACCATGATATATTATATATGGTAGTTGATGAAGTTGGTGAAGCGTGTTATTTTATTATTATTGCAATAGTATCATTATTAATAGTTTAATTATTCTTTGTAATTCAATCTCTTATTTTATTCTTGCCATATATGTTGATGATGGATGTCGCAGGTAATAATGAACCAATCAGAATAAACAAAAGACGATGATATAATTAAAAAAATTAGGGCAAGTAATCAAATCAAGCTGCTTAAGATTAAGGAGATTAAGAGTGGAAAACTGACCAGTTCCCTTTATTATATTTTAGGTGGCATGAACAGTTCAAAGACTTCAATAACTTCCGTTGATTTATTTTTGCTGCCACTTCCACTCTTGTTGCTGTCATTTTGCTTCTTAAGAGACTCAACTTCTGAGTATTTCCTCCCATCATATATTTGAAGCATCCATATATGTATATATCAATAATCTTTCGGTTCTTCTATGGATACATATTGAATATATTCGTTGATATCATAATTTCTAAGAATGATTACGTCATTGTTGCGAAAATATCAAAAGCGTCTGGTCAATTTGCTAGGGTTACACACCTCCAGAGTCTGACATGGCAGATCCACTATTGGGGTATTGATTTTTCCAGGAAAGTGTGTCTGAGTTGGTGCTAAGTTTGAGTTATTTGTACTTTTTTTTGGTGATTTTAAAAAAATAAATAACAATAAAAAAAATAAAAATAAATAAGAAACTGCTTAAGAAAGGTAGTCCTATTGAATATTACTCTCAAACTCCTTCTAGGGCAACGGAAGCTCCACTTGAAGAGAAAGGGTCTTTATTGCAGTCTTTGTCATGATGTCTGCTACTGTGTTTGCATCTCTCAAGATCAACCGGAGATCAGCATGCCATTTCCAAGACATGATATCTCAGATTTTTAACACCAAAAGATCAATAAAACCAGAGCAATCCTGTAAATTATTGACAATAGTAAAAGCCTCCACACAGTCTGTCTCACATACTAAAAGAAAGCCTCTCCATATAGTAAACAACTATCCTTGTAAAATGCTACGACTCTCAATTGTTCACAGACAGCCCTGTTGCCACCTTCCCTTCCAATCTCTGCTAACACAAGCAAAATCAACCCAAGCACCATTGGCAGGATAGCTAGCATCACAATTAATCTTAAAGGTACCCACTAAGGAGGGAATCCAAGAGCCACTAATAGTGGAGGAGATAGACAGTCATTGCAACTCAAATATTCTGGAGCTCCTTTTCCAAGGACAAAGCCATACCAGTCATCTTGTCTGTGGTCCAATGCTCGTGAGGATGAAAGATCTCGTTATTTCTCGAACGCCAAATCCACCAGAGACCAGAAAAGAATCTAAAGGGGCACTGTTTGCTATTATATACGAACCAACTCATCAAATCTACTGGTTGACCAGAGATCCCCAAAGCTTGCCAAACTAGCTGGCTTTTTGGACAATCCCGAATACAATGTAAAACCGATTTTTGACCTGAGAAATATCGTGGATAGCTATCCGTGTGCGAAATGCTTCTCCTAAAATGAAATGCAGCAGTAGGAAGAGCCTCCCGAAGACATAGTCAGGCCAAAAAATTTGTGCTTTTCCGGAATATGTTTACGCCAAAGGCAAAGTCAATTACCCCTATCCTCCCAACTAAAAATCTTCTTATTGAGTCACAAATAACCACTACGAGTATCATAAACCTTTGAAGCGGCACCAATCCAACACCAACTGACCTTTGAACTAGTTTGAACGTTCGAGTTGTAAGAGTTAGTGTTGCTCTGCAGAGACTGATTCAGAGGAGAATAGATATTCTCAAGGTTCCACTATCCAAATGACCAAATGTCCAATATCCTAAGATCCGAATCAGAAATATTAATATAATCCATCTCATGACACAGCCGCCCCTCTCTCTCCATTTAAAAAATCAAAAGTTTTATTCCAAATCCCTAATGCATCAAATAAAACCTTCCTTCAGGATATCCCAAACTTGACATATACTTTTCCAAACATAAGATCCCCTTCCTCGAGACCGACTGAAATAATCATCCTTAGAAGAATGGTATTTCTCCGTCAACAGTTGAACCCATAGCTTGTCAGGATGGTGAAAAAGTTGCCAAACTAGTTTTTCAAGAAGAGCAATATTAGTACAAAAAGGATCTCTAATTCCCATACCGCTAAACTTCTTAGGGGTGACCAACACCTTTCAGTTAACTAGATTCAGGCCTCTACCATCAGCTTGACCTTTCCATAGAAAGTTTCGCATCATGGATTCTATCTTATTAGTTACCCCTTTAGGGAAGAAAGATACTTTCATGCGGTAAGTAGGAATCGCAGTCACAACCGAATTAAGCAAACAGAGTCTGCCCGCCTTATTAAGCAATCTCCCTTTTCAGTTGGCTAGCCTTCCCCGAATCTTGTCCAGAGCATCGTTGAAAGTTGTGTGTGTCACCCGAGAGTGATTAAGGTTCACCCCTAAATACTTGCCCAAGTTCTGGACGAATCTGATGGAGGACACTCTAGTAAAAATCTCTTTTCTTGTTGCGGAAACATTCTTGGAGCATAGTGCTTTAGATTTCTCCACATTAACTTTCATCTCAGAGGCTCTGCAGAAATTTTCCAAAGCTACCATCACAGTTTGAACTCGCTGTTTTTCGACTTCACAGAAAAGAAGCAAATCATCGGCAAACATCAAATGAGAAATTCTTGGACCCCTTCTAGAAATCACAACTGGCTTCTACAAGCCCCTATCAACTTGTTGATTAATAGAACAGGACAATCTCTCCATACACAACACAAACAGATATGGTGATATAGGATCTCTTTGCCTAAGACCCTTGCTCGGAGTGAAGCTATTTAATCTATCCCCATTCCAAAGGATAGACAGTGAGAAAGTAGTGACACAACGCATAATTAGATTGAATGTCAGGGAAGGAAAGCCAAAACTCACAAGGGTTTGTTTCAAAAACCCCCAATCCACTCTATCATACGCTTTCTCCAGATCAATCTTAAAGGCCAGGGTGCCTTTCTTTGACTTTGTCTTCTTCATGAAATGGAGAACCTCTTGTGTTACAATGATGTTATATGGGGTTTCTCTCCTCGGGATAAACCCTCCTTGAAGGGGCCTAACAATCTCTTTAAGATGAGGACAAAGTCTATTGACCAGGACCTTCATTATAATTTCATAAACCACATTACAGAGACTAATAGGTCGGAAATCCTTCATGGAAACTGGGTTTTCTACCTTTGAAATAAGAACCACAAGAGTTTCCATCATCCTTAGATCCATATCCAATCCAGAGAATGCATGACGAACCATAGTCCAAACATCAAAACCAACAATCTCCCAGTATTCTTTAAAGAAGAAAGCTTGAAACTCATCAGGGCCCGGCGCCTTAAAAGAATGCATACTGAAAACAGCCGACTTAACTTCTTTCAGAGTAACTGGCGCTATGAGGCTACAACAAGCTTCATCATTCAGGGAAGGTAGCGGCACATCACCAAGACAACCTAAATTTACATCCTCTGACTGGCAGAATAGGCGTTTATAAAAGGATTTAGCTTCCCTTCTAAGGACCTCCGGATCTATTTCCCACACCCCATCTTGAAGAAAGAGACCATGAATCTTATTATGCTTTCTCCGCACAAGAGTTTGGACATGAAAGAACTTTGTATTTCTATCCCCAAATTTTACCCGCTGCTCTCTGAGTTTCTGAAACCATATAGAAGTTCCTCCTGCATAAGCATGTTATTAAATTCCTCAATCAGCCATTGTTCTTTTTGCCGCATAGACAAATCTTCCATTACTTCTAGTCGCTTCTAAAGGAAATTAATCTGTCTCTCCAATTCGCATTTCCTAATGAAAATATTGCCGAATACTTTAGAATTAAACTCCAAAGAGTTCTTCTGCACTTCTGAAAGCTTGCCATACATCTCTCTGTAGCCAGTCTGCCATGACTGGTTCACAATATCTCTGTACCCCGAATGAGTTGCCCAAGCTGCAATAAACCGAAAATGTCTATTCTTTTTCAGTTGGAGACGACCTGTACAGCGCACAAGGATAGGACAATGATCAGACTGAAGCCTATTAAAATTTCTGCTTAAGCCTCTGGAAAGAGAGATAACCATCCACTATTGATACAGACATGGTCAAGTTTTTTCGCCACCTCAACACCATTTTTAACCCTTCTGTACCAAGAAAATCGTCTTCCAATAGTCTTAAAGTAAAACATATCACTATCCCCTAGAGAGGCAGCAAGCCGATCTGCATGAAGACTTGAGAAGAGGCAAGCCTTAGATTCGTGAGAGAATAGTACTTCATTAAAATCACCAAGAACAATTCATGGCCCGCAGAAAGAAGAAGACTGGGTAATAAGATAATCCCATAGCAGAACTCTGGTATTAAACTGAAAACTACCATAGATACCACTGCACCTCCAAATTATATTATTTACCTGAACCTCAACTGTAACACATTGATCGAAAGCATCAACCCATTTGCAGGGAGCACTCTGCATTGCAAAAAGGAATCAGATACCCCCTTATGTCCTGACGCCTCCACTATAACAATAGAGTGATAACCAAGTCTTTCCCAAAACAGTTTCAAATGTTGAAAAGGACAGTGAGTTTCAACCACAATAAAAATTACAGGTTTAAATTTTCTAACCAGCTTTTTACAATTCACCCGCGCTAACTTATTAGAAGCATCCCTAATATTCACCATCGCACCTCCACTCTTCTCAACTGTCAAGCTCTGTAGGGACGCCGGCCTTGGTCGTTTCTGGAGAGAGGAGATGCGAGGCACTGGGGTGTGTCGGGTTGAGGAGATCGACGTCTCACCAACACGGGAAGTGCTGTGTCCGACCTTGACCTATGACCCGACCCTGGCGCGATAGGAGCTGGACCCATCCATGTGAGGAAAGTGGATGGTGGGCCTGATTACTCTACCCGAATCAGTTCTGGATTGAGTGCCTTTTTGGACCTTGTTGGATAACTTCTGGCCCAGCTTGGTTTTACCTTTCCTCACAACTTACTCCCAGCCTGGTTCATCATGCATGCAAGTCTCCTCAATGTTATTTCCATCCAAATTATTAGCCTCCAAATCCTCTTGCAAACTCGGTGCGGGATTTTCGCCGGTAATGCCACCTACCACATCAGGTTCTACTTCATTTGAATTTGGCGGCATCGGAATCAGCACTCTTTCCTTTCCTGGAGTCTCTACCCAAGTACTGTGCCATATCGCGGCCATAACATGCACAAGAATTACAAATTAAATTTAAATTTTCATGCTCCACTACATGAGTTACGTCTTCCACAATGATATGCTTGATCACCGGCAGTCCTAAATTTATTTGAACACATACTCGGGAATATCGTCCTCTCTCAGCTAACTTAGTGGCTAGGTCCACTTTGATGGGGGCTCCTATTGCGCATCATGGCCTGTTCCTGATAGCACCAGATTGGGAGCCCCGAAAACCCAAACCCATACAAGCGTAGACCCGAAGGATTGCTCACATGGCCGGAAATCTATATCCCACGGTTTTACAGTAACATAGTGCCCCTCAATCAATCACGGGCCACTAAGCATGACCTTCTCACGATCTTCACCTGCATCGAATTTTACCACAAAGTACCCAAATCCTACATCAAGCAGATCAAAACCACCTTTGATGCACCAAACCATCCGAAACTTGTGTGAAAGAGCTGTGTAACTATAATTTTTATCAAGAACCTTGATCACCAAAACTTCTCGATAAGGCTCTGCCAAACAAAGCTTGGCCTCTTCAGTGAAGTTTACACACTGAGTTTGGAGATCACCTGCTTGCCCACTACCCTCGCTATACTATCCCCAAATAGAAATCCTGTAACTACAAAAGCCTTCGATTTCTCCGGACCAATAACTTTATCTCTAAATGAGACATTTATAGACTTTGAAAAACCCTCCTTAGCACCGGATGTACCCCATTCACACTCTCCCCCTTATCTCTTCTGACGGCATGGCCGTCATCCTCCCTGTGTTTCGCCCTCAAACACTCACTCCGGTTCTCTCCTTCTCTTATTCTCCCTCAAACTTGTTCAAAAATTCCGTAGGCGCATCCAATTTTCCCATGGCAATTCGCCCGCCAGGCCATCTTCATAATCACATTCCAATGCAGCTGATGAGGCCTCGATCACAAGATAAATTTGTCTGCCTCACAAGTCATCACAATTGATCTGCACTAGTGTGTGTGAATAAATGTGAGTAGTGAATGTTTTTAAGAAACAAGGAAATATAAGTAACAATTACTTTTTACAATTTATATAGCAAAACTGATAAAATAAGAGATTATCTTAGTTTTTATCTCTTTTTAAAAATGTAATAATAAAGATAAAAAACAAAAGAAAAAGTACAGGTAGATAATGAAAATACTAAACAATATGAACAATAGATATATCGGATGTTCATTTCATTAGGTGTGCGGATGGTTATTCTAATATTAAAATTTAGGTAAGTAATTTGGAGGTGTAGTGTGTTTTTATTTTATTGGTGGTTGTTCATGTTGTTCAAAAAAATCATTAGTTACCTAACATAACTCAAAACAAAAAGACATACTGATATATCTTAGTTCAGTTTTTCAAGTACAACGAGACTTACATTAATCTAATCTTTATCATAAACTATGATAAAATTACCACTATATATAATAAAAAATATTATCACTAATTCTAAGAGGCTCACACTCTTATCAATTATCTAAGTTAATCTAAGTTTACTAATTTCTAAATACTAACCCAACTTAGATAAGGAGAATTAAAGTGCACTCCAATCTCAACACACCTTTAAAATAATCACTCAAACAAAAGTATAAAATAACATTTGCATGATCAACTCTCTTTATTTTTTGTATCTTTTAATATAAATTTAATTCGAGACAATAAAAAAGGTAATACCACACTCAAGAACAAAAAGAATAAAATCAGTAAAAACTCTGTAATTGATCTAATTTGGTTTCGATTGGTTACCTTCTTCCTTTGATGGTTCCTTTATATATAGGAGTTTGATCTCTTCTTTAATTGAGGAACCATTTTCTTATTTGTTGTAGTAGCTCTTGCACTCATCAATGTGATAATCGTTAGTTTGATTTGAAAATAATTTCCTTAATTATTTAGCTTGATGGCAATATGTAGCAGCTTTCCAAGGAAAGCTTGATTCTGATCTTCGATAATATTCTTTACATTATTACTGATTTGTACAATACATGCTTGCTAGTTTGGTTATTCAGTCATTGCTTTCTTTTTCTTGAATTTATTATTGAAGGATTGCCAATTATATAATAAAGACCAATTTATTATTGAATAAAGAAGGATCAGATATTGTATTTAGAAAACAATTTAAAAAGGGTGGAGCACAACATATTATACTAGGCCCTTGGGGCTTGTTGTTTCAAGCCATAAATGGCTTTATGTAATTTACAAACAAGAGAAGAATAAGATGATATAAAGCCTGAGATTGTTGCATCAAAACTAATTCATCTAACTCACCATTTAAAAATGCATTATTGAAATCAAATTGTCTTAAATGTCAATCCTTAGACATGGCAATAAATACAGTTCTAATTGTAGCACATGCTTAATTACAGGATTAAAAATTTGAACATAATCAATGCTGTCTTGCTGATGACATCCTTTAGCAACCAATTGAGCTTTATATTTTAGAATAGAATTATCAGGAGCTCTTTTGATTACCAAAACTCAACGGCTACCCATGAAATTGTGTTGTGTCTTGTGTGTAGCATTATTAAAAATATCAGTAGTTAATGGTAATTCAAGAGGAGATTGAGTATTGCATGTATCATTAGTAATAGATGATGACGTGTCAATAGGCAAAATAGATAACTCAGAAGAAGTATTAGAAGGTACCTGAGGAATGTGTGATATAGAAGAAAAAGTAGAACTTGATTCTGAACCAAAAATTGAAGTAGTAGGCATAGAAGTAGAAAACATACTTACATAAAGAAAAGAAGACTCATCAAACAGTATATTTCTAGCAATGTATATCTTACCATTAGCATTTAAACACTTAAATTCTTTAGATTGTGGAGCATAACCAAGAAACGAACATTTTTTTAGATCTATAGTTTAATTTAGTTGAATTATAAGGTCTAGTGTGAAAAAAACATGCACAACCAAAGGTTCTTAGCATGTTATAGCCTGCTTTAACATTATGCAATATTTTAGAAGGTAATTTCATATTCAAGACAGGAGTAGGTAACCTATTTATTAGAAAAGTAGCTGTGAAAAAGGCATCTTCCCAAAAATATTTAGGCATTCCAGCAGTAGCAAGTAAAGCAAGTCTCATTTCAATTACATGTCTGTATTTTCTCTCAATAATACCTTATTGTTGATGTGTATATGGACAAGCAAGTCTATGATTAATACCATATTGTTCTAAAAACTCTTTAACAGACTTGGATAAAAATTCTTTGGTATTATCTGACCGAATAGCTTTGATTTTACAACTAGTTTTTGTTTCCATAAGATTCTTATATTAAGTTAAAATTTGTAAGAATTGATATTTAGAATGAAGTAAATACAAGCATGTGTATCTCATGTAGGCATCAACTAGGCTTAAATAATACTTATAATCTGAAGTTCTGAACAAGAATTAATAGGTATTGGTCCCATATTATCAATAAAAATCAATTCAAGAGATGAAGAGTAAATAGTAGCAGAATCAGAAAAAAGAAGAGTGTGCATATTGGCTAAACAGCAAGATTTTCACATAAAATGAAAAGTGAAGTTGAATAATTATTGTTATTAGATTGAGTCTCACAAGAGAGATTACATGTCCAAAGAACATTTTTAACTATCTGATCAGAAAGACGGCTCAATCAAAGGTGGCAAAGTCTCAAATTAGCAGATAAACTAGAAAGAAAAGCACTAGGAGATACATGTGAAGTAGAATCTGAAATACAAAAAGGTGTAGCAAGATATGTTGTTGGACCATGATAATTGTGATCATATCTAAAGAAGCATTGCACAACAATATGTCCGATGAAAAGCATTGCACAACAATGGATAGAGTAATGCTTTTTTATTTTTGATTGGAAGCTATGAGGGGCATGATTCAGATGAAAAGCTAGGAGTATAAGGCTGTAAATACCATGAAGGGATTATGCAGAGAATGAGAAATGAATTCGCATAAGAAAGAATTGAAATCTGCAAGTATTATGAATGATACTTGTTAAAGTTAACCATAAAAAGGGTATATATACACTAACTATAGTGCTATCTCCAATTATGTTACTACTCTATTACTATAATTAATACTGTTTACATATCTCAATCAAATGTTTTATTATCATTAAGATTGTCAGATATTCTCTCAACTCAACAAGTAATGTATGCATGAAGAATGAAGAAGCTTTTAGTGATGATGAAGTATCTTAAGGTGAATTTGCTTTATATTTTCAATTTTTTATTTTTATGCCTTCTCTCATTTTGTGTGAAATTGCCAAACTTTCACATTTTTCAATTATTTGTTTTTTGATCCATATTTTTTGGGTCGGAAATAAGATTTGTTTTCTCCAGAAAGAGCTAATCCAATACAAAGAGGGGAAGGAGGAAAAAAAAAAAAAGAAAAAAGAAAGAAAGATTAAGCTTAGAAATTTTGGTAGCTAGGCACGACATTCCCCAAAATGAGAGGCTACAAGCCTACAACTAATTTAACAGGTGACGTCTACGGTGGATATTGGAGAACCGTGGCTAACGTGGCTAAGGAGTAATAGCCAATCCAAATGCAACACCTGGCAGGAATGTGTTAGAAGACCAAAGTCATTGACCCGGCTAATAAGGTAAATTTCTCTAAATGATTTATGATAAATGTTTAGGTGGAAATTCGAGTGCAATCGACTTTAGGTAAAGTTGATAATTGAGAGCCGTTAGATATAACTTCACATAAAGTCGACTGCATATGAGTCTTCACTAAATGTTTAAGATCACTAAACCAAAGTAGTTAAGAATTTGAATATACGAGTTATTGGTGATAAAGAACGTGGTTGTTTTGGAAAGGCTTACTAAGGATCTTCTGAGCGTAAACGCCGCGATAGTTTTTGGCAGAAGGTTGGTATAGCAGCAGGCGAGCAGTTGGTGACAGAGCCCGATATTAACACGCGTTGACAGAGTTACGTGATTAGAAAAGCAGAAGAGAACCTTGTCGACGGCAATTGATTACGAACACTAGCTAACACGAGTGTAGAGCGACCCGAAAGCACATTGTTGCGAAAGCTTCAAATGAGAGAATCAATGGCAAGGTTGGTTTATGAATCTCTTTTTCGTCTCTTGTCTTGGGGTCAAATTGAAAAGTATAATTTTTTGGGACCAAGTTAGCTTGCAAGTTATATTCATTATTAAATTAGAACTGTAGAGCATGGATGCTGGTCGATGGTGGCCTTGTGAATTTGTGTTAGATGTTTGCTCAATTAATTTTCTTTCACTATTTACAATATTTTGATGTTTTACTTTTATTCTTTTCTAACTACTTTACTGAAAAATAAAACTATCCATTACTACTTTATTTATATCAAATTACATCAAGAGTGCTACTACACATTCAAATATTTTTTTATTTAAGTTTATCTAAGTAGGTTCAATACTAACAAAAACTACTCTCATTGAGATAGCGTTTGTTTTGAGATACTGAGACAGAGACGAAGAGACTGAGACTTAGTATTATATTTATTAGTTCAGAAACTAGTACTAAAATTTCTGTCTCTATTTTCAAAATTTCAGTATTTCTATTTTAGTACCTCCAAAAAGTAGGAACACATGAGACTAAAATTTTTAGAAATGGAGGCTGAAACTTTAATAATATTTTATATCTAAAATACCATCATTTCAATTAATTAATTTCAATTTTACCCTTTGTACAAATTAAATTAGAGTTTCATTCTTATTTCAATTTCTGTCTCCTATTTTGCACCAAACAGAGAATAAAAAAGGAGAAGAAGAAGACGTAGCATCAGGGATGAAGAAGAAGAAGAAGTATGCGTGAATTTGAAAGAAAAAGAAGAAAAAGAAGCGCGAGGAGAGAAGAAAACGAAAAAAAAAAGGGCGTAACTCTAAATTACTTGAATAAACTTGGATGCTAAAATTACTTGGATGTGGAGAATAATACTTACGGCAAATATATAGTTTAAACTTTAAAGATTAAAAATTTATATTTAAATTTAAAAAGATAAAATTACTCCATTTAAATATTAACTTTAAATTTTTAAATATTCTTTTAAAAATAATTAAAAAGATAAAAAAATCATTTCTTGGTATTATTGTTATTTAATTGCGTTAAAAATTACAAATTTAAATTTAAAAAACTAAAATATCCTATTTAGGATTAATTCTAAAAAGACCAAAATATTTTTTAGGATTAATATTGTTTAATGGAGTTAAAATTTTAAAATTTAAATTACATTTTAAAAGTCTAAAAGTTTTTTTGTTAATTGCTCTTGTTACTATTATATTTTTATTGTATTTTCTTGCATACACTCAAATTAGCAACACAGTTAAATTATCAATCTAAATAATAGTTAAAAAACAAATTTAATATTCAATAATTCTTCATGAAAATGATATTCTTTTTATTATTTTTATTACTTGAAATAGCTAATACACTTGCTATTTAGTGTTATATTTATAGCAGGTCAAAAAAATAACACAAGATTGTTAAGAAATTATTTTAATTTTTTAATTTATTTGTGGACAATATATATATTAATTATAATCACAAATTATGCTATTTCAAATTAAATGACTTATATAGTGGTAATCTCATTTATTGTTATAAATGCTAAATTGAATAAGTTATAATTACTTTTGATTTGGAATTAAATGAGAATAAAATCAGATATTATCTTTTGGACTTTAGATAATTATCTTTTGGATTTTAGATATATTATCTTTTAGACTTTAGATATTATTTTATTTGGGCTTTAGGGTTTAATGGGTGCCATACTCAAATATAAATAGTGCCTTCAGAGTTTCGGTCCCAATATACCAAAACTGCCTTTGCTACTATTTTTCCATCAAAAGAGTTGCAATTCAGCCGCCTAAGAATATAGAAGGCTTTGGTTGAAAATATATCGGCGTGGTGGTGCTCTCTGTCTTGGGCGCGAATTTCATCGATTGTTTTTCTTGTTTGATTCTATAAGGTAAATTTCTATTATTTGTTTGATTCTGCATTTTTCTTGCATTTATTCTATCAGCTTCTTCAATTGACTTTTTCTTGTTCGTTTTGAGCTTCTATCAGCTTCTTTGACTGCATTTTCTTTCTTCATTTTGAGTTTCTATAAATAAATTTATGTTGTGCATAGTTTGTACTAAAAATATTTAAATTAGGGTTTTGAATTGAAGTCTCAGTAAACTAATTTTAACAATTGATCATTAGTAGACTATTAATTGAATTTGATTATGCTCAATTTTTAAAAACTATATTATAGCATAGTTGGATGCTTTCCTGTCCAATACTCTTGTCAACATTTATGTCAGAATTGACAATTTGTTTTGCGCACGGAAGCCGTTTGCTGAAATTTCCCAAAGGAGCACTGTTTCTTGGTCTTGTTTGATTTCAGGATATGCACAAAATGACATGCATGATGACGCTTGTATTTTATTCAAAGAGATGATTCTGCTGGTCTCATGCCAAATCACTATGCCATTATCCTTTATATTTTAAGCTCGGCATGGATATTCATGCCTTAATTTCTAAGTCTCTATTTTCTTCAGACTTAAACAAATGTGATATCTACAGCATGTTTGATTATAAGTGATTTTTTGTGATATGATTTGGAGTCTATTTGATTATGCCTTAATTTGATTATTGAGTTTTAATTTTTTTTTTATATTTTGAATTTGATTGAATTTTGGTTGTTTAATTTACTAGTTTTAAAATATGCGAAAGAAGACTGCACCAAAACGAGTAAAAAAAGAGCCAGAAAACAGCGACACCAAAGAAAAAAAAAGAAAAAATGTATCCAAAGAAACTTCAAAGGAGATGGAGTGGAGAAAGGTATTTTGTCTTTATTTTTTTATCTTTTATGCTGGATTTTTTTTCCATCTGATAAGGTCTTTGCATGCTCTGATTTTATTATGCAGAGTGCATTACTAAATATTAGTTTACACAATGAAACAAATGCCACTTTAGCTAACACATGCTGTATTTTAGTGTTTGATTATTATCTTTGAATTTTAAAAATAATAGCCACTGAATGCAGTGTTGAGTTCAAATCTTTTATTTTGCCACTTTAGCAATTAATAAAGAAGTACGAAGAAATCTGCATGTCCTTTTAGTTGAAAATCAGTTAATCATCAATTAGCTAAAAATTTTGGCAATATGTGATAAAAATGATATACAAAAATTGAAAAAAAAAAAAAGCTGATAGGGGAGTAATCCAAAAGAAGAAAAACTAATAATGGGATATAACATAATTTGCTTCTTCATTCTGCTGCATGTGTTTTATATGATTGCCATTCGTGTTGGGTTATGCTGTGCTTCAGTTATCTTTAAGTTTTATGAGTGAATGTGTCAAATCTCTAGATTATTGAAGGTTTTTCTAGCAAAAATTGAAGGCAAGTAGATTTAACTGTTACTTTAGTGGTGGCACCTTGGATATAATTATACGTTTCATGATAATGAAATTTTCATTTTGTGCTACATTCATGTTGGGTATGCACCCTGTTTCTTCCTTTAGATATATGCTTGTTAAATATTTTAGATATATGCTTGTTAAATATTTAGTATCTCATTCTGACTCTGCCTAAGGGAAGGTTCTATAAGTAAGCTCCTCTTTTCTTTAGTCTTGTTCCCATGCTTCATTTTGTCTGAACATCATTTTACTCCATTTCATGTCTAATAAATATCTTTGATTGCTGTTCAGCACTTTAGGTCCTATTTTTCGCAATTAAGAAACAGCATTCCTTTTTGTTATATATAGTCAACATGGTCTAAAAATTAAGTGTTAGTAATGGTAATTAATAAGAAACAGTGTCACTAATAGAAACTCTGATCTGCTCCTTTTTTTCTCTGTCAATGCAGTAATGGTAATTAATAAAATGAAAAAATGGGAGATTCAGTATTCTACTATTCTCATTCTATATAGCAACTACATAGTTTGATTATAATGTTATTCATATAGATGTTACATTATTGCCTTACTAAAATGTTTATTATTTTAACTAATTGCAACTTGGTAATTTGAATTGAAACTGAGCACGCTACTACTTTATATCTATAATTTGATTTGAATATGATTAGTGTTTTCATTAATGTAGTGCTATGTTGACACGAGATGCTCACCAAATTTGTTAGCAACACTTTGTTCTGATTATTTGAATGATGCGCAACGCAACGAGGTCCGAGCAATGGGTTTTGGATCCCTCTTGGGTATTCCCAAGGGAAATTTAAACCATGATTTGATTTTGGCCCTTGCAAACGCTTATAATCCCTCCAAATTTCATCTTCTCACTCCAATAGGAAAAGTAGATGTTACTTGGGATTCAGTTGCAGCTGTCTTGGGATTGCGTGCATATGGTAATAATTAAAATTTCTTTAAGATCCTTTGATTTTATTAATTAGGATTGACCGTATAAAATCAAACATGTTGTATAACATGTTTTAAGATCCTTCATTATGTTGCTATTAAATTTGATTTTTAATATCACTTGATAGGAGTATAATTATATATTGAATCACTAATGACCTGCTTGCTGAACTTTTTACATATTGAAGCTATTGAAGCAATGCTTGCATTAAAAATATCGTGCTATGCTGAGTTTGATTATACATGTTTACTGAGTTTGATTATACTCTGAGTTTGATTATACATGTTTACCAAGTTTGATTATAATCATGTTTACTCTCATTATAATCATATTTACCGAGTTTGATTATAATCATGTTGACTGAGTTTGATTATACTCTGAGTTTGATTATACATATTTACCGAGTTTGATTATAATCATGTTTACTCTCATTATTTTCTTTAAAATAGGTGACCCATTCAAGGAGGTAACTAAAGAGCATGAGCCCATGCTTTTAGAATTCAAGAAAAAAAGTCCAAATGTTTTAAGACAAATCATGGTAGAAAATCCAAGAGGGGGACCTAGATTTAGGAGAGCTTTCTTATTGTATGCATTGATAACATTTTTGTTACCAATAAATACAACAATGACTCGGGATAAAATTTTTCCATTTATAATTGATGTTGATAATCCAACAAAGTACAATTGGGTTAGATGCATTGTTGATGGCCTTACTGATGGAGTTAACAACTTTAAAGAAGGAGTAGTGTCAAGTTTGAATGGGTGCATATATATGCTTCAGGTATTTTTCATTTAAACTAATTTTTTCTTTGACTATTATCTAAAATATGTTTGATTATAATATAACTTTAATTAATTGAATTCAGATTTTATACTTTCATAAGCAAAAATATGGACCTTTTGACTTTGAGAAAGAACCACAACCGCCTTGGCTTCCTCATTGGACAAAGGAACTAATTTCTGCTCAAATAGCATTAGAAAGGAAAAGTTCATCGGTACTAACATTGTCTACTCTCTAAAATTTCATTTTCTATCCATAATGAATGAATTTTCACTAATTATGCATGTGTTATAGGGGCTGGTTAAGTCAAAAGAAGAGCAACCTGTGCCTAAACGGCAAGTTTGACCAAAGAAAAGGGTTGTGAACAAAAGTTGTAGATAGCCCTAAGAAGGATAAAAAAGAATTGAGGCAAGAAGATTCTGTAGAATCAACCAAATTGAAAAAGCAAGAAAGTGAAAAGGAATTAAAGCAAGAAGACTCTACAAAATTAAAGAGAGAAAAGAAGCAAGAAGGAGGAGCAAACACAAGTTTGTATAAAAAGTTAGTTAGTTTGGCATTCCCACCATTCTCTGTTTTGACTTTTCAGCACTCATGTATACTACATTCACTTTCGCACATGATGTTAAAAATTAATAATTACTTGCTTCCTTTGATTATACTCTGAGTTTGATTATACATATTTTTAAAGTTTGATTATACTCAGATTTAGTGTTATATTTGACTACTGAGTTTGATTATACATGTTTACTGAGTTTGATTATATTTAGATTCAGTACTATATTTCACTGCTGAGTTTGATTATATGTGTTTGTTGA
This sequence comes from Arachis hypogaea, assembly GCF_003086295.3. Lineage (NCBI taxonomy): Eukaryota > Viridiplantae > Streptophyta > Magnoliopsida > Fabales > Fabaceae > Arachis > Arachis hypogaea. The sequence goes on along the minus strand of NC_092047.1, from coordinate 109,570,750 downwards.
GTTTGATTATGCTCAAGTTCAATGCTATATAATTAAATATTTTATCTTTAAATTAGTGAGAGTGGCTGAATTGGTGGCTGAAAAATAGTGTACAAATAGCATTTTTATTCAAATTTTTACAAGAATAAAATTGTGAGTTTAACATTCACTTTCTTCACTACATACCCAAACAAATTGGTTTGAATTAAATACCCGAGTAGAATATATATTGCCAATCCTACCAAAAGCCAAAATTTTAAACACCTTATACTAAATGACTTGCCCAATGTGTATTTTTGTTTTCATCAGAAACATTTCTATTCCTAGCCCGTGTCCTCCAAAATGTATTACATCATGAGATATTTTTGTAGAACCACAATTCCAACACTTAGCATTAAGTCATTAACATACACTCGCTGAAAAATATAAAAGCGATTCCATTAATTTTATTTAAGTTGTATTTAGTAGTACAAATAAGACACAAATACAAAGATAAAGAAACAAAAAATATAAAGAATTCCAATAAATTCCAAACATATATTTTAAATTTTTTATCTTTGTATTTGTATTGCGACTTTGTTATCAAACACATTTTTTTACGAGTATATATAAATACTAAGTATTAGAATTGTATTTATATAAAAATTTCTCGAAATGCAATTTCTGATTTTCCTATCTATTTTTGTGATCATAAAACTATGGTAATAACTATGACGATTTTATACATAACCAATTCAAATTTTTTTTCCCCTACACAATTGGAACTGCAGCATTGAGTTGTATTGATTGGATGAGATCAGAATCCGGCAAATTAAGAGGAGGCAAAGAAAAAGGACTCTCAGTTGAACTCCCTTTTCTTATTTCTTGCATTGTAAGCAAAGCCTTAACAGTGTTCCTGAAAATACCTTCCCCTGCCACAACAATGGCTTCTTTTGCTCTTTCAGCTGCTTCCTCTGCTGGGAATACTGTGTCAATTATGCTCTCACATTCCTTCACTAGGTTTGAGATTATATCAGTTGTGAAAAAGGGTTGCACCAAAACTTTCTGAATGAATGGCAAACGCAATAGTCCTCCTGTTCTCTTGTCATATTTTTTCAGAATCTTAGCCAGCCCTGCAAAATTCAACATATACATTATTCAATATTACATAATTAAAAGATAAAATGTTTTTATTAGTATTAGGTTTTTTTTTGGTGACTTTATTAGTATTAGGTTTAGTTACTCTGTTGATTTCTATAGGATCACTAAATTTTCAATTAAGTTTCTATATTTTTTTTCTTTTTAATTGGGTTCTTACACTGCTTTTAATTTTATAATTAGGTCCTTTTCATATAAAAAATATTGAAATTAACAGAATATTTTTTTTAAAATACATGCGATCAAAGATCTAGTAAAGTTTTTAATTATGAATACCTTCAATGTGCAAAGAAATATTCAATTAACTCTAATATTTTTTATACTAGAAAATACCTAATTATAAAATTAAAAATAGTGCAGGGACTCAATTGAAAAGAAAAAAGTATAAAAATTTAATTAAAAATTTAATTAAAAATTTGATGAAACTGTAAAGACCAACAGAATAATTAAACATTATTATTATTATTATTATTATTATTATTATTATTATTATTATTATTATTATTATTATTGAATTTTGAATTCATATACTATTTATTCACTATTTGACGAAATCTGTATCACATTATAAGTAAAAAAATTTCTTGTGTGCTCTAAGAACAAATGAATATTTTTGTTTTGTGTTATATATTTTGTCAGTTTGATGTTAGTTTTTATTTTAAAATTTAGGATTTAGTGTTTAAAATTTAAGATTTATGATTTTGTTTTATTAATACTTTTAAATTTAAATTTAAAGTAATAGTGAATTTATACTGCTAACATAGAAGATAATTAATTGATTAGAATAAAAACACTTACTTACAATCAGAACATATAAAAATTTCTCATATAAATGAGTTTAGCGATAGACTTACATATTTAATAAAAAATAATATATAAAACCTTAACAAAATTTTATTCTAATATGGGGTTAAAGATAGTAAGATAATGAGCTCTATATATATATGTCTGAAACAATTTTTCAAATAATAAAAAAAAAAAGAAAAGAAAGAACCTGTGTAATTGATGTTGCTGTAGTTTACCAAGAGAACCATTTCACCATGGAAATCAACAATTGCTTTTCTGATTTTTTCCATCTCCTCCTTGTAATTCTCTTCTGAAGGGTGAATGCCATTTGGTCCCCATAAATCAACCACTCTCTTTATCTTCTGTTTTAAGTTCTGCAACCAACATCTAGTTAGTTATAAAGTTTTCATACACAATTTTACTATCTTCTTCTCAATTAAATGGTAGCATGATTTTTCATGAGGATCATAGAGACAATATCTTTTAGAAATAGATTATCTCAAATGAAATATCAGTTCATGCTATTGCTGAGGTCCGATGATCAAGTAGATTTTTCAATTGAGCATATTTATCATCATAGCATGCAAATCATTGATTAGAAAAGATGTTGAGTTACACACTATACTACTAAAAAGGTCTAGTATAATAATATCATCTAAAAAATAGTGTATTAAAAAAATAAATTAATACATAGAAATAAACACTTTTTTTTCTTTCTCCAACCTAAATTACAAAACTTATTATTAGAAATTCAACTAATTCGATCGGGTTTAGTTAAAGTCTTATTAAAGAATATGGGTTCGCAAACCTCCAAAGAGTTTTGCCCGATCAATAGATTGTTGAATACAAAAAGCGAGATTCGAATTTAAAACACTTGCTTAAATAAACAGACTAGTGAACTAATTAATAGACCAAACAAATTTGGTTTTGTCAATTTTTTTTGTTTGGTATATGTTTTGTCAAAATTTTTATTTTTATTGTTTTTCCATCCCAGGTAAGAAGAGATCAGCACAGCATGGGCCATGGAAAACAGATAGAAAGTAAGCTCCAGATTGTACTTAAAATGGGCCCAAGAAATAGAGAAGCTTCCATTGAATGATTGAAAAATTTAAAGTGCATATGTTCAAACTTCAAATCCTTGGACAAACCTTTGTGGACCACTTGGTTTTGGTTTCCCTTTTTATATGTCCAAAATCAGTTGAAGATTGAAGATTTCATCAAATTTCTTAGTCAACCAAAAGCTTAGAACCCAAAAACATAATTAAAAATAAAACTCAACAAAACGTGGTTTATGATCTTCCACATGAAAAAAAGAAAAATACAAAACACCTCCACAATACGACAAAAAACAAAAAACCCCCTCCACAATAGAAATTAAAATACTGATAGCCTAATACCAAAAATATACTAGTAGGATATATGAGATTTTGTGTTAATAATAAGATACCCAAAAAAATACCAAAAAAAAAAAAAAAAGATACCCAAAATTGAAGTATATCAATATTTTTTTTTAATATACTACTAATATTTGGTATTTATTTTTTGTATGTTAACTAAGGTGTCATGCAGTTCTTATACTATAGTCAAAAGTCAGCTAAGTAAGACTTTTGGTAAATTCATATTTTTTAAGTAATAATGATATTTCTATTAAAGTTTTCACTGAATTAATCATATAAGTTCATAATAACATATGAAAAAGAAAAAATATTCACGTACGCCTTAGTTGGCCCACACACCACCGCCAACTTTTAATAAAAAAAAGTTCAACAAGGATGTTATTAGTACAACATTTTCAGTTTTTAGAAATTAGATAACCATTGAAAAATAACGAATATTCCTAGCATAAACGATGCAATTTATGAAGCAACTCAAGTAGGAATCAATTCCTTCCTAGTAACATTCACCCGTTTCAAGTTCAAATTTAACAACGGAGAAACCACTTCATATTAAATGATAAATATATACTATTGTTGTAGCAGTTTACAATGTGCTAATGCCACTACATAAAAAGAAAATTCATAATTGTTTTTATAATTACTATATCTCAAGTCAAAATGATCTCAATTATAAGTTTCTGAGATTTTAAGTGACAAAGATTTAGTGAAGCAGAACTTAAGTAGTTTAAATCAGGATCAAATATTTGTCTGGTACGACACGTCAGTTAAAGATTCTTATTTTCCGACAGTATGTAATCGCTGTTTTTTTTATTATTATCGTGTGTTTGTATCTAATAGTTTAAACTATAATTTTATAATAATTTAATAGAATATACGAAAAATTAATATATATACTCCTTGGTTTCTGAAAATTAAAAATTGTTATATTACTATTTTTTTTAGCATGAAGAAACCTTAATGAAATCAAATTCTTTTAATATTGGCCATTTTTTTCAAAGTGAAGAAACTATGATGAAATATGAAATTATGAACATTATTATTACCTCATGGCGAATAACAAACTCTTCTTCTTGCTCCATGAAGAAGCCATTGAACTTGTCAATCTCAATGTCCAACAAGTACACGAAATCAGACTCAGCCTTGCCATACTCCAAAGACTCATTTCGGCGCGTTGGCGCGGCCGAAATGAGCTTCACAAGCTTCTTCAGTTCCTTGTACGACAAGAACTTGTCCCTCCATTCGGGGAGGGAATCTTGAATCTGTTGCTTCAACCTCTTACCAAACTTCATAACTCAAATTGCAAAATTTTAACAAGAGAAAAAAAAAAGAAAATAAAAAATGTAAACCTAATAAGAAGAAGATGATGATCAAATTAAAAATGGGTTGGTATGGTGATGTAAGAAGATATGAGAGAAAGGGTGTAAGGGGGGTTTATATTAGTGAAGGTTTGCTAGAATATTAGAGGCATATGCTTAGCGTGATGAAGTGGCGGTTAGAAAAGGGTATAAAAGGGGTCGTTGGAGAAGCATGGGAATTCTTTGGAGGCATATTCGGTTACTATAATATTAATATTACACGGTCATACTTAGGACTAAGACTTTGAAAATTATAAAAATTTTGGTGCTGTGGTGCTGTGGTAGTGTGGTTGTGGTAACACACTATGTGGTTCAGTTTTGTTAAAATATGGGTTTTGGTTTACGTTTGGGTCAAGTTTTACTTTAATTAAACACTTAATTCAATTCTTATTTATTTTTTTTAAGGTTAAGGTAATTTATTTCTATTTTATTATATAAAAATTAAATTTTTGTATTTAATGATGATATTGACATGGCATGTTTTGGAGAGTCTTTTTCAATTTAATTATTTTAACGCATTCAATATAATTTATTATAATGACTTACTTATATCAGCTAGTTGATTTTATTAGATATTTAAATATCATATAATTTATTATGATTTATATCAATTTGATTTGGTAGTATTTTCTAATGTGTTTTATTAAAAGTTTTATTAGTATTTTTTAATTTATTAAACCAAATTTATTATGTGTATTAATTAATTTGATTAATTTATGTATTAAAATAACAAATCTATGAATAAAATAGACAAGTGAGATATTTTCAACTAATAATTAAATCAAATTAAATAATATATATTGAGTTAAATTAAAATAATATAAATTAAGGATTAAATTAAAATAAAATGATTTTTTACTTATTCAAATTGAATACAATAAAATATAAATTAATTTTTTTAGATAATCATGGTCTTCTGATCTACTATATATAGATGGCCATACAAAATTATAAGAATCATCATTTTTATCGTTCTTGCTATTTCAACTCTTTTTTTTCTTCTTTTTTTTTCTTTATGTATAATTTATTTTATGTATAAATGTAAGCAAAATGAGAAGACATGGATGAGTGTTTCATTGATTGTTTGTTTGACAAATATTATTGTTCGAAAATATCTTAATTTAGACATTCTACTGAGTGTATTTTTTTATAGTATTAGATCGAAGAATATTTGTTAAAATGAATATACCCATAATGAATTTTTTTTCGATTGTTAAATTTTTATGTCAGTCATGTGAATTCTTTGAAGGCACAAGATAATAAAATAAGTTGACTTTAATATCATTAGAAGCTAAATTTAATTGTTTAAGTAATCACCTCTAATTATTTTAATAAAATAATTTTGTAATAATAATGTGATTTACATTTTAATTTCTCAAGTAAATTCATTTCAAAATGTACAAATTATACTCAATTACACAAAAATTTTAAAGGTAATAGAATTTCACAACAAAATTAACATTCATTAAGAAAATAAATTTATTTATGCCTCTTTCCTAATTATTACTAATAACAAGACTTGGGAAAAAATAGGGTAAAGTATACTTTTTGTCCCTGAAGTTTGACAAAAATTTTAAAAATACCCCTAAGTTTTATTTTGTTTCAATTTTGTTCCAAAAATTTTCGATTTGCATCAAATATACCCTCGACGGCTAAATTTTCAAAAAATTTAAGACCAATCTAACAATAATGCATGAAAATTATGCTTGATTTGCTTGTGTTGATGGCTGTTCTTATGAAATTGTTGTTGAATTTGTCTTAAAGTTTTTGAAAAATTAGCCGTCAGGGGTATATTTGATGCAAATCGAAAACTTTTGGGACAAAATTGAAACAAAATAAAATTTAGGGGTATTTTTGAAACTTTTGTCAAACTTCAGGAACAAAAAGTATACTTTACCCGAAAAAAATATTAACGTCATCATTCTTATTAATTAAACCATAATATTAGGTAGTTGATAGTTTCATAAACGGAAATTATTAAGTAATAACGTAAAATTAACAACGAACAAGTAATAAGGATTCATAAAAAAATCTATTATATATTATAAATTTTATGATTAAAATATGTCACATATCATATTCTCATTAATCTTATCTATTCTATTCATTATCTATTCTATTATATAAAAATCAAGTTTCTGCACTTAATAATGGAGCTGACGAATCTTATCTATTTTATTTATTATCTATTCTATTATATAAAAATCAGGTTTCTGCACTTAATAATGGAGCTGACATAGCATGCTTCTAAAAATGTTTAGCGATTTATTTCTTTTAACTCATTAAATACAATTTATTACGATAAATTAACTATATCAACTAATTGATTTGATCGGATATTTAAATATCACATAATTTATTATAATTTATATCAATTTGATTTTTGGTCGTATTTTTTAATTTATTTCTTTTAATGTTCTGTTAGTATTTTTTAATTTATTTTTTTAATTTATTAAACCAAATTAATTATACTAATTATCTGTATTAATTAATTGTTATTATTGGAGAGTAACTAATGTTTATGATATTTTAAAATTGAGAAAATAAAAAATAAAAAATATTAATATTCTAAATTTTTGAAGTATAAATCTTGAAGTAAATAGATATGATTATAATTAATAATCATAAAAAATCATTATTTTATTTTAATTTTTTAGAACACGTTTGTCTTACTTAAATTTTATTTTTTTTATTGATTGCTATTTTTTGTACACTACTTAATTGTCATTAATTTATATCAATTAAAATTTATAACTTAAAAAAAATAGATACGTGTTTAAAAAATATAAAAAATATATTTTTTTCTTTTAGTAAAACATTTATGTCGCTTTAGCTTTTTATGTCTTATATTTTTAGTATAATTAAAAATTTTACAGATACAACAAACTAATTGTTATATTATTAAATATATTATTAGAGGTAAATTATTAAATGTAAATTAGTAAAGAATATATAATACTTAGTTAATTATCATAATCACATTTAAAGGTATCTAAGTTATTTTTATATAATAAAAGTGATATGTTTCAAAAAAATTTGTATATAGTTTACTAATAAATATATGAGATATTTACCATAATTTTTATTTTTAATGAAAAATATAATTGTATTAAAGTGATGCACTTTGTAAAATCCGGTCAAACCGTAATTAATTAAATAATAAATTAAATAGGAGCGAATATGGTTAGAAAATTTAGCCATCGCAATTTGATAATTTAAATATGATATTTGGACTCAGTGAATTTTTCTGGGTCGGAAAACATAGTTTTTTTGCGTAAAAACGCGCACTGAAATTTTGACCGGCAGTACCGACTGAGATCTGTCTGGTACTGCAGCTGAGAAAATTGATTATAAGTAAATAAGGTTAAGAAGTTAGGATTTATAATTAGGAAAGGTAGAAATATTTAAAATATAATTTAAAACTCTAATTTTAAAGGTTTCGGCCCAAAGTTGGGCCAACGGACTAAAACAAGTGAACCGGGCCCAAGTGAGCCCAAGACCCAACATATATAAACATTAGTTTTGAGCATTTCAACTCATTTGCCCTAAAAAAAGGGTGTGGGGCGCATAGAGAGAAGAGAGAAAGAAAACCTAGCTTTCCAAACTTCAAATCACCATAACTTTCTCTCCGAAACTCCGATTGACAAGCCGTTTGCGGCTACGCGTCACTCTTCTCATCTTCTACAATTCTATCTAAGTTTTGTGGTGAGTATTTTACTGTTCTCTGCCCAATTTTCGTTTTTCCCTTAAATTTGAGTTTAGTTATGGGTGTTGATTAATTTTATGATTTTGGTTGTTTAGGAGTGCTCTAGTATAAGCCATGGGTGATATTCATCACAAAGTTCAATGGGTTAAGGTAAGAAACCCTCCAACCCTTGTAATTTATCATTTTCATGAACCCTATGTTTATTGTAAGTGTGAAATTGGTTATGTTAGAGTATTGGTTGATTTTGGTGCACAATTGGGAGGTTAGTTTTGCTTGTGGAGCTTTGGTGAAGCTTGGAGCTAAGGTTGGTGGAGACTTCTAAAGAAGAGGCTCAATTGGTTTGGCTCCAAGAGATACGGTTTAAGTTTCATTTAAGTACCGTATGGTGTGATGAGAATTCCTAGGCTAGATGCCCCTAGGAATAAGTTTGGATTGTGTAAATAGTTGGTACTAATATCTATAGTTGATGTGTAATGTAAATTAATGATTGGGTTAAAAATTGTGTGAATTTGTATGTTTGGTGTGTTAAGAATTTGATGAATTGGAAAATGAATATTGATTTGTGGAATATGCAATTAAATTGTGAATTTGAGCTGGAGGCCGTGAATCTTAGGCGGCTGGAAAGAGGTAAGGAAGGTAAGTGATGTGTGTATTGTGTGATGTCATATGAGATTGAATAGATATTGACTGTTGAGTGTGTGAATAAATGGGAGTAGTGTGGAATAATAAGAAATTAGGAATTTAGGAGTTGAAGGTGACGAAATTGAATTGAATTGTGTAGATGAGGTAGCTTTGGTTTTGGTTGAGTGTAATTATGTAAATGTGGTTGGGTTGTGATCATTTGGATGGGTGAAAATGAATTTCGCTTGTAAACATTGGAAAAATTGGTAATTTTTGTTTTTGGGTAAAAACTGATTTTTGACCAATTTCGACGGTCTGTAACTCGGTCCTCGAAGTTAAGAATTCTTCAAAATCTAATTTTTATGAAATTTTATTCAACGATCTTTCCAACTGTTTAGAAATGGTTGAAAAAGGAATTTTATAGAAGAAGTTATGTGTGGCGGAAGTTTGAGGTTAAAAATGAAATTTTGCAGCTTTTTCAGACTTAGTAAAATTTTTAAGAAAACGTACTCCGATGCGCACGCGTCACTCACGATTTTTACTCTCTCATGCGTGCGCCTGGCCGACGCATACGCGTCGCTGTATTGATGCAAGTGCCCAGTGGAAAATCCAGCGAGTTGCGCTGGTACTGTGCTGGTTTTGTGCGAGGAGTAGAAAACGCACCCACGCGTACGCGTGACTGACGCGCACGCGTCACGCTACCTTTCTGCTTCCCATGCGTGCGCATGGACGACGCTCACGCGTCACTTCCTTTTTTTGCTTTCCATGCGTGCGCGTGGGCGACGCGCACGCGTGACCCTGTTTTCAGCAAAAGTTGATTTTTTGAGTTTTTAAAGCCGAATTTCAGACTTCTAAGCCTCCATTTTCATCCTTTAAGTCCTAAATTTTTATAGTATGCCTAATAATGAAAAGAAGCTAGGACATGTGGTGACTTGTGGATGAAGTAAAGTAAGAATCAATGATAAATGATGAGTAATAATGATTGTATGAGTTGCTGAGGATGATGGTGAAAGTGTTGTGTATAGTATGGGTCGGATGGCTTTGATAAAAATTGAATTATGGCTGAGTATATATATATGTATATGATTAATGATTAAATGTGGTAAATGAATAATGATGAAAAATGTTGAATGTGATGTGTGACCCTGGGTAGTAGGCAGTGGTATTGTCCACTTGCTCCGGGATGTGGTGAGATATACCTGTCTGAGTAGATGCAGTGGCATTGATTCCACTTGCTCCAAGTTTGGTTTGCAACTCTTGGGGTAGATGCAGTGGTTAGCCCCCACTTGCTCCCAGTCGAGGTTCGTTGATTTGAGATTTGTGAAACTATCTGAGTTTCGGATTTCCTTGGGTAGATGCAGTGGGTCGGCTCCACTTGCTTCAGGTTGAGATCCAAGATTCTATTGACCCTGCGTTGTAAGATGTAGCTGGACACTTATACCTTTCCGGATGAGCTCTCCCCCATGGATATTTTATTTTTTATTATGGTTTTGAGTTTGGGGATACACGCTCGCATGGACTGTCCAATGGTTAGCTACCAGGACATATCGGGTTGGCTTTGTAATTGACAAATGATATCATCAGTCATAGGGCAGGCATTCATCATTTGCATATGTTTGACTTGTTTGGGTTTGCCTATTTTTTTTTGGATTGCTAAATTGTACATATATACTATGCTACCTGATTAAATGCTACTTGCTTTACTTGTACCTTAATTGTGTATTACTTGTCTGTATTGCTTGTGTTTGTACAACTGAGAGGTCCCTCATGCTGGTGTCGGTTGACACTGAGGGCTGTTCTTGTTGAGATGGAGTAATGATGTGATTAATTTAAAATGATGATTTTTGAATGAGGTAATTTGAGCTCCCTGGGTAGACGCAGTGAAGTGATTTCACTTGCTCCATGTGAGGATATGAATTATTGATATAAAATGGCTGAGATAGAATAGATGGTGACGGTTTTGTTCATGACTCTGATTCTGATTTGTTGGAGAGTTAGAGAGGTGAGAAGCATGAGAAAGAGGAATTAGATTTAGCATTTCCTTATGACAGTCGCCTATTTATGGATTAGCGAGAACATAGGATGAATATTTGGTGAAAGGAAGTTTAGGATGTTTAGCGAGTTTTTATTACAATGCATTGTATTTATTTGGCACTTTTATCGTATTGGGAACCCATGGGTCAGGGGTCCTCATTCCGTATATATCTTTTGTTTTTCAGATATAGGTCCAGGTGCTCAGAAGTGAGCTGTGGTTCATCTGAGAGATGGCGAAGATCTTTATATTCTCCACTTTATATTTTGCTTAGAATCTCTCCACCCTTATTTTTAAAATACCTATATTATGTATTGAACTCTTTTGAACTTGCTTATAGAGGTTTTTATGTTTCTTTTGGGAGAGATTAGGAGATACTGTTGTCAACTACTGTTATACTATACCCTAGCCGGCCTAAACTTCGAGGGGTCGTGACTAGTGGCTTATTACTTATATTATATGTCTATATACTATCCTTCTCTTATTCTCTTTAATGCCTTTATCAGTATATCGCTTTCGACTTCACGCTTATCTTTTAGTTGTCAATATGTGAGTGCTACAAATTCGCGATTTTATTTTTACTCTTTTCAGCCTTCTCGATTAATACTCCTTCCAATTATACCTATAAACTATGTATTAAAAGTCCACCTTGAGAGTCGTACCACCTTATTATCATTGACTTATGACTCGAGTATAAGGATTTGAATATTAGGGTGTTACACACTTTAAAGGTGTATAAATGAATTTTTTATTAAAAAAAATGTAAGATAGCAAATGCTATTTTGTTTTAATTTTATCCTTAACATTTAGTTTTAATTTTACCTTTAGAGTTTCAATATGTTTTAATTATATTATTTGATTTGACCAAGATAAATATTAAATTATTTAATAAATAATAAATAAAAAATAAAATAAATAAATTTAATTTGAATTATTCTCTTATTATTTTATATATATATATATATATATATATATATATATATATATATATATATATATATATATATATATATATATATATATATGAATCAGAATGTGCTTTTATATATTTTAATTAATAGTTCTTAAATGAGTTACTATTTTATTTACTAATATTTTAAATTTTCTTTAATATTTTCATAGAAATTGATTAATAGATTTTTCTTCATAATATTTTTCTTGAAATTTTTTAATAAAATATATCTTAATTTTTATCTTTTATCTTTTATATAATTCATTGATTATACTAAATTTTTTTACAATGTGTTTTTATCAACTACATATATTATCTTTTCTGTCTTCTTTTATCTTTTTTTTTTAAATTATTTTGTTATCTTATTTTTAATTATTTATTTTACTTTTCATATATATATATATATATATTGTATTTAACTTCATCTTAGTCTCAATTTCATAGTTAACTTTCAATTATAGAAAATTAAATAATTTCTTTCAAAACATGTTTAAATATATTATCTATTATATACAATCATTAGAATAAACAAACAAATATAAACTAAATATATAATTTAATTTTAATTTAACCTAAAAACTAAATGAATTATCAAAAAAAAAAGCAACCAATTGTATTTTTAATTTCTCTATATAATTTTATTTAAAGATAATAATCTCTCTATAACCACTAACATCGCCAATAAAAAAAATTATAAGTCTCTATAAAATAAAAAATATATAAGATAAATAACATATATGTAATTTCAAAGTTATTAATCACAGACTACGGACAAATTTCTAAAAAGAAAAACTTATGGATCAACATGCAATATTGGTTATAATATGTGATATTAGTTATTGTTATACATATGAAAAATGTGACTTATTTAGTGTTTATCTATTTATCTTCTATTAATATTGCTATAATAAGAATACATACATGTGACTTTATAAGAATGATATAACCTAGACTTTGATTATCTAAAAATTTACTGGGTAACTGGAATAGCTCCACGTCATAAACCAATGAATGCTAGCAATACGGATGATCACAAAAATAGTCGAAATGGGTATTTGTAGGGATTACTCGTGTTTTGGAGCTAGATGGAGACCCATGAAATCTTCGTGACCCACCACGCGAAAAATAGATAGGAACACAGACATAAGTACCCGTTCATAAGACCCATTAAATCCACGTGAATATAAAATAACTAATTTATCCTAATTTATATATACACAAATCCAGTTTTTGAATTTAGTAACCCTAATTCCCATCTCCAATTCGAATCCTTCCTTTTTCTTTCAGACTCATTTTTAGCCTCGATTCTCTCTCTCTCTCTCTAACTCACTTTCTATGCCTCTCAAGTCTGTCACTACGTCGCTCAGTATCGTCCCAAAAAATTATGTTATGTTATTATGTTAGAATACGTTTTTATGTTTTTTCATTTTGAAATGTTATTTTTTATAATGAATACGTTATGAATTGTGCTGAATTATATTGAATTGATTATTGTGTGATTATTATATTATGCTTTTTTGTACTTATTTTCAAAATTTTTCAAAGAATATTCGTAGATATATGAGGAGATTTGCATTCCCTAAGAAGATAATTAAATAGGGACTTGCAAAGATGGAAAAGAGACGAGTGCATTTTTTTTAAAACGAGAGTGAGAGATGGGAAGGGGCTTGCCATGCTTTTCTGAGCACTCATTACCATACCTAACTAGCAACGGAGATCTAATCTTAGCCGATTTTAAAGGAGACACATGGACTTTATCTGCATTGAGCCTTTAAGGTAATGAAACTAAGTCGGATTTGGGACCCTAACAATGGACCTGGGTTGATCTTGCTTGCATTGGGGTCTTACTAGATCCAAGTATATCTTGGATTAATATTTTGATTAATTGTTATATCAAATACTATACTATTTAATATTATAACACTTAGTATATATAAAAGTTAGATATATTTATAAGATATTTTTTAATTCAAATTTAAAAAAATTAATTATCTTCTTATTAATTTTAAATATTATTTACTAATATAATAAAAAAGTGAAAATAACAATAATGGCTCACATAATTAAATAGATAATCCTAATATATACATCACACTACATATATCAAGCATATAGTAAAAAATACCTACTTACTTATTAGTAGTAATGAAAAATATGTAAATAGTATAAATAATTAATATTATAATAGTAAAAATACCTACTTACTTATTAGTAGTGAAAAATATGTAAATAGTATAAATTGATAATTTTTTTAGTATAAAAATAATAATAAAGATTATTAATTAATTTAATTACATAATTAAAAAATTATGAATACTTTTTTAAATAATAATAAAAATGAGATCACTATTTTTACATATTACAAAGTTTATAAAAAAAATTTGGACAATAAATCAATCTTCAATAGATTATACATTAGTCTTGTCAAAAAAATAAATAATTAATACATTAGATATTATTATTTATGTATTATCGATTATTAAATTTATAATTAATTTTTAACCTAATTTTTGGTAACTAAAATTTAAAGTATTAAAATTATTAAATGTTGAATATTTTGCACCTAACCAATTTTAATTTTGTTATTGAAATTAAAAAAAGAGTTGTTAATCAATTCTAAATTTAAATTTAAAATTGAGTAAGAAAATAACAAATATTTTAAATTTTATCTCACTAATCAAAATTAATTTCAAGATAAAAAATTATTTTAAATATTATATTGTAGAATAATATGGTCACTTGCTATTCTTTAACGACAAATATTGTCAAATAAAATATTGTAAGAAATTAGAAGAAAATGTATTTATCAGTTTAGAAAATACTAATTTATTTTTCACATCATATATTGAATAACAAAGTTGTTATTGGTTTCTCTTCACACTAACTAATATTTAACGATAGTATTTCGGTACACCATGTTACCAATAAATATTAATCAATCTAATAAATTTTGTAATGATATAAGTCTATAAGTTTGAACATTTAAAAATAATGTCATAAAATGTGAAGTTTTAACAAGTAATAATGTTGATGATATTTTTTTAGTTTTTCACAGGCCAAGGACTAATTCGCTGGTACTGAGCTCCATTTAAGGGTTTGCCGCTGGCCAATGAGTTGTTGCATGCACAAGGCGGGATTCGAACTCCCGACACTTAAGCAGTTTAGTGAGCTAACCACTAGACCAACCCAACTTGGTTATAATGTTGATGATATTGTTTTGACTTTAAGAATGAATAAGATACCAACAAATAAATTTGTCTCAGGTAAATTTCAATAAAGGCAAAAGTCCATATATATTGCTATTAATAATGAGAAATTAATCTATTTTAAAGACAAATACAATTTTTTCTACGAATTTCTTACTTGGCGTCGAGGATTAATCTACCACGTATTGATGGTCTATTTATTAAGGGCCTGCCGCTAACTAATGAATTGTTATACACACAAGGCAAAATTCAAATTTTAAATACTTGTTTAAACGGACAAATGAGATAACCATTTAACCATCCAAATTAGTTAAGACAAATATTAATTATTTTTAATATTCTTAAATTGTAAAATATTTATAATAATAATTACATAATTTTTTTGTTTAATTTTTTAATAAAAAACTTTACATAATTTTATATATTATTCCGTGCTTTCCGTGCAAGGTACGGGAACATACACTAGTTCTTAACTAAAAATAGAAACATTTCACCTCTTGACAAAAATATTTTAAAATAATATAATTAATCTATTAAAAAATTTTGTTAAATAATAATAGAAGTTAATTTTGTAGAAGTTTTATTTGTAATTTGTGAGACTTTAAACTATTACTAAAAGTGATATTATAAGAAGAAAAAGTAATTATAATATGAAAACTTAAAAAAAAAGGAAAAATAATGTCGGACAAAAAATGAAAAAAAGAGAATAGTGATGTTGTTGGTGTAGTTGTTGGTGTTAATAGTGATAAAGAAAATAATGATGATAACAATATATGATTGCATAATTGAAATAGTAGAGATAAAAATTATAACAATAATAATAAAAAAAATGATAATGGTGATTGTTCATACCCTGACCCAACGATAAGGTTCAAGTACAAATAAAAGGCCCAATCTGAAGGGTTGAGCCTCACCCAGCACCGACCTTCCTCCTGGGAAGTCGGTTCTTACCACGACTTAACCTAAAGAAGTCGGGGACGAGAATTAGCTGGCAGATAAACATTTATTCAAATGAGTAACTGCCCCTAAAATCTCTCTACCCACTTCCAGGTACCATATCTCAACTTTCCCTAGATAAAAGGGACGGTTATCTACCTAAAAAGGTGGCACTACTCCAACGGTGGTTATTGGCTCACCACTATAAATACACTGACACCTCTCAGGTATCTCTAAGCCCCAATACTCTCTAGACCTGCTTACACCCTTGCTGACTTAGGCATCGGAGTGTCTTTGCAGGTACCACCCCCATTCATTTATACTCATAAGTCGGACGGAGGCCCCCAAGGCGCAGACCCGCACGAAGGCTTCCTTCCTCAGACGATTGGGCCAACCCAGTGAGTCCAGCCCAACAATCTCCGGTTATCCATCGTAACATTGGCGCCGTTGCCGGGGACCCGAGAGAGCAACCAATGATGGCGGACAGATCCCCTGAGGAGGGTCATGTGGAGACAGATTCCGAACAAGAGAATCTGGACACCGAAAATAATGACGTGGACCTAACCCTCCACCAGGGAACCAACGATCAACATAGAGAGGGTGCCTCCGGAGTCAAAACTCCGAAGGTGAATTCCTCAGAAGGATGGGCAAGGAATAATCCCTACCAGGTCGGAGAAGAATCATCCGACCTCCCTACCAATTCATTCACAAAAGAGGATGGGCAAGGAATAATCCCAGGACACGACGATCCAGTGGTAATAACTATGATCCTAGCAAATTCCCATCTCCACAGAACCCTAATAGACCAAGAAAGCTCAGCGGACATCCTTTTCAAGCCCGCTTTTGACAAACTAGGGTTGGATGAGAAAGAATTAAGAGCCTACCCCGACACCTTGTACGGACTAGGCGACACACCAATAAGACCACTAGGATTTCTACCCCTACACACTACCTTTGGATAAGGGGAAAAATCTAAAACTCTGAGTATAGACTTTATAGTCATCGACGTAGGATCAGCATATAATGCTTTAATCGGCAGAGCTACCCTTAATCGACTCGGAGTGGTGGTATCCATTCTCCACCTTTGCATGAAATTCCCAACCTCAGCGGGAATAGCAACAGTGAGGGGAGATCAGAAATTGGCAAGAAAATGCTACAATGAAAGCCTGAACCTGAGAGGAAAAGGCAGAGAAGTCCACACCATAGAACTCGACGGTGCAAGGGCCCGAGAAGACCTGCAACCACAGTCGGGAGGAAAAACTGAGGAAATACAGGTTGGCAAAGAGGAAGGAAAAAACACCAACATAGGAGCCAACCTAGGGGAAACCCTAAAGCAATGGTTGGTTAAGCTCCTAAGAGACAATTCCGACCTCTTTGCCTGGAAAGCCTCCGACATGCCAGGGATAGACCCCGAGCTTATGTCCCACAAGCTCTCGGTATACCCAGGGTCCCGACCTGTACAACAGAGAAGATGCAAGCTCGGCCCAGAACGAGCCCTAGTAGTAGAAGAACAAGTACAAGTGCTCCTAGAAGCCGGCTTCATCAGAGAAGTCAAATACCCAACATGGCTAGCTAATATAGTGCTAGTCAAAAAACAAAACGGCAAATGGAGAATGTGTGTCGACTATACTGATTTAAATAAGGCATGTCCCAAGGACCCTTATCCACTACCAAGTATTGATACCCTTGTAGACTCCAGCTCGGGATATCAATACTTGTCGTTCATGGATGCCTACTCGGGGTATAACCAAATTCCGATGTACGAGCCAGACCAGGAGAAGACATCATTCATCACACCCAGAGCCAACTTCTGCTATGTGGTCATGCCATTTGGATTGAAAAATACAGGGGCCACATATCAGAGGCTGATGAATAAAGTGTTCGCTCCCCACCTTGGAAGCTTAATGGAAGTCTACGTCGACGACATGCTTGTAAAAACCAAGGAAGAAGTCGACCTCTTGTCAGACCTCACGCAAATATTTGACACCATAAGGTCACACGGGATGAGGCTAAATCCCGCAAAGTGTACCTTCGCGGTGGAAGCGGGAAAATTTTTAGGATTCATGCTGACACAAAGGGGGATCGAGACAAACCCCGATAAGTGTAGAGCCATCCTGGAAATGAAAAGCCCGACTTGCTTAAGGGAGGTCCAGCAGCTAAACAGCCGACTTGCAACCCTCTCCAGATTCTTGGCAGGATTAGCACTAAAATCCCTTCCATTGTTCTCCTTACTGAGAAAGGGATGTCAGTTCGAATGGACTCCTGAATGCGAAGAAGCGTTCCAGGAGTTCAAAAGATTCTTGAGTCAACCTCCGATTCTGACCCGACCTACAGTTGGAGAAGACCTCGTCCTATACTTATCTGTAGCAGACAAGGTTGTCGCGTCAGCCCTGATAAGAGAAGACGAGGTCGGTCAGCATCCGGTGTATTTCATCAGCAAAGTTCTACAAGGCCCCGAACTAAGGTACCACAAACTAGAGAAGTTTGCCTACTCCTTAGTGGTAGCCTCACGAAGGCTACGACCTTACTTTCAAGCTCATACAATAAAAGTCCGCACGAACCAACCCATGAAGCAAATCCTCCAAAAGACGGATGTTGCAGGGAGAATGGTTCAATGGGCAATAGGGCTCTCCAAGTTCGACTTGAGGTATGAAACTCGGACGGCAATTGAAGCCCAATGCCTTACCGACTTCATAGCAGAGTATGCAGGAGATCAAGAGAATAAGCCAACTACATGGGAACTCTATGTAGATGGATCATCGAATAAGGTAGGAAGCGGTGCAGGCATAATATTAGTGGACGAAAGGGGAACCCAAATAGAGGTTTCCCTCAAATTTGAATTCCCAGCCTCAAATAATCAGGCAGAGTATGAAGCCCTGATCGCCAGGTTGAAGCTGGCAGAAGAAGTCGGCACCACAAAAGTGATCGTATATAGCGACTCCCAAGTGGTGACCTCCCAGATAAGTGGAGAGTATCAGGAAAAAGACCCAAATATGAAGAGGTACTTGGAAAAAACTCTGGAGCATCTTGGGCGCTTTGTGAAAACCGAGGTTAAACATATAACTCGGGAGCTAAATAGCAGAGCAGACGCCTTGTCCAAATTAGCAAGTACCAAGCCATGAGGGAATAACAGAAGCCTGATCCAGGAAACTCTCCAGGAACCCTCTGTGGTAAAAACGGATGAAATGCAAGTGGTCCTTGAGGTAACCGGACTAAACCTCGGATGGATGAACCCCTTGGTCGAATACATGAAATTCGACATCCTCCCCAAGGAGGAAAAAGAGGCTAAGAAAATTCGGAGGGAAGCGCAACACTACACTCTGGTGAAAAATATTCTCTATAGAAGAGGAATATCAACACCATTGTTAAAGTGCATACCGACCTCGAGAACCACCGAGGTATTAGAGGAGGTCCATAACGGGATCTGCGGAAATCATCTCGGAGCCAGGTCGCTAGCCAGAAAAGTAATCCGAGCTGGATTCTATTGGCCGACCTTGCAGAAAGATGCCACAGAATTTGTGAAAAAATGTCAACCATGCCAAATGCATGCAAACTTCCATGTGGCTCCCCCCGAGGAACTCATCAGTATAACTTCTCCATGGCCCTTCGCAAAGTGGGGAATGGATTTGTTAGGTCCCTTTCCCCAAGCGCCAGGACAAGTTAAATATTTAATCGTGGGAATAGACTACTTCACAAAATGGATAGAAGCAGAACCATTGGCTACCATCACAGCCCAAAGAAGTCGGAGGTTCCTCTACAAGAATATCATCACAAGATATGGGATACCATATTCCATCACTACAGATAATGGAACCCAGTTTATTGACTTTACCTTCAGAAGCCTGGTGGCCAGTATGAAGATTAAACACCAGTTCACCTCGATGGAGCACCCGCAAGCAAATGGACAAGCCAAGGCAGCCAACAAAGTCATACTGGCAGGATTAAAGAAAAGGCTACAAGATGCAAAAGGAGCCTGGGCTGAGGAGCTCCCACAAGTGTTATGGGCTTACAGGACAACGCCCCAATCCGCCACTGGAGAAACGCCCTTCCGGCTAGTCTATGGCGTAGAAGCCATGATACCCATAGAAATCAGCGAACAAAGTCCAAGGGTAATTCTCCATGATGAAATCGGAAACATATAGGGGCACAAAGAGGAGCTCGATTTGCTCCCCGAAGTCCGAGAAGAAGCCAGGATAAGAGAAGCAGCGCTGAAGCAAAGGATGACTACAAGGTACAATAAAAAAGTCATCCGAAGGAGCTTTGCCTCAAACGATTTGATCTTGATCAAAAATGACATTGGGGTCAATAAATCGGGGGAAGGAAAGCTCGCCGCCAATTGGAAGGGACCCTACAAAGTTAGCGAGGTCTTAGGAAAAGGTTATTATAAAGTGACCGACCTGAATGGCACCGAATTACCAAGGTCGTGGCATGCTTGTAATATGAAAAGGTACTACAGTTAAAAGCAAACTCTACTGCCTGATGTACTCTTTTCCCAACTTCACGATTTTTTCCCGAAAGTTAGAGGGTTTTTTCTGGAGAAGGGTTTTTAACGAGGCATCATAGTAGAGGCTAAGGGAAAATAGGCTGTCAAAAACCCTTAGTAGCAATAAGGTACCTCCCCGATAAATAAAGATCTTTTTTCATTTTACAAATATCTCTCATAAATTCCTTCTAGTTTTCTCTTCCTACGAAACGCGCCGACTTAAGCTCGACAAAACGTGAAAATCCCATGAACCGACCTAGATGGTCGTCAGGATAAAATGACGAGGTACAAGTCGGTGTAAAGAGGTTATAAAAGGTGATCGTGAGAAACTCGGAGATATTCCAACTTATAAGTCGAAATGAAAAACCGAATAGAAAAAAAAAACGCGTCGCAAAAATAACCTAAGTCATAGAACTTGGTGCACGAAATTGTGATCTCCAGGCTCGAACAAATCCTGGTAATGGCTCCAGAGCTTGGTGCTCTGATCTCAATACATAATTGTCACAACTTCGATACAACTAACCAGCAAGTGCACTGGGTCGTCCAAGTAATACCTTACGTGAGTAAGGGTCGAATCCCACGGAGATTGTTGGTATGAAGCAAGCTATGGTCACCTTGTAAATCTCAGTCAGGCAGATATAAAGTGATAATGGTGTTTTCGAATATTATATAATAAAATAAAGATAGAGATACTTATGTAATTCATTGGTAGGAATTTCAGATAAGCGAATGGAGTTGCTTTTTATTCCTCTGAACCTCTGCTTTCCTGCTATCTTCATCCAATCTGTCTTACTCCTTTCCATGGCTGGCTGTATGCAAGGGCATCACCGTTGTCAGTGGCTACATCCCCTCCTCTCAGTGAATAATATGCTCACGCACCCTGTCACGGCACGGCTATTCATCTGTCAGTTCCCGATCATGCTGGAATAGGATTCACCCTCCTTTTGCGTCTGTCACTAACGCCCAGCAATCGCGAGTTTGAAGCTCGTCACAGTCATTCAATCATTGAATCCTACTCGGAATACCACAGACAAGGTTTAGACTTTCCGGATTCTCTTGAATGCCACCATCATTCTAGCTTACGCCACGAAGATTCTGGTTAGGAGATCTAAGAGATACTCATTCTAGCTTAATTCATGTAGAACAGAAGTGTTTGTCAGGCACGCGTTCATAAGGGAGAAGGATGATGAGCGTCACACATAATCATCACCTTCATCACGTTCTTGGGTGCGAATGGATATCTTAGAAGCGAAATAAGAAGAATTGAATAGAAAACAGTAGTACTTTGCATTAATCTTTGAGGAACAGCAGAGCTCCACACCTTAATCTATGGAGTGTAGAAACTCTACCGTATGAAAATACATAAGTGAAGGTCCAGGCATGGCCGAGATGGCCAGCCCCCTAAACGAGATCAATATTCTCCTAAGATGAACAATGGATTAAAACTGAGACCAAAGATGGTCAAAAAGACTAGTAAAGGGTCCTATTTATAATAAACTAGTCACTAGGGTTTACATGAGTAAGTAATTGATGCATAAATCCACTTCCGGGGCCCACTTGGTGTGTGTTTGGGCTGAGCTTAAGTGTTCCACGTGCAGAGGCCATTTGTGGAGTTGAACGCCAGTTTCTGTGCCAGTTTGGGCGTTCAACTCTGGTTTTGGATCCTTTTCTGGCGCTGGACGCCAGATTTGGGCAGAAGGCTGGCGTTGAACGCCAGTTTACGTCATCAATTCTTGGCTAAAGTATGGACTATTATATATTGCTGGAAAGCCCTGGATGTCTACTTTCCAACGCAATTGAAAGCGCGCCATTTCGAGTTCTGTAGCTCCAGAAAATCCACTTTGAGTGCAGGAAGGTTAGAATCCAACAACATCAGCAGTCCTTTTTCAACCTCTGAATCTGATTTCTGCTCAAGTCCCTCAATTTCAGCCAGAAAATACCTGAAATCACAGAAAAACACACAAACTCATAGTAAAGTCCAGAAATGTGAATTTAACATAAAAACTAAGGAAAACATCCCTAAAAGTAACTAGATCCTACTAAAAACATACTAAAAACAATGCCAAAAAGCGTATAAATTATCTGCTCATCACAACACCAAACTTAAATTGTTGCTTGTCCCCAAGCAACTGAAAATAAAATAGGATAAAAAGAAGAGAATATACTATAAATTCCAAACTATCAATGAAACATAGCTCCAATCATATGAGCGGGACTTATAGCTTTTTGCCTCTTGAATAGTTTTGGCATCTCACTTTATCCATTGAGGTTCAGAATGATTGGCATCTATAGGAACTTCAGATTTCGAATAGTGTTATTGACTCTCCTAGTTCAGTATGATGATTCTTGAACACAGCTTCTTTATGAGTCTTGGCCGTGGCCCTAAGCACTTTGTTTTCCAGTATTACCACCGGATACATAAATGCCACAGACACATGATTGGGTGAACCTTTTCAGATTGTGACTCAGCTTTGCTAAAGTCCCCAATTAGAGGTGTCCAGGGTTCTTAAGCACACTCTTTTTTTTTTGCTTTGGACCTTGACTTTAACCGCTCAGTCTCAAGTTTTCACTTGATACCTACACGCCACAAGCACATGGTTAGGAACAGCTTGGTTTAGCCGCTTAGACCAGGATTTTATTCCTTTAGGCCCTCCTATCCACTGATGCTCAAAGCCTTGGGATCCTTTTTATTTGCCCTTGCCTTTTGGTTTTAAGGGTTATTGGCTTTTTCTGCTTGCTTTTTCTTTTTCTTTCTATTTTTTTTTTCTTTCTATTTTTTCGCCCCTTTCTTTTTTTTTTTTTCTGCAAGCTTTGTTCTTTGCTGCTTTTTCTTGCTTCAAGAATCATTTTTATGATTTTTCAGATTATCAAATAACATGTCTCCTAGTCATCATTCTTTCAAGAGCCAACATATTTAACATTCTTAAACAACAACTTCAAAAGACATATGCACTGTTCAAGCATACATTCAGAAAACAAGAAGCATTATCACCACATCAATATAATTAAACTAAGTTCAAAGATAAATTCGAAACTCATGTACTTCTTGTTCTTTTGAATTAAAACATTTTTCATTTAAGAGAGGTGATGGATTCATAGGACATTCATATCTTTAAGACAAAGTTACTAACTACCAATGATCATGTAATGAAGGCACAAATATAGATAAGCACATAACATAGAAAACGAAAAACAGAGAAAGCAAGAACAAGGAATGAATCCACCTTAGTGATGGTGGCGTTTCCTTCTTGAGGAACCAATGATGTCCTTGAGCTCTTCTATGTCTCTTCCTTGTCTTTGTTGCTCCTCCCTCATTGCCTTTTGATCTTCTCTTATTTCATGCAGCATGATGGAGTGCTCTTGATGTTCCACCCTTAGTTGTCCCATATTGGAACTCAATTCTTCTAGGGAGGTGTTGATGTGCTCCCAATAGTTTTGTGGAGGAAACTGCATTTGAGGCATTTCCGGAATCTCATGGTGATGAGCTTCATACGCCTCTTGAGCTCCATGAGTGGGCTCTCTTGCTTGCTCCATCTTTTTCTTAGTGATGGGCTTGTCCTCTTTAATGAGGATATCTCCCTCTATGTCAATCCCAGCTGAATTGCATAGGTGGCAAATGAGGTGAGGGAAGGCTAACCTTGCCATAGTGGAGGACTTGTCAGCCACCTTGTAGAGTTCTTGAGGTATAATCTCATGAACTTCCACCTCTTCTCCAATCATGATGCTATGGATCATGATGGCCCGGTCTATAGTAACTTCAGACCGGTTGCTAGTGGGAATGATTGAGCATTGAATAAACTCCAACCATCCTCTAGCTATAGGCTTGAGGTCCAATCTTCTTAGTTGAACCGGCTTGCCTTTGGAGTCAATCTTCCATTGAGCTCCTTCTACACATATGTCCATAAGGACTTGGTCCAACCTTTGATCAAAGTTGACTCTCCTTGTGTAGGGGCGTGCGTTCTCTTCCATGTATGGCAAGTTGAACGCCAACCTCACATTCTCCGGACTAAAATCTAAGTATTTCCCCCAAACCATTGTAACATAGTTCTTTGGATCCGGGTTCTTACTTTGATCATGGTTCTTGGTGATCCATGCATTGGCATAGAACTCTTGAACCATTAGGATGCCGACTTGTTGGATGGGATTTGTTAGAACTTCCCAACCTCTTCTTTGAATTTCATGTCGGATCTCCGGATACTCATTTCTTTTGAGTTTAAAAGGGACCTCAGGGATCACCTTCTTCTTGGCCACAACATCATAAAAGTGGTCTTGATGGGCTTTGGAGATGAATCTTTCCATCTCCCATAACTCAGATGTGGAAGCTCTTGTCTTCCCTTTCCCTCTTCTAGAGGATTCTCTGGTCTTAGATGCCATCAATGGTAATGGAAAAACAAAAAAGCTATGCTTTTACCACACCAAACTTAGAATATTGCTCGTCCTCGAGCAATAAACAAAAGAATAGTAGAAGAAGAAGAAGAAATATGGAGAGGGAGAGGGAGATGTGGTTTCGGCCAAGAGGAGTGTAGAGGGGTGTGTGGTGTGAATTTGATGAAGAATGGAGGGCTTTATATAGGTAAGGGAAGGGGGGGAAGGTTTCGGCCATATGGGTGGGTTTGGGTGGGAAATTGGTTTTGAATTTTGAAGGTAGGTGGAGTTTATGAGGTAGGTTTATTGGGAAGAGTGGGTGGATGTGAGTGGTGAAGGTTTAGTGGGAAAGAGGGATGGAGGTGATTGGTGAGGGGTTTTTAGGGAAGAATGTTTATGGGGTTGTGTGAAAGAGAGTGGTGAGAAGAAGTGAGTGGAGGTAGGTGGGGATCCTGTGGGGTCCACAAATCCTGAGTGGATCCTGTGGGGTCCACAGATCCTGAGGTTTTCAAGGATTTACATCCCTGCACCCCTTAGGCATGTAAAAATGCCTTTGTATCCAACTCTGGGCGTTCAGCGCCAGGTTGGTGGCCATTTTGGGCGTTCAACGCCCATCTGTGTGCCATTTCTGGCGTTGAACGCCAGAACCATGCCTGTTCTGGCGTTCAGCGCCCAGAAGCTGCCCATTTTGGGCGTTCAGCGCCAGAACCATGCTCTGTTCTGGCGCTGAACGCCAGACAGATGCTCCTCCAGGGTGTGATTTTTCTTCTGCTGTTTTTGATTCCGTTTTCAATTTTTCTATTTATTTTGTGACTCCACATGATCATGAACCTAAGAAAACATGAAAAACAATAAAAATAAGAATTAGATAAACATTGGGTTGCCTCCCAACAAGCGCTTCTTTAATGTCAATAGCTTGACAGTGGGCTCTCATGGAGCCTCATAGATGTGCAGAGCTTTGTTGAAACTCTCCAACATCAAACTTAGAGTTTGGATATGGGAGTTCAACACCAAACTTAGAGTTTGGTTGTGGCCTCCCAACACCAAACTTAGAGTTTGACTGTGGGGGCTCTGGTTGACTCTACTTTGAGAGAAGCTTTTTCTGCTTCCTCTCCATGGTTGCAGAGGGAGATCCTTGAGTTTTGAATACAAGGGAGTTCTCATTCCATTGAAGGACTATTTCACCTCTGTCAACATCAATCACAGCTCTTGCTGTGGCCAGGAAAGGTCTTCCTAGGATGATGGATTCATCCTCTTCCTTTCCAGTATCCAGGACTATGAAATCAGCAGGGATGTAAAGGCCCTCAACCTTTACTAAAACGTCCTCTACTTGTCCATAAGCCTGTTTTCTTGAACTGTCTGCCATCTCTAATGAGATTTTAGCAGCTTGCACCCCATAGATTCCCAGTTTCTCTATTACAGAGAGGGGCATGAGGTTTATTCCTGAACCAAGGTCACATAGAGCCTTAAAGATCATAGTGCCTATGGTACAGGGTATTATGAACTTTCCAGGATCCTGTCTCTTCTGAGGCAATGTCAGTTGATCCAGATCTCTTAGTTCATTGATGAACAAGGGAGGTTCAACTTCCCAAGTATCAATGCCAAATAATTTGGCATTCAGCTTCATGATTGCACCAAGAAACTTGGCAGTTTGCTCTTCAGTAACATC
Organism: Arachis hypogaea; assembly: GCF_003086295.3. Taxonomy (NCBI): domain Eukaryota; kingdom Viridiplantae; phylum Streptophyta; class Magnoliopsida; order Fabales; family Fabaceae; genus Arachis; species Arachis hypogaea. Next base: position 109,544,126 of record NC_092047.1, on the reverse strand, counting down.
CTCATTCTCTTCAGAAGAGGAATACTCATCAGAGCTCATGAAGGGCATAAGGAGGTTTAATGGAATCTCTATGGTCACTAGATGAGCCTCAGAGTCCTTTGGTTCCCCAGAGGGAAGCTCCTTATTGATCACTGGACGTCCCTGGAGGTATTCCTCCTTGGGATTCACGTCCTCTCCTTTCCTCACAGGTTCGGCCATGGCGCTTATGTCAATGGCCTTGCACTCTCCTTTTGGATTCTCTTCTGTATTGCTTGGGAGAGTACTAGGAGGGATTTCAGTGATCCTTTTACTCAGCTGGCCCACTTGTGCTTCCAGATTTCTAATGGAAGATCTTGTTTCATTCATGAAACTTACAGTGGCCTTAGATAGATCAGACACTAGATTTGCTAAATTAGAAGCATTTTGTTCAGAGTTCTCTGTCTGTTGCTGAGTTGATGATGAAAAAGGCTTGCTATTGCTAAACCTGTTTCTTCCACCATTATTAAAGCCTTGTTGGGGCTTTTGATCCTTCCATGAGAAATTTGGATGATTTCTCCATGTTGAGTTATAGGTGTTTCCATAAGGTTCACCTAAGTAATTTACCTCTGCTATTGCAGGGTTCTCAGGATCATAAGCTTCTTCTTCAGAAGATGCCTCTTGAGTACTGTTGGATGCAGCTTGCATTCCATTCAGACTCTGAGAAATCATATTGACTTGCTGAGTCAATATTCTATTCTGAGCCAATATGGCATTCAGAGTATCAACCTCAAGAACTCCCTTCTTCATAGGCATCCCATTACTCACAGGATTCCTTTCAGAAGTGTACATGAACTGGTTATTAGCAACCATGTCAATGAGTTCTTGAGCTTCTGCAGGCGTTTTCTTTAGGTGAATGGATCCACCTGCAGAAGTGTCCAGTGACATCTTTGATAGCTCAGATAAACCATCATAGAATATATCCAGGATGGTCCATTCTGAAAGCATGTCAGAAGGACACTTTTTGGTCAACTATTTGTATCTTTCCCAAGCTTCATAGAGAGATTCACCTTCTTTCTGTCTGAAGGTTTGAACATCAGCTCTAAGCTTGCTCAGCTTTTGAGGAGGAAAGTACTTGGCTAAGAAAGCCGTGACCAGCTTATCCCAAGAGTTCAGGCTGTCTTTGGGTTGAGAGTCCAACCATAATCTAGCTCTGTCTCTTACAGCAAAAGGGAAAAGCATGAGCCTGTAGACTTCAGGATCTACTCCATTAGTCTTAACAGTATCACATATCTGCAAGAATTCAGTTAAGAACTGAAAGGGATCTTCAGATGGAAGTCCATGAAACTTGCAGTTCTGCTGCATCAGAGAAACTAATTGAGGTTTCAGCTCAAAGTTGTTTGCTCCAATGGCAGGAATGGAGATGCTTCTTCCATGTAAATTGGAATTAGGTGCAGTGAAGTCACCAAGCATCTTCCTTACATTATTATTATTTTCGGCTGCCATCTTCTCTTCCTGTTCGAAAATTTCTGAAAGGTTATCTCTGGATTGTTGTATTTTAGCTTCTCTTAATTTTCTCTTCAGAGTCCTTTCAGGTTCTGGATCTGCTTCCACAAGAATGTTCTTATCCTTGCTCCTGCTCATATGACAAAGAAGAAGGCACAAAAAAATAATAATAATAATAGAGATCCTTTATACCACAGTATAGGGATCCTTTTGTGAGTGGAAGAAAAGAGGGGGAAACAAAGAATGTGATGTAAAGGAAGAAACACAACTGTACGGATGGAAGAGATGTGAGATGAGATGTTAGGATATGAATGAATAAATAGAATGAGATGGGGGAGGGATAATTTTCGAAAATTATTTTGAAAAAGAGTTAGTGATTTTTGAAAAATGGTTTTTGAAAAAATGTTAGTAATTTTCGAAAATTTTTGAAATCAAAAATAAAAAATAAAAATAATTAGTTAATTAAAAAGAAATTTTGAAAGAGAGGGAAGATATTTTCGAAAATTAGAGAGAGAGAGTTAGTTAGGTAGTTTTGAAAAAGTTAAGAAACAAACAAAAAGTTAGTTAGTTAGTTGAAACAAATTTTGAAAAGATAAGAAGTTAGGAGGTTAGAAAAGATATTTTTGAAAAAGATAAGATAAGAAGATATTTTTGAAAAGATATGATAGGACTTAGTTTTTGAAAAAGATTTAATTTTTAAAATCTCAATTAATGACTTGATTCATAAGAAATCACAAGATATGATTCTAGAACTTAAAGTTTGAATCTTTCTTATCAAGCAAGTAACAAACTTTAAATTTTTGAATCAAAACATTAATTGATTATGTTATTTTCGAAAATTTGATATAAAAATAAGAAAAAGATTTTTGAAAAATATTTTTGGAATTTTCGAAAATAACTAAGAATTTTGAAAAAGATTTGATTTTTGAAAAAGATTTTGAAAAAGATAAGATTTTCAAATTGAAAATTTGATTTGACTCATAAGAAACAACTTGATTTTAAAATTTTTTGAAAAAGTCAACTCAAATTTTCGAATTTGATGAGAGAAAAAGGGAAAGATATTTTTTTGATTTTTTGAATTTTTATGATGCAAGAGAAAAACACTAAAATGATGCAATGCATGAAATTTTTAGATCAAAACATGTGATGCATGCAAAAATGCTATGAATGTCAAGATGAACACCAAGAACACTTTGAATGTCAAGATGAACATCATAGACACAATTTTGAAAAATTTTTAATGCAAAGAAAACATGCAAGACACCAAACTTAGAATTCTTTAATGTTTAGACACTAAGAATTCAAGAATGCATATGATAAACATGAAAAGACACAAAACAAAAAATCATCAAGATCAAACAAGAAGACTTACCAAGAACAACTTGAAGATCATGAAGAACACTATGAATGCATGAATTTTCGAAAAATGCAAGATGCACATGCAATTGACACCAAACTTATTATATGACTCAAGACTCAAACAAGAAACAGAAAAATATTTTTGATTTTTATGATTTTCTAATTTTTTTTAGATTTTTTTCGAAAATTATATGAAAAAGAAAAATAAGGATTCCAAAATTTTTAATATGAATTCCAGGAATCTTGCATTCTTAGTCTAAAGCTTCAGTCCAGGAATTAGACATGGCTCACTAGCCAGCCAGGCTTTACATGCTTCATGAAACACTAGAATTCATTCTTAAAAATTTTGAATAAATTTTTGAAAACATTTTTATTATTTTTTTTTTTTTCGAAAACAGATGAGAAAATTTTGAAAATATTTTTGAAAAATTTTTGAAAATAAAATAAAAAGAAAATTACCTAATCTGAGCAACAAGATGAACCGTCAGTTGTCCAAACTCGAACAATCCCCGGCAACGGCGCCAAAAACTTGGTGCACGAAATTGTGATCTCCAGGCTCGAACAAATCCTGGTAATGGCTCCAGAGCTTGGTGCTCTGATCTCAATACATAATTGTCACAACTTCGATACAACTAACCAGCAAGTGCACTGGGTCGTCCAAGTAATACCTTACGTGAGTAAGGGTCGAATCCCACGGAGATTGTTGGTATGAAGCAAGCTATGGTCACCTTGTAAATCTCAGTCAGGCAGATATAAAGTGATAATGGTGTTTTCGAATATTATATAATAAAATAAAGATAGAGATACTTATGTAATTCATTGGTAGGAATTTCAGATAAGCGAATGGAGTTGCTTTTTGTTCCTCTGAACCTCTGCTTTCCTGCTATCTTCATCCAATCTGTCTTACTCCTTTCCATGGCTGGCTGTATGCAAGGGCATCACCGTTGTCAGTGGCTACATCCCCTCCTCTCAGTGAATAATATGCTCACGCACCCTGTCACGGCACGGCTATTCATCTGTCGGTTCCCGATCATGCTGGAATATGATTCACCCTCCTTTTGCGTCTGTCACTAACGCCCAGCAATCACGAGTTTGAAGCTCGTCACAGTCATTCAATCATTGAATCCTACTCGGAATACCACAGACAAGGTTTAGACTTTCCGGATTCTCTTGAATGCCGCCATCATTCTAGCTTACGCCACGAAGATTCTGGTTAGGAGATCTAAGAGATACTCATTCTAGCTTAATTCATGTAGAACAGAAGTGTTTGTCAGGCACGCGTTCATAAGGGAGAAGGATGATGAGCGTCACACATAATCATCACCTTCATCACGTTCTTGGGTGCGAATGGATATCTTAGAAGCGAAATAAGAAGAATTGAATAGAAAACAGTAGTACTTTGCATTAATCTTTGAGGAACAGCAGAGCTCCACACCTTAATCTATGGAGTGTAGAAACTCTACCGTATGAAAATACATAAGTGAAGGTCCAGGCATGGCCGAGATGGCCAGCCCCCTAAACGAGATCAATAGTCTCCTAAGATGAACAATGGATTAAAACTGAGACTAAAGATGGTCAAAAAGACTAGTAAAGGGTCCTATTTATAATAAACTAGTCACTAGGGTTTACATGAGTAAGTAATTGATGCATAAATCCACTTCCGGGGCCCACTTGGTGTGTGTTTGGGCTGAGCTTAAGTGTTCCACGTGCAGAGGCCATTTGTGGAGTTGAACGCCAGTTTCTGTGCCAGTTTGGGCGTTCAACTCTGGTTTTGGATCCTTTTCTGGCGCTGGACGCCAGATTTGGGCAGAAGGCTGGCGTTGAACGCCAGTTTACGTCGTCAATTCTTAGCCAAAGTATGGACTATTATATATTGCTGGAAAGCCCTGGATGTCTACTTTCCAACGCAATTGAAAGCGCGCCATTTCGAGTTCTGTAGCTCCAGAAAATCCACTTTGAGTGCAGAGAGGTCAGAATCCAACAGCATCAGCAGTCCTTTTTCAACCTCTGAATCTGATTTCTGCTCAAGTCCCTCAATTTCAGCCAGAAAATACCTGAAATCACAGAAAAACACACAAACTCATAGTAAAGTCCAGAAATGTGAATTTAACATAAAAACTAAGGAAAACATCCCTAAAAGTAACTAGATCCTACTAAAAACATACTAAAAACAATGCCAAAAAGCGTATAAATTATCTGCTCATCAGAACTCAATAAGACAAAGTTAAGTATAAGAAATAGCAAAAGAGATCAAAAAACCTATTAAAGCGTAAGTACTGTCCTAAAGTCCTTAGAGATAAGGAACCTAAAAGGACAGACAGCTAGGAAAAAGGTTTCCAAAACTAAAAAGATCAAAAAGGGGGTTTTTCAAAAAACTACAAACAGAAAAGCATGCACACGCAAAAGGTAACTAAAACCCTTATCCAAAAAGGGTATTTCTTTAAAACCTAAAACCCTTATCCAAAAAAGTGTATTTATAAATATTTTTGTTTACGGCCTTAAAAGGCCAGAGAAAATTGTTCAGTCACCACCACCACCAACAAACAAATATAAAAGAGTTTAAAAAAGGGGGACCCACAGGCCGGGCCCCATATAGCCAATAAAGTTATTTTTTTAGAGGAGTAGACGGATCACCACCAGAACCAGGAAGAGTAGTCGGAGCAGCGTCAGGACCAAGGAGAGAGACATCCATAGGAGACGGAGAGGAAGTCGGAGGAACCTTTGAAGAGCTCGGAGCATCCTTTGAGCGAGGAGGGGACTCAATAATCCTCTGCTCCCGAGTCTTCAAGTTTGACTCAGAAACAACTTGGGGGGCAGGAGGAGACACTATAGCACCATCAATGACGACCTTGTCATGATCTAAAGGAGAGAGATCCAAGCCAGGAGCAATGACTCCGACTTGCTCCTTAAAAATCCTCCAGGCCTTTTCAGATCCCTCGGCAATAGAGTCCTCCAACTCGGTGTAGGAAGTCCGAGCATTCAGCAGATCTTTTTTCACAACCACAAGGTCCTCAAAAAGGCTTGAATATCTCTCATGCGCCTTCATCCTTAAACCGACCTCCATGTTGCACTGGGCCTGCAACTTGCTCTCCCTCTCCTGGAGATCCTTCCTCTCCTCCTCTAGTTTGGCGACCTCCTCCTTTAACTTCTTCTCATGTTCTTGATATAAAAGAAGTCTCTCCTCCAACTCTTTAGCCCTCGAGGAAGAACCAAGAGAGCTAAGAGGAGTCTTCTCGAAAATATCAAGAAATTTGGTGCACACCGCCGCCGCCCTAATACTTTCCTGAGCCAGAATAGTGAGGTGGTTCCAGATAGAAACATCATCCAAGCCTATACGGGGATGAGGATAGATGTACTTCCGGATAAATTCAGGGGCATCCACCTTGGCTTCACCCTCGAAAGAAGAACTAGGCTCTAAAGCCTTGCGCTTCTTCCTTTCAGGCTCAGGGGAGGATCGGGGGGGGAGGGGACGGCTGAGAAGGAGCAGAAGAAGAGATAACAATAGGTTTAGAAGGAGTCCCCAAATTTCGAGGAGGAGGAGGAGAGATAATTGTCCTGGTACCACCAGTCCTGGCCCGGGACCTTGCCCTAGCCTCCTGGACCCTCTGGTAAGACTCATTCGAATTCCTCCTCGTCATCTCTGTAAAAACAAGTAGTAGCCAAGAGGTTAGACAAGTCGGAAAAAGATAGTCAGACAAGTCGGAAATCCAATAAAACAAATAAAAGCTACCTAATTGTGTCTGAACAAAGGTCGGAGACCCTTGGAGAAATTTTTTAGTATCCAGATATGGGGCCCTCCCCCATACTTCTCGGAGGAACCCCACAATGGCTGCCTCCACCTCATCCAGGTCGTCCAGACCATATTTCTCACAGGGGGAGGCCTCCAACCAATACAGAGGAAAGCGAGGGGAAGAATTCTCATCCAGGAAAAAGGGGTGGTGACCCTCTACAGCTTGCACTTTGAAAAATAATTCTTGAAGTCATGAAAAGATTCATCAAAAAGGGTGAAGACCCTCCGACCTTGTATAGCCCGGAAGGACACCCATTGTTGTTTATTATTTTTCCCACTGAAGGGCTTAGTCATATGGAAGAGAAAAAAGAAAATCCTCAAGGAAGTCGGAAAGTCTAAAGCATGACTGACAAATTGATAAATTTTCAGAAAACCCCAGGAATTGGGATGAAGCTGGGTAGGTGCAACACGGCAGTGACGTAAAACATCCATCTCAAAGTCAGAAAAAGGAAGGAAAACGCCCAAGCAGGTAAGCATGCTCTCATACATAAAAAAGAAATGAGGGGCTGCCTCCGAAGCCCTCCCAAAGCAGACCCGGTTTTCTGGACCCGGGACAAGTAGTTCATACTTCGGCTCATCCTCATCGGAGGTGCAGAGCCGGTGACGAGTGCGGAGGTCAGTAATGAATTCAGTATCAACCAGAGGTTCCTCCCCAAAACCGTAACATCAACCCACTAAACAAGACTTTCAACAGAAGACATTTTCTTTCTTTTAAAAAGGGTTTTGGTAAAACCTACAAAGGAAAAAGAAAAGAAAATAAAAAACATGGTCTCTAAGGGGGAAGTACGGAATCAAACAGAAACCTACGAATCAACCTATCCATCCGAAAAATAAAAGCATGCAAACCGAAAGCATGTTGCAAAAGAAGAAGAAGAAAAATCTAACCTTTATCTGAAAAAGGTTGGAGGAAATGAAAGCCTTCAAACGCAAGAGTGCAGCACGAACAGGTGAACAGGTAATTTGAAAAATCACAGAAACGAAACAATGAAGGAGAGGGAAAGTATTTATAAACATGTTAAGGGCATAATGGTAAAAACGGAGCAGTCATTAATGGGTGCACCGTTACCAAGGTAATCAATACCTACGCGAACTTCTAACAGACGCGACGTTTGATTAGACGTAACTGTGAAAAATCAAAAGTCACGAAAGTCATGTCGGTTCCAAACAAACACGTCGGTTCCCTCCCAAGTCGGCTACGTCCCCGAGTAGAATACTCGAACCCAAAATCTTAAAAGAAATTGGGCTCGAGTAGGGGCACTGTTCATACCCTGGCCCAACGATAAGGTCCAGGTACAAATAAAAGGCCCAATCTGAAGGGTTGAGCCTCACCCAGCACCGACCTTCCTCTTAGGAAGTCGGTTCTTACCACGACTTACCCTAAAGAAGTCGGGGACGAGGATTAGCTGGCAGATAAACATTTATTCAAATGAGTAACTGCCCCTAAAATCTCTTTACCCACTTCCAGGTACCATATCTCAACTTCCCCTAGATAAAAGGGACGGTTATCTACCTAAAAAGGTGGCACTACTCCAACGATGGTTATTGGCTCACCACTATAAATACACTGACACCTCTCAGGTATCTCTAAGCCCCAATACTCTCTAGACCTGCTCACACCTTTGCTGACTTAGGCATCGGAGTGTCTTTGCAGGTACCACCCCATTCGTTCATACTCACAAGTCGGACGGAGGCCCCCAAGGCGCAGACCCGCACGAAGGCTTCCTTCCTCAGACAATTGGGCCAACCCAGCGAGTCCAGCCCAACAATCTCCGGTTACCCATCGTAACAGTGATAGTAGTTAGTTTTATTATAGAAAAAAACTTTATAAAATTTCACAAATTACAAATAAAAGCTCCAGGATACTAATTGTCATTACTATGTAACAATTTTTTAAATAGAATAATCGTATTGTCCCGAAATAATTTTGTTAAGAAACAAAATGTCCAATTTTTTCCTTGGAGACCGAATTAATCCAAGTGTTTACTCTTTTACTTTTTTAGTCTCTATCTTTTAAGTATTTTTTGTAGAAAAAATTTAGAAAAATATTAGGTAATTAATATTTTCTGTTATATTCATCTTAAAAATATAAGAAATAAAATTTTAATTAATTAATTTTTTAAATTTGCAAATTCTCATTTGAGAGATTTTAAAATTTAAAATTTAAGTTAAATAAAATAATTTGAAAAATGTTAATTGATATTGGTTAAAAAAATTAACCTCCTTCGTTATTCATCATTTGTCTTATATTTAAGTGAATACTAGTCAATTTTCTAATTATTTCTACTAAAATTATGAACTCTCTATTATTTTCCAAGATTTTAAAGGGCTAATAAATTGTGGCCAATAATTAATTGATAAGCTAAACTTTTAATAATTAATTGTTTAGTTGCTTTACTCCTTGTAGTTCAGCTTCCTTTGTAACTATCTTAGGAAATACATATTGACACATTTTGTGAGACATAACTTAGTTTAAAAAGGTGATAGATATAAAAATAGTTTTTTTTTTTAGGTAAAATTTGCTAATTTTTTTTATCTATTATAAAAATATTAAAGACAATAACAATAGATAATGAGATACGACTTTTTAAGTTTTATTTCTATCTCAATATATATCTTTTTTGGTTTAAAATAATTAATAAAACAATTTTATAATCTAATGACATATGGCACAACCATATAACATGTGTTTTATGTAATAAAAGTCCATGTTATACAGTCACGTGACACTCGATGCGTACTTGAAGACTGAGGCATCATAAACTATTTTATTCGTAATAATAAATAATTGTGAAGAAGTGAAATTTTAGAAATCAAAATACTAAATTTAAAATATCGATATTATAAATCAATTTTGTTCCGTGATGTATAAGGAAGAGATGGCATTGTCAAGAATAAAGAAAAATGAATGAGTAGGGGCAAAAGGGGTCATGTGGGATGTTGGGGGAGAGGATGATTCCTAGGAATCTACTTAGAATCGCCCATGGAAATTTATTTGGGGAAGAAAAAACAAAAACAAGAAAGAAAAAAGTGTTCTTTGATGGGTAATAAAATAGTAATCTATGGAACTTTGGTTATATTGTGAAAGGAACCAAATAATGAGGAATATGTGGATTTTAAGTAACAAGGTACATTTGAGAAAATGCTACATATTCATGGGCCATAGCCAAAGAACTAGAAGATTAATATTTAGAATTTAAACTTTAATATAAAATAATAATTTAACAAATTAACTAAAAAAAGGTGACTCTCTAATTAAACTCGTTTATTATTTGGACACAAATAACAAAAGATCAAATGGCTTTGATTAGGAGTGTCCACGGATTGGATTGGATTGGATTGGATATGGACGAAAATTCGATCCGATCCGCACAATTTTCATCGGATCGGATCGGATATGATATCCGCGCTTTTTAGTGTCCGATCCGATCCGATCCGCAAATGTGCGGATCGGATTGGATATCGGATATATCCGCATAATTAAATATTCTCTTTTTAATCATATTTCTATGTAAAAAAATTCAATAAAAATATTTCTTTTATACTTTTAAATTTATTTATTCCTAAAATATTTTTAATCAAACTCTTTCTAAATAACAAAAATAAAATAATACAATATATGAATAATAATTACTAACTAAAACATACAAATAAGTAAATATAATACCAAATATATATTTATTTATTTTTAATTATTATTGTGCGAATCTGCGGATCCGCAGATCGGATACGCGGATGTAGAGCAGATATCCGCGATCCGATCCGATCAATTTGCGGATCGGATCGTATCCGCAATTTTCAGATCGGATGCGGATATTTACCGCAGATCTGCGGATACGATCCGATCCATAGACACCCCTAGCTTTAACCATAAACAATGCAACATCTATAACATTGATAAGTTATTTTGTGAGAACGTTACAATACCTATCAAAATTTTAAGTATTTGTAAAATATTATGTGAATATAGAAAAACAATCAGAATTAATGTTTTTCAGTTAATATTTTTTAATTTATTTTTTTCATAATAATAATAATAACAATAACAATTTTCATATTTAATCCTTATGTATTCTCAGTTTTAATTAATTTTCTAAATTCTATATATAAAATTTGAAACTCTAAATTATAATGCAACCATCTTAAGAAAAACAAAGAATTTCTCCAAAAGGAAGAGTAGTCAAAAACAAATTGAGGGAACCAATGCTCATTGTCGCCTTTAAGTTTAAAAACTTGGAAGAAATAGAAAAGGGAGTTGAATTAAGAACACGACAATGGGGTTTTTCGCAAAATAAAGATTTAAGTGGTACCAAAGGTAGCCTATTCCCAGGAATATGTCGAGGGATATATTTCAGTATATTCGATTGGTTCAGTAAAATGATGCCTACACGACTTTTCTATTTTGCTTTCCATAATTCTTTACCATTATAATTGAGAGTGACCATTTACATAATTAGTTTCATTTTTTAAATTAATTTAGTTTATATAATTTTCAATTGACTTTTATCAAGTAGTCTTGTTTACCATTTTATGTCAAATCATCATCATTTGAGTTTACATAGCATACACCGGATAATATCAATAATATGACTTTTACTAGTTAATTAATTAATATGTAGCACAGTAGCAGAGAGACGTATTGTTATGGTTCAGGGAAGCATGTAACCCTATTTCGAAACGAAAATGTTTAGTAACAAAAAAAATTAATAAAAAATAATTTTAATTTATTTTATTTAATTAACATTTATTTTTTGACTGTCTTTTTTTAGATTTTGAGACTCAAATTGTCAAGAGCTTCTCACAATTCAGTTTGATCTTATATTTTTTGTTTGTTTGAGAGTGTGATTGGACAATAATTTGCTTACCTAATATAAGTTATACACAAGGTGTATTTTATAACTTTGGTGAATAAATATGTGGCCGATCTTGGCATAAGATATAAAAATTCATAACACTTTTTTTTAAAGATAGGCCTATATTCTGCATGCTAGTGTTCGCAACGAAGTCATCAAGAATAAGCTCCTCAAGGATCAACGCACAACTCATGTCTTCAATCTCAATGAATGGCACTTGTTGTAATTTTTTTAAAGATACTATTTTGATTTTGGTTATATGTGTCATCCTTGTCAATTGTAATATAAATGCTTTTGTGATGCTAAAATAGAAGTTAAATTTCGTTTGCGGGTGTTGTACGTCTCCTTTTCAATTTGATCTTATTGAAGTAAAAATCTAGAACTTTAACAAATTATTTTTTTTTTTAAACAAAAAGTTCAACACAATAAGGTGGATCGTCAACGGAAAAATATTAAACAGACAAAAGTCATCAACACTCAAAAGATCAAATATTATTCTACTTTTTGTAACTCTTAATCGACTTATTGACTATCCTGCAATACCTGATTCTTAATTCCTGAAGATTCTGTCATTCCTTTTCAACTAAGTGCTCCAAATGATAACAATGAAACCAAACTCACCAACATTCTATCAATCCGACTACACAATTGACCTCTGAACCACATAAACTTACAATCATTTATCTCTATATCCACCAGTTCTATAATGCTAACACACTTGCGCCTTTTCTTTCTTCCAATTGCACAATCTCATTGAAGACACCCATGTAGCAAAGAAGAACTTGACATATTTCCGATAAAAAAACTCAACTATTCCCATACATCAAGCTTTTCTTCCCTTGTATGCACACTATACACCAAGCAAACCGCACAAATGAAAATTATTGTTTGTTAATTCTCCTTCTATACACAACAATCTCTCTTCTTTTTAACAATTACTCAACCTAAACATCATAACATCCCACATTATTAATAAACCTCCAGAAACACACCTTTCGATCCCACAAATTCTAAACCCACCGCATCATTACTCCAAAATTGCACTACATCAAACTTTGTAATCACCTCATTCTTTGTCCCTATCAATCCTAACATATTCACATTATTTTTACCCTTAAATTTTTACCATTTTCCACTTTCCAACACTCCTTAGACCCCTCATATTTCACGAACTAAAATCATTTAAAAACTTTATTACACACCTTATTTCGATTTTTAGGACGGCTCCTTCTTACTTTCTCTTTCTGTTTTGCTTGCCTTCTTTTTTGTGCCAATACTTTATTTTGAGTTTGGAGAATAGCCATAATGTTATCATCCTCGTCATATAAAACATCTTCTGATTCGACAGCCAGATCCCAAGAAGCCCTATTTTCAGCCATATCTTTATTCCAACTTCCTCCGTGCTCATCTTGATTAATTTCACAGTCTGCATCCTGCTCTGAGTCCCCCGAATCTTCCATGTTCCTTATAGCCCCTTCATCATCCAACCCAATTTTCTGTATCACTGTATTCTCATCCTCTAAATCTGAATCCTACACTGCATCACCCCTCATCAGACATATGCCAATATGCTGCTTATCGCTCCCGTCCAAACTAGCGTGGGTCTCATTAACTACACTTGGTGGAATATTTTCCTCTACTATGTTGTTCGAACAATTCTCCGCACCTCCAACAATCTCCTTTCCGGCTTGATTTTACTCGTCGGGTGCATCAGGGACTTCACACTCCTCCCTGCCCTCCATGCCATCAAGCTCAGCACGGACATTATCACCTCCGCCACCAGCAGCTGACTTCTGTGCTGCTCCCAGATCTGCCTCGTCAGCGCTGTTCATCGTGGCATCAACCCCTTTGCGAACTCCATGACGAGCCACGCCCCTCTCTTCATTGTCGCCCGCAGCAGCCAGCAAGGAGGCCCTTTTAAAACGCACAATGACGTACTCTTCTTCGCACCATACAGCCACTTCGCTGCTACACCCCACTAACATATTAGGCCTTATATGCTTCAACCTAGCCCCAACTGAACCTTTGTTCAACATCAAATCAACCCCTTCTTTCTGTTTATCCCCATATTCCCAAGTCTCCGTTCTTTCAGAGATTGCTTCGTTATTAATTGTTTGAGATCTCATTGATTCCGCACTCACCATAATTGCTGGATACGCCAAAGGATTATCTGTTTGCCTTTTCAAAAAACTCTCGTGCCACTCATCCAAATCCTCAGCGACAATTACCTTTCTATCCTTGTCATACTCTGCCTCCCGTAGCCCCTGTGGCATCATTACCACCGCATCTCATTCTATCTCCAACGGTTTCCTCTGAGCTTCTAGTTCTTCACTTCCATGGTGTTCCAAAACAACTCTCTCTTTCTCGTTCACCTCAATATCCTTTCCTTTAATTTTTTTTATGTTTTTTATCAGGAGACTCCCTGACATCTTCATCGTGCATAGAGGTTTTTTTTCGGACATCAATCCTCCTCCTATACTTAGCCTCACCCACAAAGATCTCTTTGCTCTTTAATCACATTCCATTCATCTCCTAGATGGCTTTTAATGCCACTCCTTTTGTAGTATACCTGATGAAAGCAAACAGATGGATCCGGCCATACTTCTCTTTACGTGCCAAATAGATGTCATTTATCCTTCCTATCCACTTGAACATATGGAACAATTCATTCTTCGAAACATTGCAGGGTAAATTATCCATAAAAATTGTGAATGATTCACTTTCCAAACGAAAATACGCTTCCCAGTTCCAAACCCGTAGATCTTTCTCAACATGGGACTGTCTAACTTTATCCCGCCTTGTATTAGACATAGATTATGTTATGAGAACAATGAGAGTGGTTTAGGATTCAGAGGAAGTAACATTCAATTTTTGAGAGTAGAAGAGAGTCTCGGGGAGTGACACAAAAAATTCAAATAAAAAAAAATAGGAGAGATTACAAAAGTAGAAGAAGGCCCCTCAAATGTACGACAGAAAGGAGAACCTGATCGAAGAAGAGCGCTCCGTCGACGGCAGCGACAACGGCATTGTGTACGGCGAGTATTAGTAGCTTTAACAAATTATTATTATTATTATTATTATTATTATTATTATTATTATTATTTAGGGTTAAGTACTTTTTTCGTTCCTAAGGTATGAGGCCAAAATCAAAATTGTCCCCGACCATTTTTTGTTGTTAAAATCATCATCAACGTTACAAAATGTTATAAAATCGTCCTTTTCTATTTTAATTTTATTTTTTTTATTAAATTACTCTTAATAATTAATATAAATAATAAAAATAATATTAAAAAATAAAAGCAAAACCCTCCCCCTCCCCCACTCCCATATCTCTTTCCTTTGTTCTCTCCCCATCCCCTTCCTCATACCCCTCCCCTCCCGTATCTCTTTCCTTTCAAGCTCAAACACAGTAACATTCTTTCCTTTCTTCCCAATTTGACTCAAATACTAATTAATGGTAGTTAGTAGTTACCATATATATATATATATATATATATATGTATGACAACTTACTGTTTCATGAGTTTTTTATGCCTAAATTTGCAGAGAAAATTCTCAAATAGAGAATGTAAATTGATGTGTTTTGTTTGTAATGCTATGCACAGATACATTATATGGGTTTTGTTGTAAGGTTGAAGTATGAACTAGCTGGTGGTAGTGTTTGGGAGATGGTTAAAGACATGGACATCCACGTGCAGTGACGATTATTGCCCATCTCCATAAACACTTATTTGGCAAACCTAACATGATTCATCAGAATCACAAAGAAATAAAATACTTCATAAAAGATTGATTGAGGTAATTTCTTTTTTGACCATACCGAATATTTTTTTTTTTTTTAATTGAAGGGGATGGGGAGTTGTAAGGAAAAAAATTGAAGGGAATGGGAGTGCGCCGGGGGTATGAGAAAGGGGATGGGGAGGGAAAAAAGAGAAGAAGTATGGGAGTGGGATGTAAGGGGAGAAAAGGATTTTGTTTTTATTTTTTAATATTATTTTTATTATTTATATTAATTATTAAGAGTAATTTAATAAAAAAATTAAAATAAAAAAATAATTTTATAACGTATTGTATCATTAAAAATAATTTTAATAATAAAAAAAATTAGAGACAATTTTAATTTGATTTCAAATTTTAGAAACAAAAAATATATTTAACCTTGTTATTTAAAATGAGGACAGGTAATAAGTGGAATAACATGAAGGGGAGCTTCAAACCGTTGACTTTGCATGGCAAATTGAGGTATGATACTATGATATGACAATTGCAATAGCGTTTTAGGTAAACATTGCGGACACAACTGCACTTGTTAGTTGATATAATAAATTTATTCGTGTAATTAGATATTTTTTAAACATTATTTTTTATTTAATTTAAAAAAATTAAAAGCGAATGATTTTTTTATTTTTTAAACAATTAATATATAAAAATAGATATTTAAATTAATTAAATAACAATAATTTTTTAAAAAATTAATCAAAAATTAAATTTTAAAAGACATGTATTTTTTTAAAATTTATGTTCGAAACATCAATGTCATTCATCAAATACTCGATATCTCTAACGGTTTGGAATCAATTATCTCTTAAATCTAAACTAACCTCACTCATATATACTTTATGCATAATCTAATATTAATTTAAACGAAAATATTATTTATATACTAAAATTAACTATTAAAATTAATTATTAATATATTTTATATTGATAGTTGATAAGGGTAAACGTTCCTTATCCAACAAAATGAAAAGAAATGGTGTATTTTGTATTTGATACGTATTTTCGAAAACCAGATAAAAGTGATGTGAATTTTCTAAATACTATTGAAGTAAAATTAAAACTCAATTTATGAATCTAATTACAGTTTATGCATCACAATATTTACGCACACTACACATTTATACACTCAACATTAATAATGTCATACTTTCATCTATTATTAACTTCAGCCAATTCTCAAATCTATATATATAGCAAGACAAAATCATAACTATTAGACAAAGATTTTGTGTGCTAATAAGTAATAACTAGTTAATTTTAAAATTTTTCATTCCAGGATTTGAACCTCGATATTTCTTGTGTATCGACAGTTTTTTGTTAACAAAAAAACGAGCCCCTTTCTTTTTTTTTTTTTTGGTCGGAAGCCCCTTTCTTTTAACTTGACTATACCACCGATTTTTTTTTAGTCCAACCGGTCAAAGAATACTAATAAACTAAATATTAGACTAACCCATATTAATTTACCATTGAGGAGTTTTTTTATAGATAGATTGAACAACTTTCACATCTAGACATTACATCACACACACACACTATCGCATTTTTTTAATTCTATGTTATCTGTTTTTTCTCTACCACTTTTGAATCGTAAGTCCATGGGCCATGTCAAAAAAAAATGGAAACCATAAACCTTACATAGAAAAACACACACACTACACCCAGCCATATCCCAAGTGATAAACCAAAAATTTGTATGGCAGATTAAAATTCAGCTGGACCCAAAGATATTTGAAAGCATCCAGCACTTTATGAAAAATGCCTCAATTTTTATTTTGTCTATTAATATTGTTTGGTAAAGTAAACAATATCATAGGATTGTCTACAGTTTCTTTATTCCAAAATACATAAGTTTGGTTTACCAAGAAAGATTTCTTGTCCAATATCCAATGAGTAATTATGACACACCATTTGAGTTAACGATTCTTGAAAGTGCAAAATAAGAGGAACCATGATGATGAGACCAAGCTTTTTGAGCTATGTGTTTGAGCTCCTTGACCCTTTTCCTAATTGCACACCCTTCAATATCCCCTTTATCCATTATCTTCCTTATAGCTTTTCCTATCTCTTCACTTCCCACAATCTTTGTAGACATTGACACATTCAATCTAATTGCAATGCCAACTTCTTCATCTTGTAGCATTGATGCATTCATCCTTTGCTCAGCAAATAGTGGCCAACCAATGATTGGAACACCACATGAAACACTCTCTATGATTGAGTTCCATCCACAATGTGACACAAACCCTCCAATTGATGCGTGATTTAAAATCTCTAATTGTGGTGCCCAATCCATTACAACAATCCCATTGCTTTGTATTCTATAGAATTCTTCTGGAAAATCGCTTGGTTGTTGGGATTTAGTAGCACCATTTGTTTTGCTATTTTCGCTTTTAAGAATAAGGTCGTCTACATTTATCTGAAAAAAATTTTAGTAAGAAAATAATATGAACACAATTTTTGAAAAATAAGGATTGATTTAATTCTACCTATAGCTTGAACAAAGAAACACATTTTTAGGATCATCTAAATTTATTGAAAACAAGAAGTTTATCTAGGAATAATATATTGTGATTCAAAAATATTATTTGCACACTAAAATTAGTCACTAAAATCAGTCGCTAATGTATTTGATGTGTATAAATATATGTATAGTTTGATTTATTTTCAATGTGTATTTATATTACAACATGTTAAAATACTTTTTCTGTTTTATAATATCTGTGCCAAAATTAAAAATCACAAGGACCAAGAAAAAAAAATCGATAATAGTAATAGAAATTACGTGAATAGACCAAATTAAATTAATCTCACCTAAAAAGACAAATTTCAATTAATACAATTGTTATTACACCTATTCTCTTTCTTCAAATTACATCATTATTAGGAGTAAATTTAGAAAACGAAATTAATACTATTTAAATATTATACTAATTTAATTTTCTGTAAAACAATTTTGTACAAACCAATCGTATACTGTCACATAAATAAAAGTTACTGATATTTATAGATTTATTATTTAAAAGATCATTTAAATATATGAATCTAATTAGATAATCATATAAAAATCTTTATATTTGTTAACAAAAATACTATTTGTATACTAAAATCAGTTATTAATTATATATTTATACATATATTGTTTAATTCAATAATATGTATTTTATATTTTAATACATAATAACTAATTTTAATATACATTTAATAGGATTGTTCCGTCAATATATCATAATTAAATTTATATTATATTTGAAACTTTTTTTTTGGTTGGATATTTGAAACTTTAAGAATCACAAGTGAGATTAGATATTATGGAATGAGGGGAGTAGAACACAATGAGATATTATATCCACTTAGGGTTAATACTCAAATTCGTCCATACTCAAATTCGTCCATGAAAGATTACGCAATTTTTATTTTCGTTTTCGAATGATTTTTTTAATCAAATTAGTCTCTGAAAGATAAAATGTAAGTCAAATTAGTCCTTTTGTCAGAAAGTGCCACGTGGCATGATGACGTGGCACGCCACGTGGCAGGTCAGCAACACGTGTCACTTGACATGTAAAAAAGTTTTTAATAGTCAAAATAGTCTTTGAAAGTCCAGATGTAAGTCATTTTCATCCCTCAAATTTTAAAAATTAATCAAACTAGTCCTTATATAATTTTTTTTATTTTTCTTCATAATATTAAATTTGAAATATTTTTGATACTACAAATTTTAATAGAAATGTAATTGACAAACAAAACATTAGTAATCGTATCTTTTCTTCTTAAAATTTTTTTCAATAAAATTATCTCTCTCCTTTAATTCTTCTCAAAATTTCTCTTATTCTTTTCTATTCTAAAATATTTTTCTTACATTATTACATTTTGCTGGAATATATATATATATATATACTCAAAATTAAAATGTATGTATTTATTAACCTAAACAAAATTATATGCTCAAAATCAAAATTTATGTATGTTAAACTAAACAAAGTTGTACCACAATTTTTTTTCTACTACATCTTTTTAAAACATATAGGATGTAATGGTATAACTTACATATAAGATGTAATGGTATTACTTACATATAGGATGTAATATCATAATGGAAAAAAAAAAGATGTAGTAGAAAAAAAATAGTGATATAACTTTATTCAGTTTAACATACATAAATTTTGATTTTAAGTATATAACTTTGTTTAGGTTAATAAATACATACATTTTAATTTTGAGTATATATATATTCCAGCAAAATGTAATAATGTAAGAAAAAGGTTTTAAAATAGAAAATAATAAGAGAGATTTTGAGAAGAATTAAAGAAGAGAGATAATTTTATTGAAAAAAATTTTAAGAAGAAAATATATGATTACTAATGTTTTGTTTGTCAATTATATTTCTATTAAAATTAGTAGTATCAAAAAATATTTCAAATTTAATATTATAAAGAAAAAATAAAAAAAAATTATATAAGAACTAGTTTGACTAATTTTTAAAATTTGAGAGATGAAAATGACTTACGTCTAGACTTTCAAGGACTATTTTGACTATTAAAAATTTTTTTACATGTTAAGTGACTGACCTGCCACGTGACACTTTCTGACAAAATGACTTATTTGACTTACATTTTATCTTTCAGAAACGAATTTGATTAAAAAAATCATTCGAAAACGAAAATGAAGATCGCGTGATCTTTCAAAAACGAATTTGAGTATTAACCCTATCAACTTATATTAATCCACACAAAAATTTGAACATTACCTTTTCAATATCCATCTGAGTTGAAGCCTCTTGCACTGAGGAGTGGCATTTTTTATTTGTTTCAGCATCCTCACCTGCTGTGAGATAATAGTTATTATTCCCAGTTTTTGTGGATGGTGGCCTCAAAGACCAAACAAATTTTTGACCACTTAGCTCCAACCCCATAGCCATCTCTTTGATTTGTTCATGTGACATTGAGTATCCACTTCCAAGTGAAACATATATCACTGACTCTTCTTCTTGAATGTCTAACCAATCAACAACATGATTTCTATTTTGTTTATTAGTTTCCCTTATCACTGGCCCAATTGGGAAAATGGGTACCTTTGTTATTTTTCCACTTCTTAGTGCTTCAAGTGTCTTAGGCTCTAACTCTTCAAATGTGTTAACAAAAATCCCATCAGCCAATGTTAACTGTTCCAAATATATATAAGTTATTATTAACATATTTATTTATAAAGAAAAAAATTACAAACAATGGGGCTTGAGGCTTGATTAAAGATGGATAACACAAGATGGATGTTAATTGATAGTTTTTTCTTCAAATATATGTATATATGTTTATACGGTTTTTTCATATACTTTTTAATTTAATTTTTATGCAATTATAGTGCAAAGGAGTTTTGTACACTCATCTAATAGTATATTATTACATCAACAAAAGTAACTAATTTTTAAATATATAAACATAATTGAATAGCTATGTATTCTTTATATTATGAATGTATTAAAATTAAATTCTATATATTATTAAGAGTGTTTTTCATTCCAATATTTTTCCTTATTCTCTAAATTTTTTAATTAATTATCTATTTTTAGTTTTTCAACTTTTATTTATTTATTTGATAAGTGAAGAGTCTACCCATAAAGGGTAAAACTTCAGAAAACAAAATAGACAATGTACAACATCACATTGTTAGAGAAGCCCTTCAGAATTTAATGCTAATTAAGCACTCAAATTAAATTAACCTAGCTATATTATAGATTCGTTTGCGAAACTTCAAAAAATAAATTTTTTTTTTGTTTTTGACTTATGAAAAGTAATAGTATTAATATTTGGTATAATTTTTAAAATTAAATTATAGCTTTGTAAAAAGTTACTTAAGTATTTATGGAGAAGTTAAAAAAAAAAATTTCTCTCATAATAAAAAATTTTTTTATCGCATTTTTTTAAAAATAAGTACTTTTAAAACTAAAAAACTAAACAATATAAGTTATTTTTAATATAAACATTTATTATTTAAGTTATTTTTTAAAAATATTAATTAAATTGTTTATCTAAATTGGAGCTATAAACCAAAAAAAAAAAAAAAAAAAACGATGAACATATCGAGAAGGCCCCCACATGATGACTATGGTGGGAACTTGAATCTACACCATAAAAGCTTATATATAGAAACTAATAAATTATTAAAAAGTTGCTATATTATTGAGTGTTTAAAATTTCTGACAATAATATTAAAAGACCTTATTAGTATTATGTGGTCTAGATATTTTCACCACTACACCAACTCAATAATTGGTAATGAAAAGCTTAATTTAACATGCTATAAAGACAAACATAGACATCATCCAAACTTCAATTGTATATGCTATATTCTTGCATAAGAGATAACGATTAGTAACATATTAGAAATTAAAAAATTATAACAAGTCAAAGCATATTTTCATCAAAAGATTATTGAGTTTATTATGAGAGAGATTACCGCCTCACACATGAGAAGATACTCAAGATACAACCTATGTGTTCTGTCCTCCATCATCTGGAACAAATCACTAGGATGTATACCTTTGCAACCTGGGATTAATATTGGTGTCTCTCCATGGCTATGATATTCTCCTTCTTCTACCTCTTTATCTAACTTTGGTGAGTGAAAACCAAGTGCAACAAGCCATGCACTTGTTGGGGCAAAAAGGTACATAGGAACTTCCATATTGTTCATTTTCTTCACTAGAGGAAGAGTTTGGCTTAGGAAATAATCGGTGATAATCATGGTTGGTTTGAATTTCATGTTGGAAATTGCACTTACAAAGAGTTTTGGTGCTTCATGCATTGTGATTGCT
This sequence comes from Arachis hypogaea, assembly GCF_003086295.3. Taxonomy (NCBI): domain Eukaryota; kingdom Viridiplantae; phylum Streptophyta; class Magnoliopsida; order Fabales; family Fabaceae; genus Arachis; species Arachis hypogaea. Next base: position 109,522,078 of record NC_092047.1, on the reverse strand, counting down.
ATCTTGGTCTCTAAGGTTACAATATTATTAGGATCAAGAACGTTATTACTAATATGGTTGGATATGTCAATTGGGGGAAGGTGGATTATGTCAATTGAAATGTTTTGATTTATGGTTGATTGGAGAACATCTTTCTCAGCTTTGGATGATGATGAATTGATTGAAGGAATGAATAAGGTTATTTTGGTAATAGTGATTTTTTGGTGTGTGAGAAGGTGTTTGGCAAGTTCAAGAATTGGGATTATGTGACCCATTCCTGGTGAAGAAAAGAGTGCAACATGATGATGATGATGATGAGAGTTTGAGAGGGCCATGGATGTGAAAGTAAAAGATAAAATGAAATTTTGAAGTCAAATGATTGATGAAGGGTACTTTGAACTCTATATATGCTCTGCCAATTGGGTTGTGAGCTATACATATTTATGTATGTATATCATGTCTACTATGCTATGCTATGTTGTAAACTAAAATTAGCCATTAAAATCAATAATCAGTATAAAATATATGTTAGAATATAAATATATATTGAAAATAAATTAAACTACATATGTATTATACACAAATACATTAGTAGCTAATTTTAGTGGTTAATTATTTTTTATGTACAAATAATATTTTTGATATTATATACATGATATGAATGCGAAATTTGACCATATTTAAAAAGTAAAAAGTATAACTAAAATTAAAATGAAGGTTATATTTTTTATTATTTAATAATATAATTTAATTTATAAAAATAAAAAATAAAGATATGATTAAATTGTAAAAATATTACATTAATTTTAATAATAATATAAAGAGCAAAGTAACAATTAAATTTTTGAAAATTTCGTCAGACTAATTACTCTCCGAAGATAAAAAAATATCAATCTAATCATCTTGGATAGTAAATAATAAATATATTATGTTTTTCTTTTAATTCATCATATAAAATTTATCGATGACATTTATATGTATTGTTAATTATTGTGACGTGTCTATTTATGAATGATTGTCACGTAGATAACAACTTTTAGAACGAAACTTTATCTAATTTGATATGATTCGCAGTAAATAAGAGTAATTGATAAAAAATTTAAAAATGTTATTTGTACACTAAAATCAGTCATCAATGTATTTGTGTATAAATACATGTGTGATTTAATTTATTTTTGTGTATTTATATTTCAGCATATATTTTATTATGGTATGACTGATTTTGCTATTTTTAAATGAGACAAGAGGTCACACTATTTATAAAGAGATTACCAACTAACTTTATAAATATTCATTTATTAACTACTAACTCTCAAGTTATTGTCATTACTTTAATAGAATGGTTACACTAATGTTGTCAATAATCACATCCCATGTGTCTGACTTATTTTCACAAATGAATTTGTCATTTCACAAAAGGAAGGACCATATTGAGACCAAGCTTTTTCTGCTATGTTCTTAAGCTCCTTAACCCTTTTCCTCGTTGCACAACCTTCAATGTCCTCCTTATCCATTATCTTACATATAGTTTTTGCTATCTCTTCACTTCCAACTACATTTGCAGATTGTGTCACATTCAATCTAACTCCAATTCCAATATCTTTAGCTATAATTTCAGCATTCATCATTTGATCTGCAAATAGAGGCCACGCCACAATTGGAACCCCACATGACACACTCTCTAGTATTGAGTTCCATCCACAATGTGACAAAAACCCTCCAGTTGATGAATGCTTCAAAATCTCCAGTTGTGGTGCCCAATCCATTACCATCAATCCCTTGCCTTCCATCCTGTAGAATTCATCTGGGAAAACACTGACTGATGCTTGAGATTTAGGGACGCCATTCGATTCGACATCCTCGCCTGCCGTGAGATAATGATCATCCCCAGCTTTTGTGGACGGTGGTGTTAAAGACCAAACAAATTTCTTCCCACTTAGCTCCAACCCCAAAGCCATCTCTTTGACTTGTTCATGTGATATTGTATATCCACTACCAAATGATACATATATCACTGACTCTTCTTCTTGCTTGTCTAACCAATCAATAACATAATTTCTATTTTCATCATCACAATTTTGCTTCTTAGCTTCCCTAATCAATGGCCCAATTGGATAAACTGGTATCTTAGATATTTTTCCACTTCTTAGTGCTACAATTGTCTTAGCCTCTAGCTCATCAAAAGTGTTCACAAAAATCCCATCAACCTTTCTTATTTGCTCACAAATTTGGAGATATTCATGATACAATTGATCATTCCTATCAAGCATTGGTGTGAACAAATCACAAGGTCTTATGGGGTTGCAACCAGGAATTTGGATACACTCCTTTTGATCTGTGTACTCACCTTCCACTACTTCATCTAATGTTGGGGTGTGAAGTGCAAGTGCAACATTCCATGCACTAAAACTAAAAAAAACAAACTTTGACATGTTGAATTTTTCAGCAATAGGCATCACTAGTGATCCAAATAGCTCTGTGATGAGCATTGTTGGTTTTGGTGATGTCATAGTGGAGATTTCATGACAAAGATGTGGGATTAATTCTCTCATTATGATTGCTAGCTTTGTTCCTGTGTTTGTATTAGTAGGAACATCAATAGGTGGGAGATGAATGACATGAATGATGTTAAAGAGGTCAGGCTTCATTAATGATTGAATAATATTTGTTGCTATTTGAGGCTTACAAGAGTTGTTCTTGGTTGAAGATAGGAACATAGTAAGTTTGGTAATTTTCTTGTGTGACACAAGTTTTTTGGCAAGTTCAAGAAAAGGGATGATGTGACCCAAGCCTGGTGGACAAACAAGTGCAGCATGAGTGTTTATGATTGACATGATTATGGAAAAGTAAATAAGAGAAATAATGAATGAAACTATGCTTTAGATGAAGTGAGATTTGATGATTCATGGACCTATTTTGTTGCTTTTATAAGTGAGATTTTACCATGGATGATGGATGGATATAATTTGTTATTTTTATAACTACTCATGCAACATTTTTATTATATAATAACCATACTATTTGATTAAAAAAAAAATACAGAACGAAATTTTAATTTTTTTTTTTTTAGTGATTAAATTTTAGTCAATTTTTTTTAATTTTAATTTTTCTAAAATTTAGAGTCTATAATTTTTTTTATTTAGAATACAAAATTTAAAATAATTTTTAAAAAATTAACTAATATTTTTAGTAAAAAAAAAAAATTCGCTAATATTGTTCTTTAATTAGTTACACCGTGAAAAGTCAGCATTGATAATGTAACAATTTATTTTTTTCAACCAACAATGGACAAGTAGGTTTTGACTTTTGACTATTCAGGACCGTTTTAATTTTTGAGTGAAGGAGTGGCCAATTAATCAATGTGGCCAATTGGTATCTCTGGATGATATCACATTATACTATTTTGAGTATTTTCTATGTTGCTGAATTGCATGAGCAAAGAAAACGAAGGAACATAATAAGATAAGATAATTAACCCTGCATTCCATTCCAAAAACGACCTTTCATCACATATGATTATTTTAATGTAAAAAATCGGTTACTAAATCAATTATGTAAAATACATATTAAAATATAAAATAAAAATATTATATTTATATAAAAAAATTAATTATTATATATTTATATATAAATATAAATATTGTTTAATTTATTTTAATATATATTTTATATTTTAATATATATTTTATTTAAATGACTGATTTAGTAATTAATTTTTTATATATAAATAATAAAATTAAATATAAAATATATATTAAAAATACATGATAATTGACTTAGTAATTAAATTTAAAGAGTATAGTTGTTTATTGGCAAAAAATAAGAGGCGTCAACATTTTTAAGATTAGGTAAACAATTTGTTTTTTTAAATGTCAATGCAAACTATAAAGTATAAACTGATGATCACACTACTATAGTATCATTTTTATTTTCATATTCTTTCCATATTTGTATTATTAATTTGAAATGTTAAATTTTCATTATAACACATTACCTCAGCTGAAATATGGTTGGCACAAACAAGAAAGTCCAATGCCAAAAAAAAAAAAATTGCACTAATGACAAAGCAGTTTTGACTCAATTGATCAAAAGTTTGGAATGTAAGTTGAGAATAGTAGCTCAACATTGTAGCTAACATCATTTGAAATCTTAGGGCGAGTTGAACCGATTGTTCTCATTGATTCCTTAGGATATTATTTATATATAATCAAAATAGTTTCTATACTAAAGTTTGGTTGTATAGCTACTACTTTTTAGTTACTAATTAATAAGAAATAAATGTGTTAATAACAAGTTTGCAATTCTGCTCGGGATTGTGAACAACGGACCGCAGGTCCAATAACACATTTATTTCAAAGAAAATCTCCAATTTTTTCTCCTTCCAATATATGATTTAAAAAAAGAAATAAGTACGAACACCATAAAAACAGGAGATTCACGGGTGGGAGAGTGGTGGCGCAATAACGGACTAGATCGGGTTTGGTCGTTGAAGACACGCGGCAAGAAGGACGATCGGTGCTGGTTCGAGGCTGCGGTAGAAACCACGCTGGGTAGGGACGCGGCATTGGGGAGAATGCTGGACAAAAGTGTATTGGGGCAGCGGCGGAACAGAAAAGGAGAAGGTGACTTTGTTGCGGTGACGGCGGGTGAATGTGGTGTTGAGAAGTTCGTGCTAGCGACAGTGAGCGGAGTCACAGGGGAGACGGCGATGAGCGTCGTCACAGGGGCTATGGCGGTGAAATGATTTTGGTGAAACTAAAGTTTGAACATTCTGTGGAGTATGTGCATGCAGAATCAAACAAATCAAGTAAACTATATATCCAAATAAATATTTACTTTAGAATGAAAAGAACCATCAGCATACATAGTAAAATGAACATCCGACTTAGTTGATAAGAAATAAGTAATTAGACAACAGCTGTGGGAGACACTGGGGTCGCGATACAGCGGCAAGGGTGGCATAGAATTACAAGAGAGGGTTGCGACAAAAATAAAAAATATTCAAAATTAAGATTAAACATAATTAATTCAAATTTAATTTTTAAAATTAAAATTAATTTTTTCTTTTATTATGATTAAACTTAGTTAATTTAAAATATAATTTTAAAATTAAAATTATTTTTTAATTTATTATTTACGCTATTAAGAGAAAGTATAAAAATACTTTCTCACAAATTTATTATTCATTTAATATAAGTTTAACTATTTTATTATAAGTTTATAACAGATTTATTATTCTGATAATTGATTATTTAATTTTACAAAACCTCAAGTTCAACTTCTATTTTTAGCTACTATTCCCATCTTATATTCCAATTGTCGTTTTTGCCTTTTTGGGAGCTTCAAGTCTTCATTTTGCAATGGACTTTCTGGTCGGTGTCAACCATATGTCAACTGAGGTAATGAGTTAATGAAAATTCAAAATTTTATTGAATTAGTAATAGAAATAGGAAAAGAATATGAAAATAAAAGTGTTTACCTTCTCTTTAAAAATAAAGTTACTGTTTTTTATTTTGCTAGCATTGATCAATAGTACAACAAACTTAGATACCAAAAAAAAAGATACCAAACTTATTTAAATTTTACTATAAAGAAAATTAAATTAATTTTTATTGAGGTGTATGTACGGAAATTGATTTGAGTTCATGGATCTAATTGGTGTTGAAAAGAAGTTGTTCAGCTAATTTGTCCATTTGTTCAATGTGGTGAATATTCCATACTTTGTTAGTAGCATTTTTTGGTTGTTTTTCTTTATTTATCACTAATTTATGATACACAGAATTCCATTCATTAAAAACTGAAGGTCTAATTTTGTCTATACCTAGATTTATCACTACAAAACAAATTATATTCGAAGTTAAACCTACACTTTTAAGTAATAATAAAAAGTTTTAATTATATAACATTAGAAACTTTATAATGATGCAAAGTCATACTATTTTACAACCAATTATTGCTACACAGACATTAAAAATCAAACATTAATCAACCACTACATATAGAAATGCATATTTGATATCTCATAAACAAAATTTATTATATTACTGTAAACAAACTTGATTATTTGTCTATCATAAGTATAATTATTTTACTATAGTAAGTTTGATTAATTTTGTGATTAATTAGTTAATTAAAAAATATATAAATATCACGTATATTTATATACAAATATATCATAATTATTTTTTTGTGTTAATATAATAACTGATTTAGTAATTGTTAGTTAATTTTTTTGTGTTAATATAAATATATAATAATTAATTTAGTAATTAATTTTGTGTATATGCATAAGTGTTTGTCTTACAATACTTACAACTCATTAGAAGTTACCAAATTTCTTATTTTCACTCTCAACAGATCAACACTCAATAGAAAATTCAAAATTCCAAGCTTACACAGTGGCCCAAACTTCTCCAAACTTTGCCAACTGAAGCATGCTACATCCACATTTTTTTTTAACAACTTGAGGTTTTGGGCAGCTACCAGTCCCCATGATGCTTTAGAGGTGGAAGCTTGGGGAGTAATTGATTAATTATATATGGAGTTATAAGTAGGTGGTGTTTCAACTTTCAAGTTTCAACCATTAAGCCAACACAAGCTATCAATGTTAATTAGCAACCAATGTTGGCAACTTAGAACTGCTAATTTTGTTTTTGGTCGATTTTATTAATAAAAATAAAGTTCCAATACATATCTGAAGTTACCCTTAAGACTTAAGTACTATTCTACACCCAAGATATATAATTTTTCCTTTTTTTGTCATGACAAGGTATGTAATCTTAAACTAAGTTTATACTTGTAATTAATTAAAAAAATTATAGATGTATTGAGAGGTTTATTTAGATTGTACCTGATGACTTCAACTGCTAAGTGAAGTCGTTAGATATCTATGATCTTGATTTCACTAGTGATGGAAAAGTAAGATAATTCTAACTCTCCTTGCGTGACTTAGAGTTTTAGATGAACTTTAGGAAAGATTTATTGTTATTATTTAAGAATAAGAGTAAAGTATCGTTTTTGTCCCCAACGTTTGGAGTAAGTCCCAAAGTTGTCCCTAACGTTTCAATCGTCTTATTTAAGTCTCTAACGTTTCAAAATTGACTCAATGTTGTCCTGCCGTTAGGGATCCGTTAACTGAATTGACGGCGGGACAAAATTGAGACGATTTTGAAATGTTAGGGACTTAAATAGGACAAAAACGTTAGGGACAAAAATGATACATAAAAATAAATTTTAATTTAATTTTATCTTTCAATAATATTAATTTTTTACTGTACATAGTATTCAATTATTTTTTAATTATATCTAAATAAATTACACTTAATCACATTACTTTTATTTTAAATAAATTTATTCTTTTATAATTTTAAAGAATTTTGATACATTAGAGACAAAAGGTATAATTTATATTTTATTGTATATATATTATTTTTTTCTTTTCTGTAAGTTTATATACTAGTCATTCTACAAACATTTTATGATAACTAAAAATCTTTAAAAGTAAAATTATAAAAAAATAATTTATTTAAAATGAAAGTAATATGATTAAGTGTAATTTACTTAGATGTGATTAAAAAATCATTGAATACTATGTATAGTAAAAAATTGATATTATTGAATGATAAAATTTAAATTTATTTCTATGTATCATTTTTGTCCCCAACGTTTTCGTCCTATTTAAGTCCCTAACGTTTCAAAATCGTCTCAATTTTGTCCTGACGTCAATTCTGTTAACGGATCCCTAACGGCAGGACAACATTGAGTCAGTTTTGAAACGTTAGGGACTTAAATAGGACTATTAAAACGTTAGGGACAACTTTGGAACTTACCCCAAACATTGGGGACAAAAACGATACTTTAATAATTACTCTGTTAGCCTCTAAAATTTGAAGTCAAAATTGAAATTGGCTTTAACCTTTTTTTTTTAATTTAAAATAGTCTCCAACATTAAATTTAGTATGAAAATTATTATTTTTGACAAACTTATTCTTTATAAAATTTGATAATTAAAAAAAACATCTTACTCCTTCTACCTCATCACACAATAACGTTGGGGACGATTTTAAATCCAAAATAACATTGAAGACAAATTTGATTCCGACCCTAAACGTTAGGGACCAAAACAATACTTATCCCTAATAATTACTAAATAGTCTAAATAGTCCTTATTCAATTTTATTTATACATTAATCTTTCATTTAATATTTAATTTTAAAATCTATTTTTTATTTTATAATTATTATTTTATTATTCATCATTTATATTTATTAATAATTAGAAATGATAACGAAATAGATCTTTCATTCATCGTGACCTCTATAAATATTTTGGGAATGTGAATCATCGAATTTTTTTTCTATGTTGAAGGTTCCAGATGACTTAGAAAAGAGGGGTTGAATCTATGACCTTCTTTAACTTTAATTAATTAAGCCTTGAAACCAGAAATTAAGCTTGGCTTCAGTTTAGTATGCACAGCGAATTATGCAGGAGACAATTTTGTTTTGTCTCATAAAAACCAGAAAAACAAAACTAGAGCAGAGAGGAAGAAGGTGACACAGCTATATATCCTGGTTCAGTTACCTTGTGCAATGCAACCTATATCCAGTCTCCACCATAAACATTGGTAGAATTTTCACTATCAATCCAAGTATTACATACACCAATTTCCTATGACTCAACGTAATCCCATTTGGGCACACAAGTTTCAACATAAACTTGACTTGGCTATGCTAATACCTAGACTCATCACACTAAGTGCTTACTCAACTTAGTAAGGGATATCCCTCAGATACATGACTCAAGACAGAAAATACAACCAAAAGAAATCTGAAATTACTCTTGACTTTTCTCTCTAGTGTTTCTCTAAACCTTTTTCACTTTATGGCTTTTTCTAAATGCCTTTTTTTATTGCCTTTTACCTCTCAAAGAAAACTAAGAAAGATATACATTGAAAGTGAAATACAAAACAGTAAAACATGAAGGAGATGACGATTCACAGCCTTGACTCTATGCGTTGAACCCAACTTCTGAACTCAAAACGTTGTTCTTGGCGGAGTGCTCCCTTTAGTATATGTGCAATGCTTCCAAGACTTCAAACTCAGTAGTGAGGATTCTCTCTTGGCTTTCTCTTTCGGTTTCTCTCTCCTTCAAGCTCTTATGAGATTCAATTTTCCTTTTTATACCTTAGTCAGAGCCGCGGTTATGGTTCCGGTTCGGTTTCGGTTCGACGGTTCAATAGCAATTTGAAAATCGGATGGGTTCTGGTTCGGTTCGACTGACCAATTCTTGACCGGTTTGACTGTTCAATAGCACTTTTTGAATTTAGTGGTTATGGCTTCTAACCAAACTGTTTTGCTCACTGGTTCATGGTTCGACCAACAGATTTGAACCGATTTTTAGATCCTTGGTTAGAATTGATCGTTAATTGCTAATAGACTCTGTTAAAATTAATTGTTAATTGTCTGATTAATTGTTAATAGCAATGTTCTGAAATTCGGGCCGGATTGATTGGTCGATCCTGAGTGACCTGAATCCCTTGCCCCCCTCTCGAGCCCCATTCCTGATTCCTCAGTTACTCTCATTATTTCTCCCTAAAACACAACCCTAGCCTCCATCGCGCCGCCGTTGGTCTCACTGTCGCCGCCTGGTTCGTCGTGGTCGTTCTTCAATCCTCCTGTTTCGTCGTGCTCGAAGGCCCTTCCATTCCCCCAACGCCAATCCTCCTACTGATTGATAATAAATTGATACCGATAAATTGTTACTGGTTTGTACATGCTTTTATTTTTTTCTGTTGTTAAATTTTGTTAAAGTTTCTTGATGATAAATTTTGTGCTCATTACCTAAAGGAATACTTGTATCACATAGCTCACTACTAGTGCCTGCTGTTCGTGTTTGTTTTTTAGTTCATAAATTATCAAATTATATTGATTATTGAATGGCTCTGCTCACTACTGCTATGCTGTGTTGTACTCTGGTTTGTGTCTTCTTCGCTGCTGTGCTGTGTTTTTTTGGCTCTCTGTTGTTCACTGCTGAGCATTTTTGTGTTTGATTAAGTCAATTAAAACTATGCTTTGGGCTTAATTGTGCTTAGATTGTTAAGTTAGTTAATTCAGCATATGTTCTGCTGTGCTGTTGTTGTGCTGATGTTTTGTGTTTTGTGATTTCTTTGCGTAGTGATGTGCTGCCGGAAACTGAATTGCTGCTGTTTTGTGTGTGTTTGTGTTTGTTTTACTGTTTTGTGATTTAATTATGCTTAGATGGTGACTGTCTTCATGATTATTTATTTCAGTTATGTAGGATTTTTTGATTTCTTTGCATAGTTATATGCTGCTGGAGATTGAATTGCTGCTGTTTTGGTTTGTGTTTTACTGTTTTGAGACTTAATTATACCTAGATGGTGACTGTCTTCATGATTTATTGATTTCAGTTATGTAGGATTTTGTGTATTTTGCATAGTGATGTGCTGCTGGAGACTGGATTGCTGCTGTTTTGTGTTTGTGTTTGTGTTTTACTGTTTTTGTGACTTAGTTATGCTTACATGGTGACTGTCTTCATGATTTATTGATTTTAGTTATATAGTGTTTTGTGATTCTTTGCTTAGTGATGTGCTGCTGGACACTGAATTGCTGCTGCGTTGTTTTTGTGTGTTTCAATTTTGAGTTTATATTTAAATAAGTTCATAAGACTTTGGTTGATGACATTTGTGTAGTGTTTTAAATTTAGAAGACATCTTAAGATTTATATTAGACTAAAATTATGTTTTAGGATATTTATTTATAATTTATTTATTATTTTATTATAACGGTTTTTCCAGTTAGACTACGATTGAACCGGTTGGACCAATGCAATAAACCAGTGAACCAATGACTAGAACGGTTTGATGACCGGTTCGGTTTTTAGAACCTTGCCTTTGAGAGCTGCTGTTAGTGTGGTCTGGTGTTTATTATTGATATCAGATATGGTCTTATGGATGATTATTTGATTTCTGGCTGTGCTACTGCTGTTTTTAATTCTGTGCATGATTTATTAATTTCAGTTATAGATGATAGTATTAATCCAGAAGCAATTGCTAATAACAATGCATGTGTGAATAATGACTTGCCTGTCAATCATTCTACTTCGAATGAGGCTGCTAATCCTAATTCTCCTAGTTCTAATGATAGTTAGCCACAAGGTTATTCTAATTTACGGGGGAAAACAGATTTAGCTTAGAAATATGTTGCTCTACAAATAGTGAATGGAAAACTACAATATCAATGTTTAATTAGCTTTGACTAATTATATTTTAGGATGTTTATTTATAATTTATTTATTATTTTATTCTAAAATGGTTCTTTTGGTTGAACCACTGGTTGGACCGGTTAGACCAATAAACCAGTGAACCAGTAGTTAGAGCGGTTTGATGACCGGTCCAATTTTCAGAACCTTGGTTAATAGGCTCCGTTGTTGCAGTGTGATTGTTAATAGCTTAATTGGAATTGATTGCTAATTGCCTAATTGATTGTCACTATTATTGTGTCAAATTAAGATATTATTGTAATATTGACTAATTTTATATCTATTTTTGTATTTGTTATTTTAGAATTTGAAATTTGATTATTGTTAAAGTGTTGATGAAGATATATATATTTCCAAATTTAATTTTAAATTCTTGATTATTTTAATTTTTTATTTAAGTAGGATCGGATCAGCCGATTCAACCAATAACTCATCGGTTGAGCAACTAAGACAAGTTAAGCGGACTAGCCAGAAATTTTCTTGTAAAAAGTTTGCGGTCATCGTCGCAAAACCTTGGTTAAACCTCTCATACCTAGAGGCTTCAACTCAGTCCTCTGAAGACTTTACAGAATAGAGAAAGAGAAAGAACATGTTGGGAAGGCGATTCCTAAGTTCAATTGCGAAGCGCAACAAGTATTCTTCATATCACAATCACCAACCCTTAATAAGAACAACAAAACCACCCTCTTCTTCCTCTTCATCCACCCATGAAACCGTCAAGCTTCTCTCTCCTCCCATCATTGCTAGGCACTACTTCATCAATGCTTTTCGTTCTCTTCCCCTTCCCAAGGTCTTTCATTTCCCATTTCCCTCTCCAAGTTTCAATTTTTATTTTTGTTTTCCTTTCATCCCTGTTATTTATTTATTTATTTTTTTAAATTCTCAAAGCATCGAGATGCTTTGGTCCAGTATCAGTTGGTTGAACACATGATTGTCAAATTAAATTTGAATTTTTCATTAATTAATTTATATACAATTTTGCTAAGCTAAGTGTTAAATTTTCAGCTTCCATACAGCTAATTTCAATTGAATCATGTATCACAATTAAATTTCAATGTTCTTTTTGGGGAAGAAATTTTTTTAGCTTACTTGTTGTTGATCTAACTATATGTGTGAAGAATAGTTAAATGTAGTTAGATTTGTTGTTTTGTAGCATCCTTATCATTGTTCTTTCATTATAAACTCAATCCATTACATTAAAGATCTGTTTTTGGTTCTGATCTTCAATGTTGTTCATCTAGTGTGTGTGAATGTTTGGTACATGTGGTTTAATTGAAAGGGAATTGTGGTTGTGCTTTGTAGGGCCAGAATGTGCTTTGTTTCAGGAGCTTTTCTAGGACAGCCTCTGTTGGAGCTGAGCAGAAAGAAGGGTTGAAACTGCTTGTGAATGGGGGTGCTCAAGCCCAGAAAGCGGTTGGAACATGGCTGTTTTGCTCAGCCGCATGGGTGTTTAGTTTGGTGGTACTTGGTGGCATTACCAGGCTCACCAGATCCGGTCTTTCCATGACTGATTGGAAGTTCACTGGTACTCTCCCTCCGATGTCTGACGAGGAATGGCATCAAGAATTTGAGAAATATAAGCAGTCGCCTGAGTACAAGCGGTAAGGCTCCAAGCGCTACTATGACCGGTTTCTTGCAAGCTCGCAGTGTCACCGCAAGCTTGCATTACATAGAGATGCGCATATGCTGCGGTAAACATGTTATTTATGAGGGTTTTTTAGGAATTACTGTATAACTTCACTCGTGCAAGAATGACATGATTGTGTATTTTAGGGTACAAAGGTTGCAATTACCATAGGATATAATTTTGTGGAATAGTTTACTACTTTACTTCATGAACCAATGCCCAAATGTTTTGTTTGGAACTACTCCAATGTATAACCCTGTACTCGGGTGCTGTTTCTATATGGAAATAGGGAAAATGCAGTTAACCCTTTAGCTCATTCCCTTGTCATCATAAACTTTAAAAATGTTTATTGTTAATGGTACAAAAGGCCTTTATTAACTTTTCATTCAAAATTACTCATCGAATAAGGGATAGTTTTGCCAATAAAACAAATTTTCTGAAAGGATATTGGTTAACAGGAGATCTTTTCCACGCTGTTCGACAATTTTAGGGACACAATTGCAAATTTTAAAAGTTTAAGGTTTAAAGTGTTAATGAGCCAATTTTTTTTTTTGGGGGGGGGGGGGGTTAATTGCATTCTTTTTTTCCTTCTTAATGATCTTGTTTGCAGTTATTATGGATGTTGTGATGGTAATTTTGTTTCACATTTGTCTCAGTGTTAACAAAGGGATGAAACTTGAAGATTTCAAATTCATATATTGGATGGAATATGCTCATAGAATGTGGGGAAGGGCACTGGGAGTTCTGTTTGTGTTGCCTTATTCATATTTTCTCCGGAAGGGGTACATTACAGTGAAATTGGGACTGAGACTCTGTTCTCTGTTTGCTCTGGGTGCGGGGCAAGGTCTCATTGGCTGGTGGATGGTTAAAAGCGGTTTAGAGGTTGGAGAATTGGATAAAATAAGCTGCTCTATTTGTTTGAAGTTAAATTGGATAGAACTACCTCATTCTAATAACATTTTCCTTCCTTAGGAACCACCATCAGAATATGTGCAACCAAGGGTAAGCCCATATCGTCTTGCAGCTCATCTTACGTCGGCATTTGCTATTTATTGTGGTCTCTTTTGGACTGCACTATCTGTTGTTATGCCTGAACCACCAGCTGAATCACTAGCGTGGGTTCGTGGGGCTGCCAAAGTGAAGAGACTTGCATTACCTATCAGCTTACTTGTCGGTCTTACTGCTATCTCGGGTGCATTTGTTGCTGGAAATGATGCTGTACGGTAGCCTGGTTATTCAGTAGTTTCATCCCTTTGGTATTTGTACTTGACATAATAGTTGAACCTTTGATGAGGATGAAGGATAATTGTTCTGCTTGCATGTTGATTACCAGGGGCATGCATTTAATACATTTCCGAAGATGGGTGATACATGGATGCCTGATGACATTTTTGAAATGACACCTCTGATTCGGAATTTCTTTGAGAATACGTCAACTGTGCAGGTAAATTATTTGTGCTGATATAAATGAAGAAGTTTGAAAAATCACAATACCTTTCTTCTCTTGACTTTATTGTATGGTTGGTTTTTTAAACCTTTTAAGTATTGAGATATTTGAAGTTATTGTTAAGAAATGCTTTTTGAAGCACCTATATTTGGCATGAAAGACATATATTTATCCTTCTAAGTGTGTCTTGATAGGAGAAGTTTTGATTTCAAATCTCATTTCTTTATTCCTTCAAAGGTTTTTTAAGTGTTATTGTGCCTATGCATGGAAAACTTAACACAACCTTCTAATAATTGTTTTTCCTTCAACAGCTTGACCACCGTATACTTGCCACTGCATCTCTACTTTCAGTCGCCATTTTATGGTTGTCGACAAGAAAGCTGGATATACACCCTGCAGTAAGAGCATTGGTTGGGGGCACTCTTGGCATGGCATCTCTTCAGGTCATTACTTCAATTTTCAGTTTTATATCGTCTTTTAACATTTATAAGTATGTTCTTGACCAGCTACTTTGCAATAGTTACCTCTTCTCTCTTGTTGATTGCACCTTCTAGACAGACAGTAAGTAGGCAAAAGAGTTAACAAGGTGTTAAGGTTTATTGAAGCTGCAAGTTTTTGCCGAAGAAATAAACGGTTAAAGTTTCCAGTGCGATAAAAACTTAATGTTTCAAAATCTTAACAAATGCCCTTAAAACACTGGTAAGCAAAACCTTACTTTTATGATGAGATCATGAGGTATATTGTGGAATATGGTTACAGGTGACCTTAGGAGTTTCGACACTTCTCTCATATGTACCTGTTTCACTGGGATCTGCACATCAAGCTGGTGCCTTAACACTTCTTTCATTTATGATATTGCTTAACCACACAACTCGAAAGCCTTCATTATCCCTTCTCAAATCATTACCTGCAGTTGTCAAATCACAAAACTTCTGATAGTATCTGTATTACGTGGCAAGGGAATTGCTATTATTTTCAAGTTACTTGATAAAGTTTTCATTGAATCTGGAAAATTCATGATGGTACAACCAATCTGTTAATTGTATCATCTGTGTGATTTATGCAGTAAAAGTTAGTAGAGAATCATCATGTAATCTAATGTTTCTTACCTTTTTCTCCCCGTGTTATTTCTTACTATTACTTTTGATACATGCTTAGTTCAGTATAACAAATAAAAATGCTTAGTTTGGAATCATTTGATTAGAGCAATGTAATTGTTACCTTAAGCAATACTGCATCCTGTAACACAATATAGTACTGATTGGCAGTGTGATTGAAAAGAAAAATCTAAACAAAATTGACATTTCATTTGTAAAATTTGAAATGGTTAACTTTAGTCTGAATTTCTCATGTTTGTCAAAGCATAACAGCAACAAAAAAAGGGACCATAATGGTTTATTCTTCATAGAAGCTTACAGTAAAATGCTTTATTTCATTAATCACACAGCATGTGTGTCTGACTTATTCTTACAAATGCTTTATTTCTTCATAGAAAGCTTACAATAATGTTGCCACTAATCACATCCGATGTGTCTGACTTATTCTTACAAATGCTTTATTTCTTCATAGAAAGCTTAGAATAATGTTGTCACTGATCACACCCCACGTGTCTGACTTATTCTCACAAATGCATTTGTCATTTCACAAAAGGAAGGACCATCTTGAGACCAAGCTTTTTCTGCTATGTGCTTAAGCTCCTTAACCCTTTTCCTCATTGCACAACCTTCAATGTCCTCCTTATCCATTATCTTGCATATAGTTTTTGCTATCTCTTCACTTCCAACTACATTTGCAGATTGTGTCACATTCAATCTAACTCCAATTCCAATTTCTTTAGCTATAATTTCAGCATTCATCATTTGATCTGCAAATAGAGGCCACGCTACAATTGGAACCCCACATGACACACACTCTAGTATTGAGTTCCATCCACAATGTGACAAAAACCCTCCAGTTGATGAATGCTTCAAAATCTCCAGTTGTGGTGCCCAATCCATTACCACCAATCCCTTGCTTCGTATCTTGTAGAATTCATCTGGGAAAGAACTGACTGATGCTTGAGATATAGCGATGCCATTCGATTCGGCATTCTCGCCTGCCATGAGATAATGATCATCCCCAGCTTTTGTAGATGGTGGAGTTAAAGACCAAACAAATTTCTTCCCACTTAGCTCCAAGCCCAAAGCCATGTCTTTGACTTGTTCATGTGACATTGTGTATCCACTACCAAGTGATACATATATCACTGACTCTTCTTCTTGCTTGTCTAACCAATCAATAACATAATCTCTATTTTCATCCTCACAGCTTTGCTTTTTAGCTTCCCTAATCAATGGCCCAATTGGATAAACTGGTACCTTAGATATTTTCCCACTTCTTAGTGCCACAATTGTCTTAGCCTCTAGCTCATGAAAAGTGTTCACAAAAATCCCATCAACCTTTCTTATCTGCTCACAAATTTGGAGATATTCATGATACAATCGATCATTCCTATCAAGCAATGGTGTGAACAAATCACAAGGGCTTATGGGGTTGCAACCAGGAATTTGGATACACTCCTTTTGATCTGTGTACTCACCTTCCACCACTTCATCTAATGTTGGGGTGTGAAGTGTAAGTGCAACATTCCATGCATTAGAAGTGAAAAAAACAAGCTTTGACATGTTGAATTTTTCAGCAATAGGCATCACTAGTGATCCAAATAGGTCTGTGATGAGAATGGTTGGTTTTGGTGATGTCATGGTGGAGATTTCATGACAAATATGTGGGATTAATTCTCTCATTAGCATTGCTAGCTGTGTTCCTGTGTTTGTATTAGTAGGAATATCAATAGGTGGGAGATGAATGATATGAATGATGTGAAAGAGGTCATGCTTCATTAATGATTGAACAATATTTGTTGCTATTTGAGGTTTAGAAGAGTTGTTCTTTATTGAAGCTACGAATATGGTCAGTTTGGTAATTTTCTTGTGTGACACTAGTTTTTTGGTAAGTTCAAGAAAAGGGATTATGTGACCCAAGCCTGGTGGACAGAGAATTGCAGCATGATAATTATGAGTTGCAGTGTTCATGATTGACATGATTATGAAAAAGTGAATAAGAGAAATAATGAATGAAACTATGCTTGAGATGATGTGAGATTTGATGATTAATGGAATTATTTTGTTGCTTTTATAAGTGAGATTTTACAATGAATGGATGTAATTTGTTATTTTTATAACTACTCATGCAACATTTTTTTTTTCTATACAATAACCCTACTATTTGGTTAAGAAAAAGTACAGAACGATTTTTTAGTGAATAAATTAGTCAATTTTTTAAATTTTATTTTTCTTTAAATTTTGAGTTTTAGATTTAAAATTTAAGATTAAGAGATTCTTTTATTTAGAAAATAAAATTTTGAGATAATAAAATAATTTTAAAAAATTAATCGATATTTTAATAAACAATTAATTTTTAATATTATTTTTTAATTATTTACACCGTGAAAAGTAACATTGATAATGTAACAATTTATTTTTTTCAATCAATAAGTAGATTTTGACTTTTGAGTGAAGGAGTTGCTAATTAACCAATGTGGCCAAGTGGTATTTCTTGATGATATTACATTATCACCACATTCCACATTATACTATTTCCTATGTTGCTGAGTTGCATGAGCAGAGAAAATGAAGGAGCATAATAAGACAATTAACCCTGCACTCCATTCCAAGGACCACCTTTCATTACATATGAGTATTTTAACATTAAAAATCAGTAATTAAATCAATTATTTATATAAAATACATATAAAAATATAAAACAAAAATATTTTCTTTACACCAAAAATTAATAATATAATTGTATATAAATATAAATATAGTTTAAATTATTTTAATGTATATTTTATATTTCGATATATATTTTATATAAATAATTGATTTAATAATTGATTTTTTTATGTACAAATAATATAATTAGTTATAAATATATATTGAAAATACATAATAACTGATTTAATGATTGTATGATTTGTTGCATTATTGATCAATGCTAGCAAAATAAGAAGCGTCAACATTTTTAAGAGTAGGTGTTACTTTCGTTTTTTTTGAACTTGAATGCAAACTATAAGCTGATGATCACACTGCCATAGTGTCATTTTTATTTTCATATTCTTTCCATATCTCTATTACTAATTGAAATGTTAAATTTTCATCAACACATTACCTCAGCTGAAATATGGTTGGCACCAACGAGAATGTAGTCCAATGAGGAAAAAAAAACTTGCACAAAAGACAAAGCAGTTTTGACTCGATTGACCAAAAGTTTGGAATATAAGTTGAGAATGGTAGCTAAACATGTAGCTCACATCGTTTCAAATCTTAGTGCGAGTTGAACCCGTTATTCTCATTGATACTAGGGGTGTGCATGGCCCGGCCCGGTCCGAACACTTTAGGAGCTATTTTGGTGTGATTTCACCTGGTCTAGGACTGGGTAAGGGTCTCAAAAATAGACCCAGTCATTATTTCGGGTCACCCGAAGTCGGTCCAGTGACCCGATCATCATACACAATTAATATTGTGTTATTAGTGATGGATGATGGCTATTCTTACATGAAATTTAAGTATTGTAAATCTTAATATTTTGTTATTAGTTATTATAAGACTATAAGTTAATGTTTTATGTTTAAAATTCATAAGATTTTAGACTAATACATAATATTGTGTTATTTGTATTGATTTAAATATTTGGTGTTATTAGACAATATTAGTATTGATTATGGTTATGCTTTAATTTTAGAGAAGAGTTTGTTCCTGTTATATTTTTCTAAGTGAATTTTACCATGTCAAATAATGGTTGGAGTATTGGAAATTTGGATATTTTCACATGCTAGCTTATAAGAAGGTATCAAGGTAGTGTAATGTTAACGACCCGGTTTTTACCCGGTATAATCGTGGTCCGAAAGTGTATAGATTTCATCGGGTCTAGGCCGAGTTCGGATCTAATAAATAGGTCCCGGTATATATTTCAAGTCGGGTGTCGGTCACATCAAACCGGATTTCACCCGGCCCATGCACATCCCTAATTGATACCTTATGATATTATTTGTAATTAAAATAGTTTTTATGCTAAGGTTGGTTAGTATAGTTAATTAGTTACTACTAATATGTTAGTAAGAAATAGATGTTATTATACCTATATAAACAAGTTTAATTATTCGTCAATGTTGGTTTGACTATTTTACTATAACGGATTTGATGACTGATTATTTAATCTCACAAAGCTTCAAGTTCAACTCCTATGTTCAGCTACTATTCTCATCTTATATTCCAATTCTGGTTTTTGGGAGCTTCAAGTCTTCATTTTTGCATTGGACTTTTTGGTTGGAGCCAACCATATTTTAGATCAGGTAATGTGTTGATGAAAATTTAACATTTCAATTAGTAATAGAGATAGGAAAAGAATATGAAAATAAAAATGATACTATAATAGTATGATCATCAATTTATAGTATGCATTGAAGTTCGAAAACACGAAGGTGTTTACCTTCTATTAAAAAATAAAGTTACTGTTTCTTATTTTGGTAGCACTGATCAATAATGCAACAAACTTATTGATATCAAACTTATTTAAATTTTATTATAAAGAAAATTAAATGATTTTTTATTGAGGTGTACGGAGATTGATTTGAGTTCATGGATCTAATTGGTGTTGGAATGAAGTTGTTCAGCTAATTTGCAAAATGCAAACACAAGTACTTAAATTACTTTCTGTGAAAAAAAAAAGTACTTAAAGTACTTAAAACTATGGATCTTTTGTCAGTTGAATGTGGTGAATATTCCATACTTTATTTAGTGGCATTTTAGGTTGGTTTTACTTCAAGTACAAAGGATTCTCAGCATTTTCAGTTGTTTTTTTCCTTTATTTATTATTGTTTATGATACACAGGAATCCATTCATTAAAAATTGAAAGTCTAATTTTGTCTATGCTTAGATTTATCACTACAAGACAAATTATATTCTAAGTTAAACCTACTCTTTTAAGTAATAATAAAAAGTTTTAATTATATAATAATAGAAACATCATAATGATGGATAATCATACTGTTTTACAATCAACTATATCAACTATATTACGTATATATTAAAAATCAGTTACCAATCAACTTTTACATATAAAAATACGTATTTGATATCTCATAATAAAAAGTTTATTATACTATTATAAATAAACTTGATTATTCATCTATCATAAATTTGACTATTCTATTATAATACATTTGATTATTTTAGTAATTAATTATTTAATTAAAAAAATTTGTAAAATATTAAGTATATTTAAAAACAAATACATAATAATTGGTTTAGTAGTTAATTTTTTTTATATGCATAACATTTTTGACTTAACAATACTTATGACCGATTAGGATTGGTGAACTTACCAAATTTCAGATCTTCACTCAGCAGATCAATACTCATACAAAATTCAAAATTCCAAAATAGCCCCTAGTTTACAGACCCAAACTTTACCAACTGAACCTGGCTACATCAAGACCAAAAGGGAAAAAAAAAACAGGCTACATCCACATTTTTTTAACGACTTAAGGCTTTTAGGCAGCTACCAATTTCGATGATGCTTTGATAGCAACTGATACCAATCTGTAGAGGTGGAAGCTTCGGGGGTAATTATGGAGTTAGGCATGGAATTAAGTAGGTGGTGTTTCAGCCAACTTAGAAATGCTAATTTTGTTTTTGGTCGATTTTATTAATTAAAAATGGAGTTCCAACTTCCAAGGTATATAGTCTTAAACTAAGTTTATACTTGTAATTAATTAAAAAACTATAGAACTATTGAAAGGTTTATTTAGACTGTACCTGATGATTTTAACTGCCACGTGAAAATGTTAGATCTATGATCATGATTCTTAAGCTACTTTTCAGATCCAATAGGCTCTAGTGATGGAGAAGCAGGGTGAAGGATTTAGATGAAGCTTACGAAGGATTTATTGTTATTATTTATTAAGACCTTTGAAAAACTAGTTCTAGTACATGGCCTTAAGAATATTTGGCGGTTGAGGTTCTTGATGTAGGATTTGGTTACTTCCATGTGAAGTGTTACCTAATAGAGGATAGAGATCAAGTGTTGCTAGGAGGACCTTGGAGCCTTGGACTGCCTCTCTCCGGCCGGCCATGTCAGGAATTGACTTTAACATTTATTATTATGTTCTGAAAATAGGATAAAATAAGAACACTAAAAACAAAATACAAAAAATAAAAACACAAAAATTAGTATTTTTATATTTTGTTTGGTAATAAATTAAAATAAATTATAAAAAGATTAATTTATTTTTATTTTTTATTTAAAAAATTTAAAAAATATATAATAATAAAAAATATAATTATAAAAAATTAATAAAAATAAAAAAAAATAAGTGATGTGTCTTATTATTAATTTTGTGTACTTCTTATCTCAGGGTCTTGCATATGTAAACAAACAGCTCATGTTCTTGGTCAGCTACTTTGCAGTAGTTGGCTAGTTGCCTCTTCTCTCTTTTCTTGATTGCACTTTGTCTTGGGTGCTTTTTTTTTTTTATCTTTTGTTGTTTGGATAAAAGAATTTTATCACAAAATCCGGAAGCTTCTAGCACGAGGAAAGTATTTTAAGGTCCTTAATGGATCAGGATAAATTTAAAATATGTAAAAAATATGGGATTATTTTAAAATATGATAAACAAGTAATTAACTTTTACATGACTATCACACTCATATGATCATTATGTATGTTTAAAAAGAATTCAAAACTCATATTCTGAAGAGTTCATACCATTCTCTACACGTGTCAACATCACTAATAAGAAAAATACTGCAAAATTAAATTACTTGCTCATTTCTAAAAACAATTTCATTAAAAGATCTAAAATATTTTTGTTAAAAATGTGTTAGTCATAAAAAGTAACAATAATAACAGTAATAATAATAATTATAATAATATCAATTAATGTACTACATTAATATCAATAATAATAAAAGTTATTATAATTATAATAAAAAAAATTATCTCTTTAAAATTAATGTTAAGAAAATTTTTCTATTTTTTAAAATGAATTTTATGTAAATTTTAATCTTTTAATAATAAAATTTAAATATTAATTTTTAATACAATTAAATATCTTTAAATCTAAAACATATTTTAGAAATTTTCAAAATTAATACAAAAAAATTATTTTTATTTGAGTTTTAAAAATGGTACCTTAGTCATTTAAAATGAGTATTTTAGTCTTGTTAAAATCAAATTCGAATTTTCATTTCTAATACGATCAAACAATGTGAATTTAATCTATAATGGTATTTTAATTTTTTTTAGATTAACTTTAAAATGTTATTTTGCTATTTTAAAAATTACTTATATGAATATTTTAATTGTTTTGAATGTTAAATTTACAATTTCTAATACAATTAAGTAATTTTTATTCTAAAATGGTATTTTAGTTTTTTAAGGTTAATGCTAAAAAAGGTTGTTTTGGTATTTTAAAATTTACTATAAAATATTTTAATCTTTTAATATTAGATTAAAATTTATAGTTGCTAATAGATCAAATAATATTATTTATTCATATAAAATGTGTAATAGTAATTTTAAAATTATTACATAAAGAATATTTTGGTATTTTAAATTTAATGCTAATTAACAAATATTTTAGTTTTTTAATATGAATTCTATAGATATTTTAATATTTTAAAATAAAAATCAAATTTTAAGTTGTAATACAATTAAAACTTTAAAAATAAAAAGCTTTTTAATCTTTTAATACTGATACCAAAATATTATTTCTTCATAATGTTAAAAAAATTCTTTTAATTTTTTTTTAAAAATTAATAAAAAAGATATAATTAGTTTTCAATTATTTTATCAATTTGTTATTTAATCTAACAGACCTTTTTATAATTAATACAACTTTAAAGTAGAATTTTATAAATTTACACATTTTTTGTACGGCACTAATATAGGCCATTAAATTGGAATATTCTTTCTTAGTCCTTTAAGAACCAGTTTCAAGTTTTTCCATTTTTTTTTTTTTAACCAAAGATAGGAGACTTGAACCCACAACCTCTTAATTGAATATGAAAAAACTATGTCATTTGAGTTATTACTCATTAGGAAGTTTCTCCACATTAGACAATTTCATTTAAGATGAATGACATTCTTAACGGAACTCGTAGATACTTTGAAACATAATTTTTTTGCGGGCTGGGACAGGTTCCGATTTAGGTTCAGGGCAAACCTGTACTTACTCACCAAGAAAATCTATGAATTAATTGTATCATCTATGAAAATTCTGAAAAACTTTTACATATGCCAAGCATTTTATTAGAAGTTTGAAATTCAAGTCATTACATCTGTTCTGATTTAATAAAAAAAATGTTAATAGTTGTGATTGATCGGAAGAAAGTTGATGTGCATTCTTCAACCAGTAGTTTCGTTCCCTGAGGCAAGAAAAACAAATTTGGCTGCCAACGCCCAACGGTATCCTCGGACCGGCAAGATTTTTTTTAATTTTGGTTAAACCGGCAAGAAAAATTTAATTAGACACAATGTGCAGCTTGTTTTTAACATACTGCGGAGCCAGAATTAAGGAAGTGAGCCGATTAATGGAGAAAGCCGTATAGTTAATGGGCTTAACTTTATTTTTTCCCAAGGCTTAATGAGTGAAGTTGGGCCTGAAAGTACTGATGAAAATGGTAGCTTTTATCTGTACTGGATAAAATTCACTAGAAGACAAGCCCAAAAAAAAAAAAGTTCATAGAAGAAATTATGGCTTATGGGTAAGGTGGAAGTTGGAACTTGGAACCATTTGAAATTTTTTTCGACCTTGCTAAAAATATTGTGTTAAACTAGTAGAATGGTAGAAGAATCCATGCATTAGCACCAGATATCCTAACTAAATTGGGTTGGTCTAGTCCGCTTAAGCAAGTGTCCGATGTTCGAATCTCCTTTGTGCAGCAACCTATTGGCCAGCGACAAACCCTTAAATAGAGCTTAGTACCGCGACAGATTAGTCCTTGACCTATCGAGTTGGAGGATACAGTGAGAAACAAAAAAAAAAAAAACACCAGATATCCTAAATTAATTAAAAAAAATTAAAAATTAATAATTCATTTTAATTTAGATATAAATATATATAAATAATTAATAATTAATGGACAAAGCCGATTAGCTATAATAATATTAATTATACTGTTAATATAGATATAAATATTAATAATAATAACTACGTCTTAATTTATTTGAGTAAAAAATAAATTCATAATAATATAATATAAATATTATATACAAAAATATTAAATTAAAATTAATCTACAAATTTAAAATATAAAGCTTAGTAACTAAAACTATACCCTAAACCCCTAAAGTTTTACGGATCCAACTCCTCTAAAGTTGTATTGTAATTTTAGAGAAAAAAATATACTATTAATCACCATTGAATTAAGATAGTGGGGCTCTCAAATAATAAATGTTATAAATTTTAAAGTGATTAAATAATCACTTTATTATTTTACTAATATTGTCACTTTAGAGAATCTTTTTCCAAATTTTACTATCCCATAATTATAAACCATAAATTCTTAATAAATAAGTAATTATATAATAATATAAATATAATTAATTTTTTTAAGGTAAATCAATGCAATATTTGTTAATTTTTTTAAAAAAATTGCGTACTAAATATATTACCTTAAATTCTAAAGCTTTAACTCTAATAGTAAGTTTTACATCTTAATTTTTTATAAATGAATAATTAAGAATAGTAATTATAATAAGTCATAAAAAGAATAGTAATTATAATTAATAACTAATTGTAAATTGAATATTGTTATTAAAAGGATAATCAATATATCAATAGTCACTATAACTATACATAGGGGGCAACGGGGTGGATAGAGGCAGATTTTTGCTCTACTCGACTCCGCCTCATCCTACAATAACTCGCATAAAACCCGCCCAGATCCTACTCGCAGAATCGCGGGTAGTAAAAAGTTGAATCCTAACCCATCTCCGCGGGTACTCGTCCTGCCTCTACCCATTCTTATAATTATTAAAATTCAATAAATAAAATTAAATTTCAAAATTTATATAGTCATCATCACATACATAACATAAATTAAAGTAAAAATTTAAATATGATACAATATTATAAATTATTTTACTAATTATTTTACATATATTACACATATTATATATTAGAATTATATATATTATATATATAACCGGGCGGGTAAGTGAGTATTACCTAAACCCAGTCTCGTCCTGCTCCGCCCAAGAATCCGCTCCGGTAAAAATCCGTTCCGGTGCAGGACGGGTAATTACTCTCCCTGAGCGGATAGGGACGGGGTGGGTACCCACGGGTTCAGGTGGTATTGCCATTCCTAACTATACAAAGAATATGAATGATAAATCTATTTTATTGATTATTAGAAAGTTCACGAAAAAGATAATTTGTATATTTATTAGTTAATATACGGGCAATGTACTTAAATAAATTAAATGAGGGAAACCTTTATCTGATTGCAACAAATAAAATTTCGTTACGTGCATGTCTTATTTTAATATTATGTAATCTGTGGAGCTAACCACGGTTTCCTATTTACATATAAACCGTGGCAGCTTGCAACGGTTTATGAAGGAGAAGCTTTAAAGGTAAACCGTGGTAGGTCACCACGGTTTAGGAAGGAAACAATGTGACCTTAAACCCCTATAGCCAGCCACGGTTTATGAAAGGTTTTTTAAACTCATAAACCCTTGTAGGCTGCCACGGTTTATGAGGAGAGGAATTCTCTATATATATGAGCGAGATTGAAGCTGCTCAAGAGATCATTATCACACAATGGCAAGTGAGGAAGAGAGTTTTCTTGTCTTAGTGCATTGCTCTGGGAAAGTTAAAAGAAGCAAAAAATATGGTGTGAAGTTCACTGACAGAGAACCATTGAGTGTATTCACGGTTTATGCTTTGAGTAATATAAAATTACGTGACAAACGAATAATATTAAATTAACTAATTTTTTTGCAATATAATTTAAAAAATTAATAAATGTCAAATCAAGTACTCTATATAATTAAATATCAAATTCAATAGTCTACATAATTAGTAGTTTAGATCATTGTTAGCAGAACCGGACCGTACCGACCGGTTAGACCGAAAAATCGATAAACCGAATTCTATACCGGTCCAGTCCGATGATTGGACCGCACAAGGTTAAGAACCGATGCGAACCGGTCAAACTCGCAAAGAACCGATAGAAACCGGTTAAATTTGGTAGCAACCGGTCCGACCGAACCGGAACAATTTAAAATTTTCTCAAAACGAAGCAGTTGGGGTTCGAACACCCATCTCTCCAGGAAATAAAAGTTAGCTACATCCATCAAGTTAACTTGTCTATTACTAATATATGCAAATTAAAATACATATTAATATCTTTCGGTAAATAATTTACTTTTATTTAATTTATTTTAATTTTAATTATAAGCTCACTCATTTTTAAATTAATTATATTTTTATTTAACAGTAATTATAAACTCACTTATTATTTTTTTCATAATTATATAATATCTATTAATATTATTTTTCAATAAATACTTGTAGTATATAATAGTATAATAGATATAAACTAATTAATAAATTATTAAAATTCGAAAATAATACTTATTTTAATATAAAAACAAAATAAAAATATTTATGATAGAGTAAAATTAACAAAATACTTATTGTTTCTGTTCCATATTGTTTAGAATAGCTAGATATTTTTAAAATATTAGTAAAAATATGTATTTTAAATTTTTAATTCTAATTTTTTTACTATATTTTGTTTTTTATTTACATAGGATCGGGTTAACCGGTTCAACCAGTGACCCACCGGTTCAACCAGTGACCCAGTGACTCAGTAATCTGACCGGTTTGAGCACCGGTTCGGTTCTGACAACTATGGTTTAGATAGTTTAGGAAATTAATATACTAATACTTTTAAACTAACTTTCTTGCGTCTTATATATATGCCAATCAAATAAATTAGCCAATATTCAAAACAAATAATATTGTAGTAGACAAAATTAATAATTTAATTTAGTTTCAAAGTAAATATTTATGTACTCAAATATCAAATCTAATACTCTACATAATCAATATTTTAGAAAAATAGTACTATGTTTTTAATTTACTTATCTAATCTATATTCTCAGTAATTTCTCTGTCTTTTTAATTTATTCTAAACCTTTTACGTATAAAAATAGTACTATGTCTCTTTTTTTTGTCAATTTAATGTAAAAAAAATTATTTTTTATCTTATCAATTTGATGTAGAAAGAAAACGATTTTTTTATTTGATATATATTTTTATTTTTTTGATATGTCTTTACCTATTAACGATTGAATGAAAAAAGTCCCATAAATATTTTGTTAACTTATTTTTTCTTTTTAAATTGCTTTGTAATAATTTTTTTATTTTTTTAAAATATTGATTATGTAGAGTATTATATTTGATATTTGAATACATAAATATTTACTTTGAAACTAAATTAAATTATTAATTTTGTCTACTACAATATTATTTGTTTTGAATATTGGCCAATTTATTTGATTGGCATATATATAAGACGCTAGAAAGTTCATTTAAAAAC
The DNA here is from genome assembly GCF_003086295.3 of Arachis hypogaea. Classification (NCBI taxonomy): domain Eukaryota; kingdom Viridiplantae; phylum Streptophyta; class Magnoliopsida; order Fabales; family Fabaceae; genus Arachis; species Arachis hypogaea. Next base: position 109,494,098 of record NC_092047.1, on the reverse strand, counting down.
ATTAGTATACTAATTTCCTAAACTATCTAAACTATTAATTATGTAGACTATTGAATTTGATATTTAATTATATAGAGTACTTGATTTGACATTTATTAATTTTTTAAATTATATTGCAAAAAATTAATTAATTTAATATTATTCGTTTGTCACATAATTTTATATTACTCAAAGCATAAACCGTGAATACACTCAATGGTTCTCTGTTAGTGAACTTCACACCATATTTTTTGCTTCTTTTAATTTTCCCAGAGCAATGCACTAAGACAAGAAAACTCTCTTCCTCACTTGTCATTGTGTGATAATGATCTCTTGAGCAGCTTCAATCTCGCTCATATATATAGAGAATTCCTCTCCTTATAAACCGTGGCAGCCTACAAGGGTTTATGAGTTTAAAAAACCTTTCATAAACCGTGGCTGGCTATAGGTGTTTAAGGTCACATTGTTTCCTTCCTAAACCGTGGTGACCTACCACGGTTTACCTTTAAAGCTTCTCCTTCATAAACCGTTGCAAGCTGCTAGGGGTGCACAGACCCGGCCCGGCCCGAAGGCCCGGCCCGGTCCCGAACACTTTAGGGGCTAATTTGGTGTGATTTCATCGGGTTTAGGGCCGGGTAAGGGTCTCAAAAATAGACCCGGTCATTATTTCGGGTCGGGTCCGGGCCATAGCTCGGGTCACCCGAAGTCAGCCCGGTGGCCCGGTCATCATACACAATTAATATTTTGTGTTATTAGTGATGGATCATGACTATTCTTATGTGGAATTTAAGTATTGTAAACCTTAATATTTTGTGTTATTAGTCATTATAAGACTATAAGTTAATGTTTTATGTTTAGAATGCATAAGACTTTAGACTAATACATAATATTGTGTTATTTGTATTGATTTAAATATTTGGTATTATTAGACAATATTAGTATTGATTGTGGTTTTGTTTTAGTATTGATTGTGGTTATGCTTTAATTTTAAAGAAGGGTTGGTTCTTGTTATATTTTTCTAAGTGAATTTTACCATGTTAAATAATGGTTGGAGTCTTAGAAATTTGGATATTTTTACATGCTAGCTTACAAGAAGGTATCAACATAACGTAATGTTAACGGCCCGGTTTTCACCCGGTTTTCACCCGGTATAATTGTGGCCCGAAAGTATATTGGTTTCATCGGGTCTAGGGTCGGGTTTGGGCCTAATAAATAGACCCGGTGTATATTTCGGGTCGGGTCTGGGTCACATCAAACCCGGCTTCACCCGGCCCATGTGCACCCCTACAAGCTGCCACGGTTTATATGTAAATAGGAAACCGTGGTTAGCTCCCACGGATTACATAATATTAAAACAAGACATCCACGTAACGAAGTTTCATTTGTTGCAATCAGGTAAAGGTTTCCCTCATTTAATTTATTTAAGTACATTGCCCTTAATATAATTAATCAAAGGATATTAATTGTATATTTTAGTGATGCAATAATTCAAATAAAATTAATTTAATTTAACATAATAATCGATATAAGCATAATTTTCTTATCTATTGTTAGTATATATAGATATAGGTTTAATTACTCTATTAGTTTCTATAGTTTCACCAAATTTTTAATTAGGTTTTTATACTTTTTTTTCCTTTTAATTAGGTTCTTACACTATTTTTAATTTTATAATTAGGTTATTTCTAGTATAAAAATATTAGAATTAACTGAATATTGCTTCACAAATTGAAAGTATCCATAATTAAAAATTTAACTAGATATTTTTATGTATTTTGGGAGAAATATTTTATTAATTTTAACTTTTTTTTATAAGAAAATGACTTAATTACAAAATTAAAAGTAGTATAAGGACCTAATTAAAAAAAAATTATAAAGATCTAATTAAAATTTGGTAAAACTATATAGAAACTGTACGAGAAGTCTCTGGTACGGTTTGAAGGGTGGATCGGGAACCCGCGGACGAAACTGGAACCGGATTGCTTGACTGGAACGATGGGGGGTGGTACCTGCAAAGACACTCCGACGCTCAAGTCAGAATGGATCTAAGAGGCAGGAAGTGTGTGGAATGAATGAATACCTGGAGGGACCTGGGTCCTCTATTTATAGGTGATGGTGAATATCTTATCTTATCTTATTTGGCTAAGATAAGGGAGACGTTTGAATTCGAAAGTTGGTTAGGAGCTCTAGTGGGCTGGTTCCGGGCCTTCTGGAAGGGCGAAGGGGGTCAGACCCTGGTAACCAGGTTCGGGGACCGTTCTGGGTGTAGGATCCGTGGGCCGAATCCGTAACAGTTGCCCCTGGAGCGAGAGAGTGAGGGTGCTCGGTCTCATCGCTGGAGAAACATTTTCCTCGCCATTGTGGTTTGGCAAGGAGATCGTTGTTTGGTTTTCTCATCACATGCCGGGTTTGATGACCGTTCCGAAGAAGGGCCCGGAGATCGGGTCTGGAACAGTTGCCCCCGGAGCATGAGAGTATGCTTTCTTGGTCTCAATGCTAAGTCATTGGAGAGTCCGATTCTCTGTAGTTCGGGAGACTGTGAGGGGCCTGAAAAAGGCGTGACGTCATCATGCACCAATTGGTAGGATGTTGGTTAGTATGGCTTTCCGCGAGTTGGAAGACCGTCAGCTCATGCTTGTTTTGTGTGGCCTTTTTTTGGGCCGTTATTGTGAACTTATTTTAGGCCTCTTGGTGGGCCGATTTCAAGACTTTGTTTATTTAGCTTATTTGGATTCCAGTTTTGTTAGCTTTGCAGGTGATCGATTCACGAGTCACTATTTTTGTTATTTTGGATATCCGTTTTGTTATTTGGATATCCGTTTTGTTGGCCTCGGGTGATCGATTCCCGGGTAGCCGTTTACTTATTTGGATATCCGTTTTATTGGCTTCGGGGTGATCGATTCCCAGGTAGCCGTTTACTTATTTGGATATCCGTTTTATTATTTGGATATCCGTTTTGTTGGCCTCGGGGTAATCGATTCCGGGGTAGCCGTTTACTTATTTGGATATCCGTTTTATTATTTGGATATCCATTTTATTGGCTTCGGGGTGATCGATTCCCGGGTAGTCGTTTGCTTATTTGGATATCCGTTTTGTTGGCCTCGAGGTGATCGATTCCCGGGTAGCTGTTTACTTATTTGGAGATCCGTTTTATTATTTGGATATCCATTTTATTGGCTTCGGGGTGATCGATTCCCGGGTAGCCGTTTGCTTATTTGGATATCCGGTTTATTATTTGGATATCCGTTTTGTTGGCCTCGGGGTGATCGATTCCCGGGTAGCCGTTTACTTATTTGGATATCCGTTTTATTATTTGGATATCCATTTTATTGGCTTCGGGGTGATCGATTCCCGGATAGCCGTTTGCTTATTTGGATATCCGGTTTATTATTTGGATATCCATTTTGTTGGCCTCGGGGTGATCGATTCCCAGGTAGCCGTTTACTTATTTGGATATCCGTTTTATTATTTGGATATCCATTTTATTGGCTTCGGGGTGATCGATTCCCGGGCAGTCGTTTGCTTATTTGGATATCCGTTTTGTTGGCCTCGGGGTGATCGATTCCTGGGTAGCTGTTTACTTATTTGGATATCCGTTTTATTATTTGGATATCCATTTTATTGGGATTGGGTAGACCGATGTTGTTTTGTCATAAGACGAGGTCTCCTGGTCCGAAGTCTCGTCGTACCGTGCTGCCATTGTACCTTAGGTTTATTCTCTATTTTAGGACTAGCTCACGTAGGTGTGCTATACTCCTGACCTTGTCTGCAAGGCCCTACTTTGCTTTTTTGTCGTTTCCTCCCATGGTTCTGCGTGGATTTTGGTGTGCATTGAGATCGGAAAGGAAGATTCCTGCCGCGTCTCGGGATCTCTTGCGTAGGGCTAGACTGATGTTGTCGTATTCTACCGCGGTTTCCTGGTCTCCGTGGATGGTTCCGACGGAGCCATCTTCTGCCGTGAACTTCATTAGAAGGTATTTGGTAAAGATGACGGCGGAGAGGTCGTTGATTGTTTTCCTTCCGAGGATGACGTTATAAGCGGTGGAGTTCTTGAGGACTACGAACTCGGACAGGATTGTCTTCCTCTGGCTTTCCATCCCTATGGTAAGGGGAAGAATGATGGAACCGTCTGGCTTGAGGAAGTTGTCTCCGAGTCCCGTGGCACCGTTGCGGTGTGTTTGGAGATTTTCGTTGCGGAGCCCGAGCTTGTCGAAGGCACCTCGGAAGAGGATGTTGGAGTCTGCGCCGGTGTCCACTAGTATTCTCCGAACTAGTCCTGTTCCGATTCTCGCCGAGATGACGAAAGGTGTGTCTTCCGCCGAGGTGCTGTGCTGGCAATCCTCAGGCAAGAAAGTTATCGTTTTGTCGGCTGTGGTAGCTGGGGCTTGATCTCTGACGGCCAAGACTTTGAGGTCCTTTTTTAGTGTTGATCTTGACTTGCCTGACACATCCTTGCCCGTGATGACATTTACTACTATGGCCGGGTCGTCTTCTGGACTTTCCCTGGGAGGTTGTTTTTGTGTTCTCAGGTTGCGTCCTTCCCTCTCAGGCGATTTGTCTTTTTCCGTGCGTTTTGGTTCTCTGATGATTTTGGCGAACTCTGGGGGTTTGCCGTCTCTTATAGCTTGTTTGAGGGCGTCTTTAAGGTCAAAATAGTCTTGTGTCCTGTGGTCGTAACCTCGGTGGTAGTCGCAGTAAAGGGTCTTGTTGCCGCCCGTTCTTTCTCTGAGTTGTCGGGCTTTCGGGATAATACCCCGATCCGCTATCTGGTGGTATATCTCGGTAATCGGGGCTGTCAGGGGGTGTAGTTCGAGAATTTCCCGATCCTGGGTGGTCGGTTTGTGTTGGTTTGTTTGGGTTGGTCTCTTTGAATTTCTCTGGGCATCGGATTATGGCGGGAAGTCGGGTTGCCGTGTGGGGTGTTGCCGTGTTGCCGTTTATTGGCGGCGATGACCTGGCTGACCTTCTCGTCGTTTATGTAGTCTCTGGCGACGTTTTGGATCTCGTGCATGGTCCATACTAGCTTGGTGGTGAGGTGTTTGCGGAAGTCTTCGTTCATGAGCCCGTTGGTTAAACAGAGGCTTGCGACGGAATCCGTGAGTCCATCAATCGTTAGGCATTCATCGTTGAAGCGGTCCAGGTATTTTTGTGTGGATTCGTCTTGTTTCTGTGTGACCCCTAATAAGCTGATGGGGTGTTTAGCTTTGGTGATTCTGGTGGTGAATTGGGCCATGAACTTCCGTGAGATATCGTGGAAGCCAGTTATGGATCCGTTGGGGAGGGCGTTGAACCATTTGATCGCAGGGCCAGCTAAGTTTATCGAGAAGGCCTTACACCGGATCATGTCGGCGGCTCCTTCCAGGTTCATCCTGGCCTCGAAGGCCGTTAGGTGTTCCCGGGGATCGTTGGTTCCTGTCCTATTTCATGTCAGTGGGCTTGTTGAAGTCCTTCAGGAGTTTGGCTCTCAAGGATTTTTCTGTGAACGGGATGGCTTCCATTATCACGTGCATGTTTCCAGCTCGTTTGGCCCCCCGATGGTGCCATCGGTCATCTTCTCCGCGTCGGTGTTTCGGGTCTAGGAAAACGCTGCGATCGTGCTGTTTGTAGTGTTGTTGCTCAGGGGGCCTGGTGTTCCTGGTATCGCGATGAGATTAGGTCCTGGAGGTCGCTTGGCTTGTATGCTCTGGGTGGTACCGTTCTTTGGGTGTGACTCGGCCTTTGAGGTTTTGCACCCTGAGGCACAACTCTTGGATTATCTGGACCGCCTTCTCTCCCAGGCCATCGGGTGGCCGGGCTTCAGTGGAAGGACAATTGTCCTCTCTTGGTTGTTGCTGGGTTGGGGTTGGTTGGTGATGTGCCGCGTTTATTATCCTCCCGTGGGTGGGAGGAGTGTTATCTTGGAGTTCAGGAGTTGGGCTTTGTGGGTTTGAGTTGGGGTGTCGGGTGGAGGATTGCTCCTCGAGGTTCTCCGTCATGCCGCCACGATTTGGCTGTCCCCCGTATCTGTGCAAGAACCTTGAGAACTTTCTTGATCTATTGGCTCCTGAGAGGTCTGAGCTTGGCCACGGTGGTAGCATTTAAGGAGGTCATTCATGATGTCATAGCGGCAGAGTTGTCACAGGTGAGGCGGCGGATGACAGAGGTTTGGAACCTAGTGTTGAAAGAGGTGACCTCGTGGGTTTAGAGGAAGAGCTTGAAGAGTTCAAAAGAAGAAGCAACCTCGGTGGGCATGGAGCCGAAGTAGAGGGAGAAGATGGGGCCATGGCGCTTGGAGAGACGGATGAGGGAGTGGTGAATGAGAGGGTCCAAGAGGTGGAGGTGTCCCACTAAAGGGAGGTGAGACTTTAGGCTCAGAGGATTTGGAATTTCACCGTTGGAGTAGGGCGAGGGTACATAAAGAGTGTTATCACTAAGAAGGTAATTGCAAGTAACATTGTTCCTTTGGAATTTCGCCGTTGAAATAGGGCGAAGGTGTGTTATCGCTGCAAAGGTGATGTAAGTTAAGGAAACATTATTCCTTTGGGATTTCGCCGTTGGAGTAGGGCGAAAGGGTGCATAAACATGCAAAGGTGATGCAAGTTAAGGAAACATTATTCCTTTGGGATTTCGCCGTTGGAGTAGGGCGAAGATGTGTTATCCCTGCAAAGGTGATGGATGTTAAGGAAACATTATTCCTTTGGGATTTCGCCGTTGGAATAGGGCAAAAGGGCCTGCAAAGGTGATGTAAGTTAAGGAAACATTATTCCTTTGGGATTTCGCCGTTGGAGTAGGGCGAAAGGATGCATAAACATGCAAACGTGATGCAAGTTAAGGAAACCTTATTCCTTTTTGCTCTCAGTTACACGCAAGAAATCTGAGTTTGATGATTGCTCTTCTGGGTTATCCGCCATGCCGCCACAACGTTGCAAAGTTCCCACAGACGGCGCCAATGTACAAGATGTCTCTGGTACGGGTTGAGAGATGGATCGAGAACTTGCGGGTTGAGGCAGATGCCGGATCACTTGCCTGGAGCAATGGGGGGTGGTACCTGCAAAGACACTCCGACGCTCAAGTCAGAATGGATCTAAGAGGTAGAAGGTGTGAGGAATGAATGAATACCTGGAGGGACCTGGGTCCTCTATTTATAGGTGATGGTGAATATCTTATCTTATCTTATTTGGCTAAGATAAGGGAGACGTTTGAATTCGAAAGTTAGTTAGGAGCTCTAGTGGGCTGGTTCCGGGCCTTCTGGAAGGGCGAAGGGGGTCAAACCCTGGTAACCAGGTTCGGGGACCGTTCTGGGTGTAGGATCCGTGGGCCGAATCCGTAACAGAAACCAATCAAATAATTAAATTATAGATATATACATAATTTGCATGGCAGTGTTTTAAAATTTTAATAGGAAGTGACGTTGTTGTTTGGAGCATGGCCTAAGAAACTGATAATTCTCTCCGTGGAGTAAAAAAAACATTTGGAGGATGAATGAAATGGTGATTAAGTTAAAAATATGGATAGGTATGTACATGCATCACAATATTAGGACTTATTAGTTTTAAGACCCGTGCCAAGCACGGGAAAATAAAAGAGCTGCTTACCGAAAAGATTACGAAAGGAGCACATGAGAAATAAACCGTTCAAGGCAGAATGTTAGGTAGCAAGTCAGTAAAAACTTTTTTATAGACAACATTAATAGTATGATCTGAAACTTTGTCGTTAGAACCAACAGATAATATCTTTAGTCCAGAATGCATGCTGACCCGAGAGAGCGCAACATAAAGCTGACCATGAGTAAAAACAGGCCTCGGAAGATACACGCCAACGGTTGATAGCGTTTGACCTTGGGACTTGTTTATGGTCATCGCAAAGGAAAGCGCAATTGAAAACTGGCGTCGAGTAAACCTGATCGGTAATGTATTATTATTAGGTTACATGCTCATCCTGGGAATAAAGACAACCTCACCAGTATTACGACCTGCTAATATGGCGCACTCAATGATGTGGTCACCAAGACGTCTAACCTGCATTCGCATACCATTAAATAGTCCATTGGATTGGTCAATATTGCGAAGAAGCATCACAGGAACACCGATTTTAAGAACTAACCGGTGTTGGGGAATTCCTGAATAATTCAGCGCATTCAATGACTCGGTGCTCATTGTGTATAATTCAGATTCCAAGTGACCATCTTCATTAATTAGTGTATCAGAGCTCAAGTAAATCTTCTCGTTGCCAGGGATCAAAGACATCACATGATTATTTACTTCAGTTACAAATCAAGTGTTGGTGCTAATATACTCCTACCATTAAAATAACCCACGCTAGAAGAATGGAGTAAAATGTCAGGATAAACGAACAACACCAAATCATGCAGACATGGATACTCAATATCCAGTAGCAAGTTGTTGGGTATTCTAATTACTGATTCGCCATTGGTGCTGTCTCCAATTAACCCGTCACCAATTTGAAGCAGCCATGTAGCAAATTCCTCTAATTGTACACCGTGGATATCTCGTGAACCACGGCACAGCCTCATGTTTTCAGTTAACTGCAACACTTGGCAAGATTGTCACAGGTTCGAAGCATTAATACACGAATGAATGATATCTTCCTGGGAACCATGAGGAATCACAGGCAATATCTGACGGAAATCACCTCACAGAACAACAATTTTCCCACAAAATGGAGCATCAGGATTATATCCACGATTAAAACAAAGAACATCCTTAAGGCACTTGTCGAGCGCTTCGAAGCAAAATTTATTTAACATATGTGCCTCATCCCATAATTAATTTTGCAGATGAAATAAGACGCGCGAGGGGTGTGCCTTGCCTTGTATTACAAATAGAGTCCTGGTTAACACTGAGTGGAACCTTAAAGCGTGAATGAGCAGTTCGCCCATTAGGCAACAACAGAGCTGCAATGCCACTGGATGCAACGTTGAGAACAATATCACCCTTCGACCTTATTGAAGCAGACAGTGCATTCCATAAAAAAGTCTTACCAGTTCCACCATATCCACAGACAAAGGAAAAACCACCAGCGCCACGACTAACTGCATTTGCTATTGTGTCGAACGCAACGTGCTGGTCTCGATTCAACTGGAAAACCAAATCGACAGAAATACTTGCCAACTCTGTCCTGTCGAAATTGAGCTCATCAAAAAAGACTATGTCAGAAGGTTCAGTCGAATCAGCATAATCAGGAAACGACATGTCAGTAAATTCTTTTAGGCTCCTACCGTTCGACTGCAAAAGTTTTTCAATTTCGACAAGCGTGATGGACTAAATCTCATGAACGGAACGCTGGAAACCTAAAAGCAAAATGCAAGATAGTTACATCAGAAACAAATTCGACACGATGATGAAGGGAAAATAAAATGAATGCATAACACACTGCAAGAGGTGGAGAAGAACGGAAGTTTTTGAATGGATTGGTCTGAATTTTTGGCAAAACAGTAACCCGATAGAAAAAACAATCCAGAAATTTTACCAAGTTATGTCTTCCAAAAAGCATCGAGTTGTCTACACAATGTTGCCAACATTTCTCCCACACCATGTCAGGGTGCACAATGTTGTTTGACATCAAAAGCATTGCAAATAACCTCCTGATATAAATCGGTGATGCTCACGCACTGGCTTCATTAAGTGCATCAATAAATTCCCTATCATCCTGCAATAACCCTAGTGCATAACAGGCCTCTTTGAATGTATCATACACAATGCCACCAACAGAACGTACATCAGCAAATATCTGGCACCCTTTTTGATAATTCAATAACAAACGAAGGTAGTATTCCTCTCCATGCGAGTGAGGAATACGTGTGAGACGACCAATCACATTCCCTTGCTTCCGTGGCCTCTACATATGCCACTGCTTGTCCCAAACAAAAATGACGGCATCTTGATGAGCAGATAATTTATACGCTTTTTGGCATTGTTTTTAGTATGTTTTTAGTATATTTTAGTTAGTTTTTATTATGTTTTTATTAGTTTTTAAATAAAAATTACTCTTCTGGACTTTACTATGAGTTTGTGTATTTTTCTGTGATTTCAGGTATTTTCTGGCTGAAATTGAGGGACCTGAGCAAAAATCTGATTCAGAGGCTGAAAAAGGACTGCAGATGCTGTTGGATTCTGACCTCCCTGCACTCAAAGTGGATTTTCTGGAGCTACAAAAGCCCAATTGGCGCGCTCTTAATTGCGTTGGAAAGTAGACATCCTGGGCTTTCCAGCAATATATAATAGTCTATACTTTGCCCGAGATTTGATGGCCCAAACAGGCGTTCTAAGTCAGCTCAAGAATTCTCGCATTTAACTCCAAAACTGGCACAAAAGCTGGAGTTAAACGCCCAAACTGGCACAAAAGCTGACGTTTAACTCCAAGAAAAATCTCTACACAAAAATGCTTCAATGCTCAGCCCAAGCACACACCAAGTGGGCTCGGAAGAAGATTTATGCATTAATTACCTATTTCTGTAACCCTAGGCTACTAGTTTTCTATAAATAGGACCCTTTTGCTATTGTATTTTCATCTTTGAGAAGTCTTATGCTATCTTAGACACGTTTGGGGGCTGGCCTCATGGCTATGCCTGACCCTTGTTCTTATGTATTTTCAACGGTGGAGTTTCTACATACCATAGATTAAGGTGTGGAGCTCTGCTGTTCTTCATGAATTAATACAAAGTACTATTGTTTTTCTATTTAACTCAAGTCTATTTCTTCTCCAAGATATTCATTCGTTCTTCAAATTGATGAATGTGATGATCCGTGACACTCATCATCATTCTCACCTATGAACGTGTGCCTGACAACCACCTCCGTTCTACCTTCGATTGAGTGTGTATCTCTTGGATTCCTTAATCAGAATCTTCGTGGTATAAGCTAGAATCCATTGGCGGCCATTCTTGAGAATCCGAAAAGTCTAAACCTTGTCTATGGTATTCCGAGTAGGATTCAAGGATTAAATGACTGTGACAAACTTCAAACTTGCGAGTGTTGGGCGTTAGTGACAGACGCAAAAGAATCACTGGATTCTATTCCGACATGATCGAGAACCGACAGATGATTAGCCGTGCTGTGACAGAGTGCGTTGAACATTTTCACTGAGAGGACGGGATTGTAGCCATTGACAACTGTGATGCCCAACATACAGCTTGCCATGGAAAGGAGTATGAATGATTGGAAGAAGGCAATAGGAAAGCAGAGGTTCAAGGGGAACAAAGCATCTTCATATGCTTATCTGAAATCCACCAATGAATTACATAAGTATCTCTATCTTTATTTTATGTTTTATTTATCTTTTAATTATCAATTCTTCATCACCATCTGAATCCGCCTGACTGAGATTTACAAGATGACCATAGCTTGCTTCAAGCCGACAATCTCCGTGGGATCGACCCTTACTCACGTAAGGTTTATTACTTGGATGACCCAGTGCACTTGCTGGTTAGTTGTGCGGAATTGTGACAAAGTGTGATTCACGTTTGAGAGCTCCAAGTCTTTGGATGCCATTGTTGATGATCACAATTTCATGCACCAAGTTTTTGGCGCCGTTGCCGGGGATTGTTCGAGTTTGGACAACTAACGGTTCATCTTGTTGCTTAGATTAGGTACTTTTCCTTTTTTATTTTTCGAAAAAATTTTCAAAAATACAAAAAGATTTTCTATTTTGTTCTTCAGAGTTTTTAAAAATGAATTCTAGAGTTTCAAGGTGATGTTCTTACCATCACAAAAGCTGATTGATTCCCATCAATTTAGCTATTGAATGTAATGTCCTGCTGAAGCTTGGCCAAACATGTCTAATCTTTTTAGACTGAAGCTTTAGACTAACATTGCATGATTCCTGGAATTCTTATTAAAAGTTTTGATTCTCTTTATTTTCTTTTCCATATAAGTTTCGAAAATCACAAAAAAAATTTATAAAACCATAAAAATAAAAAATATTTTATGTTTCTTGTTTGAGTCTAGTATTAATTTTTAAGTTTGGTGTCAATTGCATTTTTCTGTTCTTCTTGCATTTTTCGAATTCATGCATGTTCTTCATTGATCTTCAAGTTTTTCTTGATGATTTCATTGCTCTGATCTTTAAATTCTCTTGTTTTGTGTGTTTTGTTGTTTCTCATATGCATTCTCAATTTGTTAGTGTCTCTTATATGAAAATTTTTAAGTTTGGTGTCCTGCATGCATTGTTTATCTTATCTTAGTTACATTCTTATCGTTTCTCATCATTAAAAATTTAAAAATATTTTTTAAAACTATGTCTTTTCAAGTCAATAATACAGAGAATTGAAGATTCAGAACATTCAGCAAAGGAATCAAACAGAAAAAGCTGGGCGTTCAAAACGCCCAGTGAAAAAGGAAAACTGGCGTTTAAACGCCAGCCAGGGTACCTGGCTGGGCGTTTAACGCCCAAAAAGGTAGAGATTTGGGCGTTAAACGCCAGAATGGGCACCATTCTGGGCGTTTAACGCCAGGATGGCACTAGAGGGAAGATTTTGTTTTCAATTCACATTTTTTTCAAGTTTTCATAATTTTTCAAAATCAAATCTTTTTCAAATCATATCTTTTCAATCATATCTCTTTCAAAATCAATTTCTTTCCATTTTATATTTATTTTTTACTATTTTCAAAAATCCTTGCTTCAATTAAAGATTTACTTCAAAATTTTCAAGTTGTTACTTGCCTATTAAGAAAGGATCAAACTTTAAATTTTAGAATCATATCTTTTAATTTCTTGTTAGTCAAGTAATTAACTTTAATTTTAAAAACTTTCTTTTTCTAAATTGATTTTCAATCATATCTTTTCAAACATATCTTTTCAATCACATCTTTTTCAAAATTAATTTTTTCAATCATATCTTTTTCTAAATTCAAAATCTTTTTCAAAAATCACTTTATTTCTCTCCCAATCTTAGTTTTCGAAAATCTCAATCAAATTTTCAAATTTCTTTTTAATTATTTCAAAATCTTTTTAATTTATTTTCGAAAATTCTTCCCCTCTTTTCACATCCTTCTATTTAAAGGACTAAGACTCCTCATCAAGGTGCAATTCGAACTCTATCCCTCTTGATAAGTTTGAATTCCCTCTTCTCCACCTCCTCCTTCTATTCTTCTTTTCCTCTAACACCTCAAGGAATCTCTATACTGTGACATAGAGGATTCCCTACTTTCTTGTTCTCTTCTCTTTCATATGAGCAGGAACAAAGATAAAGGCATACTTGTTCAAGCTGATCCTGAACCTGAAAGGACCTTGAAGAGAAAGCTAAGAGAAGCTAAAGAACAATTCTCTTTAGAGGCCCTAACAGAGCTCTTCAAAGAAGAAGAAACCATGGCAGCTGAAAACAACAATGCCAATAATGCAAGGAAGGTGTTTGGTGACTTTACTGCACCTACTCCTGATTTCTATGGGAGAAGCATCTCTATCCCTGCCATTGGAGCAAACAACTTTGAGCTTAAGCCTTAATTAGTTTCTCTAATGCAACAGAATTGCAAGTTTTATGGACTTCCATTGGAAGATCCTCATCAGTTCTTAGCTGAATTCTTGCAAATCTGTGACACTGTCAAGACCAATGGGGTTGACCCTGAAGTCTACAGACTTATGCTTTTTCCTTTTGCTGTAAGAGACAGAGCTAGGACATGGTTGGATTCACAACCTAAGGAAAGCCTGAACTCTTGGGAAAAGCTAGTCAATGCCTTCTTGGCAAAGTTCTTTCCACCTCAAAAATTAAGCAAGCTTAGAGTGGAAGTCCAAACCTTTAGACAGAAGGATGGTGAGTCCCTCTATAAAGCTTGGGAGAGATACAAGCAATTGATCAGAAGGTGCCCTTCTGACATGCTTTCAGAATGGAGCATCATAGGTATTTTCTATGATGGTCTGTTTGAACTATCCAAGATGTCATTGGATAGCTCTGCTGGAGGATCTCTTCATCTGAAGAAGACGCCTGCAGAAGCTCAAGAACTCATTGAAATGGTTGCAAATAACCAATTCATGTACACCTCTGAAAGGAATCCTGTGAATAATGGGTCAACTCAGAAGAAAGGAGTTCTTGAGATTGATACTCTGAATGCCATATTGGCTCAATAAAATATTGACCCAACAAGTCAATATAATTTCTCAGAGTCTGTCTGGAATGCAAGCAGCAACAGGCAGTACTAAGGAAGCTTCCTCTGAAGAAGAAGCTTATGATCCTGAGAACCCTGCAATGGAAGAGGTGAATTACATGGGAGAACCCTATGAAAACACCTATAATCTTTCATGGAGAAATCACCCAAATATCTCATGGAAGGATCAACAGAGACCTCAACAAGGTTTCAACAACAACAATGGTGGAAGAAACAGGTTTAACAATGGCAAGCCTTTTCCATCACCTTCTCAGCAACAGACAGAGAATTCTAAGTAAGACCACTCTGACTTAGCAACCATTGTCTCTGATCTAATCAAAACCACTCAAAGTTTCATGACTGAAATAAGGTCCTCCATTAGAAATTTGGAGGCACAATTGGGTCAGCTGAGTAATAAAATTACTGAACTCCCTCCTAGCACTCTCCCTAGCAATACAGAAGAGAATCCAAAAAGAGAGTGCAAGGCCATAACCACATCTCACATGGCCGAACATGGAGAGGAGGAAGAGGCAGTGATTCCCACTGAGGAAGACCTCAATGGACGCCCACTGACCTCTTTGGAGTTCCCTAATGAGGAACCATGGGAATCTGAGGCTCAGACTAAGACCATAGAGATTCCATTAAATTTACTTTTGCCATTCATGAGCTTTGATGAGTATTCTTCCTCTGAAGAGGATGAAGATATTACTGAAGAGCAAGTTGCTAAGTACCTTGGAGCAATTATGAAGCTAAATGACAAGTTATTTGGTAATGAGACTTGGGAGAGTGAACCTCCATTGCTCATTAAAGAACTGGATGACTTGACTAGGCAGAGATTACCTCAAAAGAGACAGGACCCTGGAAAGTTCTCAATCCCTTGTACCATAGGCACCATGACCTTTGAAAAGGCTCTGTGTGACCTAGGGTCAAGCATAAACCTTATGCCTCTCTCTGTAATGGAGAAGCTAGGGATCATTGAGGTACAAGCTGCAAGAATCTCACTAGAGATGGCAGACAATTCAAAGAAACAGGCTTATGGACTTGTAGAGGATGTCTTGGTAAAGGTTGAAGACCATTACATCCCTGCTGATTTCATAGTTCTAGAGACTGGGAAGTGTATGGATGAATCCATCATCCTTGGCAGACCCTTCCTAGCCACAGCAAAAGCTGTGATTGATGTTGACAGAGGAGAATTGATCATTCAAGTGAATGGAGACTCCCTTGTGTTTAAAGCTCAAAGATATCCCTCTGTCACCATGGAGAGGAAGCACGAAGAGCTTCTCTCAATACAGAGTCAAACAGAGCCCCCACAGTCAAACTCTAAGTGTGGTGTTGGGAGGCCACAACCAAACTTTAAGTTTGGTGTTGAACCCCCATATTCAAACTCTAATTTTGGTGTTGGGAGGTTCCAACATTGCTCTGAACATCTGTGAGGCTCCATGAGAGCCACTGTCAAGCTATTGACATTAAAGAAGCGCTTGTTGGGAGGCAACCCAATTTTTACTTATCTATGTTAAATTTCTATTTTCCATTGTTATTTTATGTTTTCTGTAGGTTGATGATCATGTGAAGTCACAAAAATAATTGAAAAAGCAAAAACAAAGTGAAAAACAGAATGAAAAATAGAACACCCTGGAGGAGATAGTTACTGGTGTTTAAACGCCAGTAAAGGTAGCAGAATGGGCGTTAAATGCCCAGTCTGGCACCATTCTGGGCGTTTAACGCCAGAAATGGGCACCAGACTGGCGTTTAACGCCAGGAATGGGCAAGAAGCTGGCGTTAAACGCCAAAAATGGGCAGCAGCCTAGCGTTTAACGCCAGGATTAGCAGAAAAGGGCGTTTTGCACGCCACTTGGTGCAGGGATGAGATATCCTTGACACCTCAGGATCTGTGGACCCCACAGGATCCCCACCTACCCCACCACACTCTCTCTTCTTCACCCATTCACCAATCACCTCAATACCCCTTCCCCAAAAATCCCTCACCTATCAAATTCCACCATTCTCTTCACCACTCACATCCATCCTTCATAAAACCCCACCTACCTCACCATTCAAATTCAAACCACTTTCCCTCCCAAAACCACCCTCTATGGCCAAACCATACACACCCCTCTCACTCCTATATAAACCACCTTCACTCCTTCATTTTCACACAACCTAAACACCACTTCTCCCCCTTGGCCGAAACACAAAGCCCACTCTATCTCCTCTATTTCTTCTTCTTCTACTCTCTTCTTTCTTCTTTTGCTCGAGGACGAGCAACCTTCTAAGTTTGGTGTGGTAAAAGCTAAAGCTTTTTGTTTTTCCATAACCATTTATGGCACCAAAGGCCGGAGAAACCTCTAGAAAGAGGAAAGGGAAGGCAAAAGCTTCCACCTCCGAGTCATGGGAGATGGAGAGATTCCTCTCAAGGGTGCATCAAGACCACTTCTATGAAGTTGTGGCCAAGAAGAAGGTGATCCCCGAGGTCCCTTTTAAGCTCAAAAATAGCGAATATCCGGAGATCCGACATGAGATCCGAAGAAGAGGTTGGGAAGTTCTCACCAACCCCATTCAACAAGTCGAAATCTTAATGGTTCAAGAATTCTATGCCAATGCATGGATCACCAAGAACCATGATCAAAGTGTGAACCCGGACCCTAAGAATTGGCTTACAATGGTCCGAGGAAAATACTTGGATTTTAGT
The DNA here is from genome assembly GCF_003086295.3 of Arachis hypogaea. Taxonomy (NCBI): domain Eukaryota; kingdom Viridiplantae; phylum Streptophyta; class Magnoliopsida; order Fabales; family Fabaceae; genus Arachis; species Arachis hypogaea. The sequence continues at coordinate 109,477,352 of NC_092047.1, read as the reverse complement.
CCAGAAAATGTAAGGTTGGCATTCAACTTGCCCATGGTGCAAGGAGATGCACACCTCTACACTAGAAGGGTCAACTTTGATCAAAGGTTGGACCAAGTCCTCATGGACATATGTGAAGAGGGGGCGCTCAATGGAAGAGAGATTCAAGAGGAAAGCCGGTTCAACTAAGAAGGCATGACCTCAAGCCCATGGCTAGGGGATGGTTGGAGTTCATCCAACGCTCAATCATTCCCACTAGCAACCGGTCCGAAGCTACTATAGACCGGGCTATCATGATACATAGCATCATGATTGGAGAGGAAGTGGAAGTTCATGAGGTTATATCCCAAGAACTCTACAAGGTGGCAGACAAGTCCTCTCCTTTGGCAAGGTTAGCCTTCCCTCATCTCATTTGTCACCTTTGCAATTCGGTTGGAATTGACATAGAGGAAGACATTCTCATTGATGAGGACAAACCCATCACTAAGAAAAGGATGGAGAAAACAAGAGAACCTCATCAAGAGCATGAGGAAATCCCTCATCATGAAATCCCTGAGATGCCTCAAGGGATGCATCTCCCTCCACAAAACTATTGGGAACAAATCAATACCTCCCTAGAAGAATTAAGTTCCAACATGGGACAACTAAGGGTGGAGCACCAAGAGCATTCCATCCTCCTCCATGAAATTAGAGAAGATCAAAGAACCATGAGAGAGGAGCAACAAAGGCAAGGAAGAGACATTGAGGAGATCAAGCACTCCATAAGATCTTCAAGAGGAAGAACAAGCCGCCATCACTAAGGTGGACCCGTTCTTTAACTTCCTTGTTCTTTATTTCCCTGTTTTTCGAAAATTATGCTTTATGTTTATCTATGTTTGTGTCTTTATTACATGATCATTAGTGTCTATGCCTTAAAGCTATGAAAATGAATCCATCACCTTTCTTAAATGAAAAATGTTTTCAATTGAAAAAGAAAAAGAAGTGCATGAATTTCAAAATTTAAAACAGTTTAATTATTTTGATGTGGCGGCAATACTATTGTCTTTCTGAATGAATGCTTGAACAATGCATATTTTTGAATTTGATTGTTTATGAATGTTAAAATTGTTGGCTTTTGAAAGAATGATGGGAAAAGGAGAAATGTTATCTGATGATATGAAAAATCATAAAATTGATTCTTGAAGCAAGAAAAAGCAGTGAAAAGCTTGTAGGAAAAAAAAAGAGAAAAGAAAAAGAAAAAAAAGAGAAAAGAAAGCAGAAAAAGCCAATACCCCTTTAAACCAAAAGGCAAGGGTGATAAAAAGGATCCAATACTTTGAGCATCAGTGGATAGGAGGGCCCACAGGAATAAAATCCTGGCCTAAGCGGCTAAACCAAGCTGTCCCTAACCATGTGCTTGTGGCGTGAAGGTGTCAAGTGAAAACTTGAGACTGAGCGGTTAAAGTCGAGGTCCAAAGAAAAAAGAAGAGTGTGCTTAAGAACCCTGGACACCTCTAATTGGGGATTCTAGCAAAGCTGAGTCACAATCTGAAAAGGTTCACCCAATTATGTGTCTGTGACATTTATGTATCCGGTGGTAATACTGGAAAACAAAGTGCTTAGGGCCACGACCAAGACTCATAAAGTAGCTGTGTTCAAGAATCAACATACTTAACTAGGAGAGTTAGTAACACTATCTGGATTCTGAGTTCCTATAGATGCCAATCATTCTGAACATCAAGGGATAAAGTGAGATGCCAAAACTGTTCAGAAGCAAAAAGCTAAAAGCCCCGCTCATCTAATTAATACTGATCTTCATAGATGTTTTTGGAATTCATTGTATATTCTCTTCTTTTTATCCTATTTGATTTTCAGTTGCTTGGGGACAAGCAACAATTTAAGTTTGGTGTTGTGATGAGCGGATAATTTATACGCTTTTTGGCATTGTTTTTAGTATGTTTTTAGTATGTTTTAGTTAGTTTTTATTATGTTTTTATTAGTTTTTAAATAAAAATCACTCTTCTGGACTTTACTATGAGTTTGTGTGTTTTTCTGTGATTTCAGGTATTTTCTGGCTGAAATTGAGGGACCTGAGCAAAAATCTGATTCAGATGCTGAAAAAGGACTGCAAATGCTGTTGGATTCTGACCTCCCTGCACTCAAAGTGGATTTTCTGGAGCTACAAAAGCCCAATTGGCGCGCTCTTAATTGCGTTGGAAAGTAGACATCCTGGGCTTTCCAGCAATATATAATAGTTCATACTTTGCCCGAGATTTGATGGCTCAAACAGGCGTTCCAAGTCAGCTCAAGAATTCTGGCATTTAACTCCAAAACTGGGACAAAAGCTGGAGTTAAACGCCCAAACTGGCACAAAAGCTGGCGTTTAACTCCAAGAAAAGTCTTTATACGAAAATGCTTCAATGCTCAGTCCAAGCACACACCAAGTGGGCCCGGAAGAAGATTTATGCATTAATTACCTATTTTTGTAACCCTAGGCTACTAGTTTTCTATAAATAGGACCCTTTTGCTATTGTATTTTCATCTTTGAGAAGTCTTATGCTATCTTAGACACGTTTGGGGGCTGGCCTCACGGCCATGCCTGACCCTTGTTCTTATGTATTTTCAACGGTGGAGTTTCTACACACCATAGATTAAGGTGTGGAGCTCTGCTGTTCTTCATGAATTAATACAAAGTACTATTATTTTTCTATTCAACTCAAGTCTATTTCTTCTCCAAGATATTCATTCGTTCTTCAACTTGATGAATGTGATGATCCGTGACACTCATCATCATTCTCACCTCTGAACGTGTGCCTGACAACCACCTCCATTCTACCTTCGATTGAGTGTGTATCTCTTGGATTCCTTAATCAAAATCTTCGTGGTATAAGCTAGAATCCATTGGCGGCCATTCTTGAGAATCCGAAAAGTCTAAACCTTGTCTGTGGTATTCTGAGTAGGATTCAAGGATTGAATGACTGTGACGAGCTTCAAACTTGCGAGTGTTGGGCGTTAGTGACAGACGCAAAAGAATCACTGGATTCTATTCCGACATGATCGAGAACCGACAGATGATTAGCCGTGCTGTGACAGAGTGCATTGAACATTTTCACTGAGAGGACGGGATTGTAGCCATTGACAACGGTGATGCCCAACATACAGCTTGCCATGGAAAGGAGTATGAATGATTGGAAGAAGGCAATAGGAAAGCAGAGGTTCAAGGGGAACAAAGCATCTTCATACGCTTATCTGAAATCCACCAATGAATTACATAAGTATCTCTATCTTTATTTTATGTTTTATTCATCTTTTAATTATCAATTATTCATCACCATCTGAATCCGCCTGACTGAGATTTACAAGATGACCATAGCTTGCTTCAAGCCGACAATCTCTGTGGGATCGACCCTTACTCACGTAAGGTTTATTACTTGGACGACCCAGTGCACTTGCTGGTTAGTTGTGCAGAATTGTGATAAAGTGTGATTCACGTTTGAGAGCTCCAAATTTTTGGACGCCATTGTTGATGATCACAATTTCGTGCACCACATCTCCGTGTAAGTCAGTGTACGGGCCAGATCAAAATCCTTGTTAGCCTTAAACCAGCCAATAAACATACTATCCTTTGAGACTGCAGCCTCGATAACATTCTCAATAAGCTGATGATCTTCATACAAAACATTCTGTTCATTTGGCAGATGGAATGGAAGGCAGATGACGTTAGGCTCTTTGAACTGAATCTCAAACCCGAATAGCCGCCAGGATGCCTCACAAGCAGATATATACCGGCAATCATAGTAGTTTTGGATTTCATCTACAGTGATAGCAGAATCAGCTGAATCATGTGATCGGAAGAATGAAGCTGTGACACGATCATTACCTTTGTGGACGTACTTGAACAAATACTTAATAGCAGACGTCTAACAAGTATACTCAACATTTATGTGGCAGCCATACTTAAGGAGCAATGTTGCATTGTACGGGACAATAAACTGATTGTCGAGGTTAACATTCCTCTTGGTTGTTGCACGACCATTGTCCGACGGTTTATACTTGGGAAAACATGCAATGTCTATGGATGTTTTCTCACGGAAAGGCATTGGATAAAAATTGGAACACCTCCCATTAACATACACAGGCTACTCGTGTTTAAAACCCCACAGGGTCCGTGAACCATGAATTTTTTGACTAAGCTGTACAGCTTAGGTTGGGTGTGTTCGTCGGGTATATCAGTCGATATATGATGGTCAATGTCATCGGATGATCTAGGCTTCTCAGCTGGCTGAACAAATAATAAAATGTGACAGTGGGGAAGACAACGCTTCTGGAATTCAACTGTGTACACAACTTAAACAAAGAAAATGGGAAAAAGAAAAGAATATGTTAGGGGACAAGTAACCATTGATGGAAAAATAACAAATGTGTTAGCGTGACCTTGAAGACATTGAATGTAAAAACTTACTTCCTTTAGGCTTTCCGAATATGGACCCATCCTTTAGGTCTTTCAGCAAGGCATCTAACTTGATCTTGAAAACCCTTGATATGATATCAGGCCTGTCACTTGGCTTTAATGAATAGTCCGTAACGCAATCTTTAATCTCAGTCCAATCTGGGTTACATGTGATAGTAATGAAATAGCTAGGGTAACTGGCATACCTGCAAATAGCAAATGCATCTTTGCAATTGTTATACATGTATCGGGGACCGCCGACAAATGAAGACGGTAAGATAACTCGTTTTTCAGTTCTTGCAGCCTGTGTCTCACCCTGAATTAGGCACTCGTGTAGGCCTTGCAGTTGATGGGAGCAAAACTTGCTCTGGTGGAACCTGTGATATTGTAATCTTTCAGCTTCTACCATAGTGTAACTATCAACCAAGAATTGTTGGAACAAACGTCTTGATTTGAGAAGAACTTGCGACTCATGCGATCTCATTTGGATTCGAAAAGACAGAAACTCCCTCATGCTAATTGTTTCTCGCTTATGTAACTGTTGCTTAGATCTTTCATCAGATATTAAGATATCACTCCGAAAACTATCTTCTCCGTACGGAAAAAGCAAGGGGTACTATAGTGCAAGGTACTGGGGATGATTAACATCAATGCGTTTCAACAGATTCGAATGCGTCTGAAGTACAACGTCCCTCGAAAGGTTATCCATATCAAAATCACCTACAATAAGAACAGCAACTTCAGACGCTGATGGTAGATTATATCTTCTACCATCAATATTCCTCTTCTTGATAAGATGAAGCTGTAGAGGAGTGGTTGAATCTTCAGCGAACCTTTGCCTAGCATATCGGAAGGACTTAGCAAGAGAATTGTGGGAGTCAAGCATGCTAGTAAGGTCGGCGACAATGGTATGATCTATAGATTGGTGTTGATTAGACAGGCTACATTAACCCAAAAATAAAATACATCAAGATAAATCCAGGTCACACAAGAATCATATAATACACATATTAAAATAGCAACATACCATCAGTACCACCTACTCACCCAATTGCATCAATCCTGTTCTGGACTTCATTTTCTGTATCATAAAAGTAGAGTTGAGCAAACTTGGGCTTGCTAGACTGCTGTGGCATCAAACTTCCAATTGAATGGTAATTTTGGCCACTTATAACAAACATGGGGGGAGCAGAACCCTTGTTTAGTGTGTACTGAATCTTTCCAGCCATATATATGAACGAAAACATACCATTAAAGGCCCTGATATGTTTCTGATAATGCAAAGCTCGTTCATCATCACCATTCAACAATACCCACAATAATGGTGGCGGAACCGGCAACAAAGGGAGAGTGACCTTTCCACTCATACAACAAATAGCAAATAATATAGTGTTATTGGGTCCACCTTTCGCAAGGCGCTCGTGCATCCACATGTTCGCCCCACAAAAAATACATCTTTGGGTGGTTGCTCAATAGACCAAACATCTAGTGAACATATAAAATAAAACAAAATCAAGTATTGCAGGAGTGCAATAATAGGTCAAAATATATATAAACTCATAATCATAGTCATTGAGAATAACACCTGGTTCAGTAGAAGATGCAATGAAAGCTTCATGTTGGTCATCGCTAGCCTGAGGCATATGAAAATGTGCAGACCAGGACAAACGGGAATAGCCAACCGGACTACATATTTGATGAGAATAAGTTATCAAATGTCGGATATAAGTTGGAAAAATTTAGAGGATTGTGATTAAGTGGGCGGAACATTCTGGTAAAGACCCATGTTCAACGGTGGCAACTGGTGAGGCTCGGCAAAAGGTCCCATGCTAAGGAGGAAAAAAACCGCACCAGCTTATATGGGGGAATTGTTTAATTGTTTAATTCCAGCATAATCCCCAGTTCCAGAGTTTCAAGAGAAATGGCAATTTCAGGCATTACTTACGTGGTAGGTGTTACATAACGCTGTTGTTTGTCACCGGACGTAGCTACGTTGCATGGTGAGGAACCTGCAAGGGAAAAATGGGTGTTATTTGCAGAGGGAGGATGCAATACCGTGGTGCGGTGCAGGATTTAAAAAAGGAACAGAATGTAAAAAATTATTAATAATCATGATAATGACCATAATGTAATATATAAATAATATAATATATAATGTATAGTATAATGACAATGATATATCCTAAAAAAGAGGCCAAATTTATAAAAGAAGCAAAAACATTATTCATCTCGATGGTTCAGAATTAATTACGGAGACTATACGAAGCACTTTATATGCAGTCCTCAACCAAAGTGAAAAAAATTGAAGAAGAAAAAGTTCCCGCCTCTGGAAGAAAGCCCGATTGAAATGAATAATAGACAGGTAGTCAATAAATACAACTCATTGGATGAGATCAGTCAGGAAACAAGTAGTGTGAAGTCTAAAAATAGCAGCGATAATTACTTCGTTTAATTACCCCTGACATAAGTATGACTGAAGAAGATAGAGTACCATTAAATGAAATTCATGGTAAATGTTGAAGCAAGGATGGAAATAGAAGTTCAATTACTCCAAGTATGAAACTGTCTTGTCACTAGAGACTCACAGGGATTGAACAGGATGAATGAGAAAGAATGGAACACAGCTAAAGTAATTAATTGCATTGAACCACGAAGATTAATGAAATGGAGGGTAAGAATATATGAATGGGCAACTCCGGAGGATATAAGGAGGGATACATGGAAACCAAGCAAAAAAGAAACTGGCATGTTATAGTAAAAAATGAACACTGCGGAAGATTTGAAAAGCGTATATGTATATGTATATGTATGCGCAATCTAAATGCTGGTCTAACAGATAGGCATGGCAGTAAATAACACAAGAACTAATTTGGCAGACAAAAATTACTGGGAGAACGATTAATGGCATTGCTTGATTGCATCTAATCGGTTGTTTACCAGTTTAATGATCATCACTAAACTTGAATAGCAAAAGTTAGGAAGCCAATGTTAGATTCACAGGGGACAGCAACAGGTACAAAGGCATGGCTTGATAAGATTTAATAGCGTCTTTACCAATGTAAATATCATCAGTAATCCTTAATAGCTAGACTTATTAACCCAAAATCAGATTAGCAGGGATTATTAACAGCGCACCATAAAATGTATTCTAGATTCTAGATATAAATACTGTTAACAACGTAACAGATGAAACAGTGAGGATGAATATTATTTGATGGTTTTATTACTATTACCATTATAACCAAAAAGAACAATTGACAAATTAACTGCACAGGGAGGAGTCCAAAGTCAAGGAAAACAGCGCCAACAAACCGTATATCCTCGAAGTTCCTGAAATGTACCTTGCCGCACAAAAGCTGGAGCTGCAGCGGACAAGAAGTAGCTCAAAAGTCAAGGGTGTTAACAACTGAGGTCAAAGAAATTATTCAGATTCAACGAATGGGATAGTCCTGCAATAGTTGAAACAAAAGAATTTTACATGCATGAAGTTGGAGAACGCGCTTTATTGGACAACACAAAGCGATCATAGCATCAAAATCGTGAGAGGAGGTTTAATTTGTGAAAACAATGTTAAAAAAAATCATAAAGTAAATAATAATAGAAGAGATGAATCAGGAATTACCGAGGCATTATGAAAATGAAAGTGTCTTGGCCACGGTAAGGAGCAAGATCCACAAGAACGGCAAAAGGAAGGACCGGTGGAACGATCACAAAGACGCATTGCTGTGCCGACCTGATTGTGGTGAGTGACGGCCGAAGCAAGGGTTTCAAGTGGAAACGAAATGAGGGGTGGTTGCAGGAGGATTAGGTCACAACATCAGTGTGGGCCAATGCTCACCCAACCCACAGTTACAAAGGGAACAGATTGGGCCCATGTCAGGAGAAAAGGCTGGGAATGCTTGAAAAAATCATGATGCATCAATTTATGTCTTTGTATTGAAATGGCCGGAAAAAAACGGCAGCCCAAAGTAACATAGACCGGCTGTGACTAAAATATGATAAGTTGCAAAGAGAGAAAAAAAAGTAACCACAACACAAGCTGCCTGGCCAAACCAACCATTATCATAACCACCAAATCCAGGTCCGGCATCACCAATAAACAATACACAACACATTACATAATAACCAGGGAATATAAGGCGCGATTTATAAAATATAAATAAAACATGAAACATTCATAGGTCAAGAGACATGAATATAAAGATCTGAATCATAGCGAACCCATCAGCCCCTGGGGACAAGATGCAATCAACTCGGGGGCCAAAATTAAATATTACAATTGGCAAACCACTAACTTGTTTAGAAAGTACGTACATAAATCTTAAGGAATCAAAGCGCAAAACACATCGCGAAAACAACAACACGTTATTCAGCAATATTCAGACTTCTAGAGAAAATCCCATGCACCCCTTGATGCAAACAACTCCAGGCCATGTCACGCGTCCAATGAACTTCACAATTCCGTCGGTCAGACCAATGGAGCGAAACTGGGCCTCCGATACCACCGCATCAAGCGACGACTCAACACTGTCGAAACCACGGACACAATGGCTGATCCCGAGCAGATCGCGACCTATCTTCAGACAGGGTGTTTCCGTCATGTTAGTGATGCCAATAAAGAGATGCCGACCCCACGCTATTGCGCCAACAGGGCTAAGGTTGATGGTCATCACATGTACTCTAAACCTTAAAGCGGACCGCTCATAGGTAACGAAATCCACATAATCATCGTGGCCAATCAACATGGGATAATCCACACATGCGCCTGCGCCTATTTCTATCTCATCCCACGCAGAATCCATCGTTGCGTATCGAACCACGGAGACCGGTGTCTTCGTGAATCTACCTTCACTATTGACCCAAAAAATACAGCTGCTGGCCATGGCATACCCACTGCTCAGTCTATCAATCATTGGCGGGGTCCGCGCAACGGGACTCCACTGACCTGCACTCGAGAGATACATCTGCACGTCGTATCCAGGAGTTGCCAGGTTATGCTTCGTGACACTGAGAATCTTATAATCATCACAACCCACCATGCTGAGAAAGGCATAATCAGACCATTCCTCACGGTGGTTGAAGTGGTAACCGTCAGACCCGGGATCAGCAATAACAGACCTCCAGGAACCGAACGAGTCCCAAGTGATCAATGAACTCGAACGACCATCTATTGAGAATCTTACACATACCTTGCCGGAGTCTGTTCCCACCATGGAAAACCACATCCACTCCAGAGGAGCAGCAACCGGAACAGCGACACAAGTTTCAAAGACAAACATCGAAAGCCTCCCACAGTCAACATCTCTCAGGGGATTGTCCAAGTGAAAAACCACCGCCTTCCCACCCTCCGATTTGAAATGAGTCACCATATTATCCGTCCGGTTCAATCTATTGTACCAATCACGCGACATACACCTCCCCTTTCCTATGGTTTTTGTATCGGAATGAAGGAAAATCTTCAAAATCAGGTTGGTTGGCAGGGCAACGATGTTCAGATTTACCTCATCCCAGCAATGCCCACCGCAGAAGGCATGATTAGCCTCTTCGACTGTTGCTCGGGACATTCCAAATCGATGCTGAGGTTCTTTGCTAGCCACGAAAGAGGAAATGCTCTGTAAACGGTAGAACGATTTCTTTAGTTGGTGTGAGTTCCTACACCGTAAGTGTGGCTCTCCTTAAATGCACAAACAAAAGCATAAATAATAGATAAAAGATAGATAGATAGATGTATAGATATAGATATAGATAGATAAATAAAAAAGCAATAGATACATAAATCAATTCATAAATAAATATAAAAAGATCCATAAATAAATATTAATAAATAAAAACATGAAGACACAGCTATATAGTACAGTTACATAGATTAATACATTAGCACACAATAGAGAATAAATAACATAAATAAATAAAGATCTACAGATGTGTAATAGCTAATAATATAACATATAATAGACATGTAATAGTATATTATATATTATATAACTATATTGTATAACTATAACTATCATAAAGTTATAATAAAGTTATTAAGTTATAATAACTTAATGTAATATAATAACTATATACTAAACATATTTTATATCTTATGCAAATAGATAACAGATACACAGATACATATACTTTAGTGGATTAGTGGATATACACTAGTAGATAAATTTTATTGTGCTTCATAGTTTATTGCTTTGGTGACAAATAAGTTGTATAATTTCTTCGGCGCTTACTAATGGCTACCATGAGACCGAGGAGAACATGGACAAAAACTAAGAAATGGAATGACGTCGGCAATAAATGACAGCAGCAAAAATAGTCGAATTGTCAACAGTCAAAAGTATCAACTGGTTGGATGGATTAAAGCAAAACAAGACCGGCGAAACACGGGTGTTGAAAAAGAGAATTCACCCAATATTACCTGGAGTTGTGACACCTGGTCTGCTGAAATCAGAAATTAGGATATTAACTTAGGACGAGAGAAGATTGTGGACTTTTCTCATTGAACCAAACAAATAAATCACAAAACCTACTTCATACATGGCACACGTCACACGACCCATTAACTGTTGCCTAAAGAGCTACCCATTAAGTTGTGAAAGCAAATGCATGATTCCGAAGATGATGTGGGCAGCGTTGCCGTTTCCAACCAACGGCGGCGAGGCAGGCGTCATTCACAGTGGATCATTGAAGAAGCCAACAATGGAGGAGAGGAAAGGTTTCAGCAAGCGTGAGAGGGAAGAGGGGTTGCAATGCTGGGTCAGGTTTCTGGGTTGAGCATGGATTCCTGTTTTGTTTGGGCCTGTGCCAGATTCCTTGTTCAGTTCTTGACAAAAAAAAAACACCCTACTCACAATTAGTCCGATCGAAAATCCAACGTCATTAGCTATCTGTTTTCGACTTTTTAGATGTCATTTCTCGTCCATTATTATCATTTCGTATGGCGTTAAAATGATAAATGACTTGTTATTGTCTGTACATGAAATTCAAATTCTGAACTTCCAACAAAACACTTGCATACCAAAAACTATTCCTACATTTCTTTCCTTCTTTTTACTCCTTTAGTACTTAGTTCTTATTATTTATGAATAATACTTAATTTGATTTCTGATTATTATTTCGAAAGACAAAGTAAAAATATTGATAAAAAAAGAGCTCAATTTAATCTCTATTCTTTAATATAGGGTTAATGGTCAAATTGGTCTCCAAAAAATAAGTCGATCATCATTTTCGTCTTTAAATGATTTTTTAATTAAATTAGTACCCAAAAAATTTAACACCAATCTCGTTTGTCCATATGTTAAAAGGTTAATACTTTTCGTTAACATTTTTCTACTTGTATCGTTAAGTGACAACTGACAAATAAGCAGTGATAAAACGACGCCGTTTTGTAGTGTTGTTAAGGTGTGTGGTGTTGAAACGACATCGTTCTCTAATATTATTGAGGTAACTCTTCACCTTCGTTTACAACCCCTTTTACTCTTTCACTTTTCTTCTTTCACTAATCAAAACACAGAAACATCACAATACCCAGAAAGAAGGTGATCGGAGCTCTGTTCATTGGAAGGGTTGAGGAAGTCATCGTCAGCAACGCTCCATAGAGTGCGACAACACTCGTTCTTCGCGGTTCAGACTACCTTTGCTAAGACGTTGTTGGCACTGTCATCGGGTGAGAGGTACAAACTCTTTTGTGCCAATTTTTCCTCTCTTTTTTTAATTATTTTTTTGTTTTCTGGTGTGAATGTTGGTATGATCTTCTTTCTAGTTGATTCTTGGCTGATTTTGAGTTAAGGCTTTTCTATTGGGGTAGTTGCTGCTAGGGTTTTACAAATTTATGTTTGATTTGTTGGTTGAAAAATGTGGATACTCTGTTTTCAGGGAACCGAATATTTATTGTGTGGATTGTTATATTTTTTTTTTTGTTTAGTTCATGTTAAGGGTAGGATTTGGTGTTATGGTGTTCTATGTTGATTAAGGCAGTTATTGTGTTTTTGTTGTTAAAACATGATTAAATTGTTTACAAAATATAAAAGAAATGAAAAACAGCGTGTATTGTGTGATTGACTGTTATCAATTTTTATTTGTAAATGGAGGATTATTCGATGACATTTATTTTTCATCATGGTGGAAAGTTCAAAAATAATGAAAGTGGATAAAAATTTATGAACCAAACAATATAGAGGTTTTAATGGAGGTTGAAGGGGATACTCTGGATGTTTTCTTTGTAAAGGGATATTATAAGGAATTAAGAGATGCAGATGTGAATGGTTATTTCTGAAAAGTATTGGGAATGTCTCTTGAAGTTGGGTTAAGAAAATTAAAAGTAGATGCTGATTTATTAAAAATGGTCAAGGATTGTAGAAGAAATCACAATTTGATAAACATTTACTTTGTGTATAGAGTCTCATAGACACGTATGGTGCAGTGTATGTATGAGGATGATGATGAGTTGGTTATTTTAGAAACCAGCAGCACCTGTAAATCCAAGGCCACAAATACCTCTAGCCTAATAAGAGATACTATTTAAGGCCCAAATTATTTCCCATGTCTAGGCCCAACAATATTCCATCACAGCCACTGTCTCACTCAAACCACAGCCCAAACCACAAAGTTAAGTCTCAGTCCAAATCACCGCCTGAAACACAATTAAATCTTCCCAAACCACAACCTGAAACACAAGAATAAATTACCATTTGTACCCATAAAAGATACAGACGCTGACAAATGTACTTATGTAAAAATAAAATGACAATTGTAACCACGAAAGATTGCTTCCGTGTGTCAAGAGTACCCTAACGGACCAATTACATAACCAACGTCTGGGTACTCTTGGCAAACAGAGGTCATCTTCCGTGGTTACAATTGTCGTTTTATTTTTACATGGGTACATTTGTCAGCGTCTGTATCTTTTATGGGTACAAACGATAATTTATTCAAAACCACAATTAAATCTTCACAACTAGCTCTTGAATTTCTCAAATCAGCAACCAAAGTCTTCTAGCCAACCCTTCAAAGTTCATTCCCACGCCCAAACACTCATAGCCAACCCTTGAAAGCTCATTCCCAACCCCCAACATGCATAGTCAATCCTTGAAGGATTCTTCCCAACAACCCAAGCTGTTCTGCAGCCCACTTCCTATCCCATATCTCAACCTTTCAAGAAGTTTGCAATTGGAGACAAAAACAAAGAACTAGTGAACTTCACCACTGTGACAAGGGCTGGTAGAGTTTTTAAGCCATCTTCACTTAAGGAGGAAAGTTACTCTCACGATTCGTACGAGAGTATCGAATATAGTCTCTATAAGCATCCAAAATAACAATAAGCACTATTACAAAATTTCAGCAATACTCTTAGCAGGATCTAACAAAATAACAAGATCACCAATACTTTTACAAATTTTTTACTTTTCCATAGATGACATACAAAGTGCTCCAATAACTAACTGATAAGGAAAAAGAGGGTAAACAAGAAGACAAGAATTTAAACGGAATAAAAAAATACATTGAAATTAAAATAGAGAATAAAATGGGTAGATTAAAATTGAATACAAAGATAATCACTTTACTTTCCACCCAATTTATTGATGTAACAAGAAAGAGACCCCTCAATCTAACTTGTCCACACGATAGTTTGAGAATTGAATCGAAGGGACTCCTCAACTTTTTACTCAATCCCCCGATGCAACAAGAGAATGACTCACTCAACCTCAATTGTCCACACCATGGTTTCATCACAAAACCAAAAAAGGAAGTTCTTATACCTCTAATAACTGAATGACGACTACAATAATTTATGAGGTATTTATAACCTCTTATTAGGTTAAAATAAAGAAATCCTAATCCCATAACATAAGGCTCAATTTAGTAACTAAATAAACAAAATCAAAATACATCAAACTAAATTAAATATTCTAAAATATAATCTAATAACTTCTAAATAATACTTGATCTCTTCATATCACGAACATTTGAAGCACGTATCATTCTTCTTCTATTAAAAAAAGATTTGTCCTCAAATCTTGTTGTTGAAAAATTAATGTATGAAAAGAATAAATATAAGAAAAATATTTTTTTTCTTTTTTGTTTTTTTTCCTCTTTGTATTGTATGTCTTTTTTTATTTTTTAAATAATGAAATCAACAAGAACAACAAAAACAATAATGAAACACAAGGCAGACAAAGATGACAAGAACATATAAAAGGATGCGAGAGACACTGAACTCTTTTTTATTTTTTTGGCACAAGAAAAACAAATATAGATTAATAAGGATTGATCTAATACCTGATATCTGATATCAAATGATAAGAAAAAAGAGGATAAACAAAAGGAAAGAATTCAAATAGAATAAAAAGATACATTGAAATTAAAATAGAAAATAAAAGGGATAGACTGGAATTGAATACAAAGAGAGTCACTCTACTTTCTAACCAATTTATTGACGCAACAAGAAAGAGACTCCTCAACCTAACTTGTCCACGCCATAGTTTGAGAATTGAATTGAAGGGACTCCTCAACCTTCTACCCAATTTTCTGATGCCAAGAGAGGGATTCATTCAATCTCAATTGTCCACACTATGATTTCAGCACGAAACTAAAGAGGAGGGTTTTCACACCTCTAATCACTGAATGACTACTACAATAATTTATGAGGTATTTATAACCTCTTATTAAGTTAAAATAAAGAAAACTCTAAGTCCATAACATAAGACTCAATTTAGTAACTAAATAAACAAAATCAAAATACATCTAACTAAATTGAACATTCTAAAATATAAACTAATAACTTCTAAATAATACTTGATCTCTTTATATTACGAACATTTGAAGCACATATCACTAACATAAGCACTATTACTCCAGCAAACATGAAAATACCCAACATCTTAAGTACCCTGACTTCAGTTTCCAAACTACCTATTCTCCAACTTAGTTTCACTTTCCAATCTTCATAGTTACTCTCAACTTTAAGTTCTACTTCTGTCTCACTATTTGCAACTTCAAAAACTTCATATTCATTACATCTACCCAACTAAAGTAGTTATAGTAGCTGTCTTTTTGCATATGTCAAGGGCAAAAATTGAATTCCACATTAATGGTGAAGGGAGTTCAAGAAACTATAGTTCATACCAATTTAAACTCACCCAAAATGTTAGACAAGTGTGAAACAACCTTCTTGAATTTTTTGGTGTCCCAGATTTCTTAATCATAGTTTTTAGCAAATAAAAACAGATTCTGTCCATGTTCATTGGCATGGAGGAGCAAGAATCGAAGCTACCCAGTGATTGCAGTGACAACCCACCATTTCGTCCTCCACCAATGCTCCGCATCATAACTTATAAACCTAGGTAATGGCTCTACACCACTGCAACACCACTCAACAAGATGGGTTAATGTCTCCGTAGATTTTGGGATTAGGGTTTATACAAATGGGGCCAAGGACTATTTTGACGAAATGTAGTGAACATATCTTATCAGCCTCCATCTGGGCATGCAATTGTCAACACACGTATTAGTTAATGACCCATGTGTATAACCATTGACAGAAACTATTAATCCAGAAACGGAAGGACAAACGAGATTGATGTTAGATCTTTAAAGAATTAATTTAATTAAAAAAAATTATTTGAGAACGAAAATGACAATTGAGCTATCTTTCAGAGAATCAATTTGACCATTAATCCTTTAATGTAATAAAACAACGTGATTTTTTTTGTCATTTTTGCCGTTAACTTGTAACGAAAAATTGCTTAGGTGACACGTTTTGGTGATAAGGTGGCACGTTAAGTGTCATGTTGTCACTATCAAATTGGTTAGGAATCTGTTTGTCCCTAAATTCAAATTAGTTAGAAATTTATATGTCTCATTCATTCCAACAAAATAACATCGTTTTGAGATCAAATTGGTTAACGATTTATTTTTCAAGTACCTATTTGTCCTAAAAAGATTTTTGATACAATAATTTTTTCCAAATTAAATTTTTATTATTATGATATTCATTATATTAATCTTTTTCATTAAATTATTAAATATCCAGTATAACAAGTATAAATTAATTAATAAATTATTTAAATTTAAAATATAATTTATTATGAAATCAAATAAATAATTTTAATTGTAATTTTTAAATATATAAATAAAAAATTATTATAAGACAATTTAAAATTCAGTGAACACATTTATTTGACATATGTGACATATATAACGATTGTTATTATACTAGACTTTGAATATTATTTATAGTCATATATAATTATTTAGATTGAAATATTTGTAAATTTATATATGTAAACATTGTATTATTATTAAATTGACAAACTTTTTTAAAGTATGTGCTAGTTAATTTTGTTTTGTTGACTTAATATCACTTCTCATGATTTTTTATTGTGTAATTTTTTGAATGTTTTTAAATAAAATAATAATCATAAAAAATTATTATTTTTTAAGCATTAAGAATGTTACCTGTTTAATATCTAATAATTCATTCATTTATCAAGTATTATGATGAAATTATTACAAAAGAGTAGAAGAGATTTTAAATTCTAATTACAATCCAAAAAAAACTAATAATATATTACTAATTTACAGAGTTGCTTTTCTTTAAATTATATTACAAATTTATTAATTATATTTTAATTTTCGCTAGTATCCTTTGTTTTTAATTACATAATTTTTATTTATATATTTAAAAATTTCATTTAGAATTATTTACTTGATTTCATAAGAAATCATATTTTAAATTTAAACAATTTATTAATTAGTTTATACTTATTATTCTGTCCAGTTAATAATTTATTAAAAAAATTAATATAATGAATATCATAACAATAAAATTTTAATTTTAAAAAAAATTATTGTATTAAAAATTTTTTACAAGAAATAAGTTTTTGATAAATAATTTCTTGACCTATTTGACCTCAAAACGATATTGTTTATCAGAAAAAATAAAAACAAATAAATTCATAACCAATTTGAATTTAGAGACAAATAGGTCTTAACTAATCTGGGTGATAGCATAGGACTTACACCCAAACATGCCATAAGTAATTTTCATTATGAATTAACGATAAAAATGATGGAGGAATCGTGTTATCCCATTATGTTAAGAGACTGGGACTGGAGCTCTTTTTTTTTGGTCAAAAAACATTTTGTCCTTCAAAATAATGGTCAGGATAAAAATATTGGCTAAAAAATGACTATTCAAATTAAAAATGTTTGTTTTATACTAATTTGGAATCGTTTGACTAGAGCAATAAATTGTTACTTTAAACAATAATGCATCATGCAAGGGAATATAGTAATGATTCGCTCGTGTCATTGAAAAGAAAAATATAAACAAACACGTTCAAAAGTCAAATTTGACAGCCGAAAGTAGTTGCTGCTGCTTTAGTTTTAATTTTATTTCATTTGTAAAATTTAAAACGGTTAGTTGATTCACAATTTCCCTAGTTAGTCAAGCATGACAGAAACAAAAAAGGGATCAACAATTGTAAAGAAAAAATTAAAGCAAACATGTTCATCAATATTTTATTTCTTCATAGAAATCTTACACTAGAGTTATCACTAATCACACCCCATTTGTGTGACTCATTTTTACAAATGCATTTGTCATTTCACAAAATGAAGGACCATCTTGAGACCAAATTTTTTCTGCTATGTGCTTAAGCTCCTTAACCCTTTTCCTCATTGCACAACCTTCAATGTCCTCCTTATCCATTATCTTCCATATAGTTTTTCCTATCTCTTCACTTCCAACAACTTTTGTAGATTGTGCCACATTCAATCTAATTCCAATTCCAATTTCTTTAGCCATCGTTTCTGCATTCATCAATTGATCTGCAAACAGAGGCCACCCAACAATTGGAACCCCACATGACACACTCTCTAGTATTGAGTTCCATCCACAATGTGACACAAAAACTCCAATTGATGAATGCTTCAAAATCTCCAATTGTGGTGCCCAATCCATTATCACCAAACCCCTGTTTTGTATCTTGTGGAATTCATCTGGGAAAGCACTAACTGATGCTCGAGTTTTAGGGACGCCATTCGATCCGGCATCCTCGCCTGCTGTGAGATAACGATCGTTCCCGGCTTTTGTAGATGGTGGCCTTAAAGACCAAACAAATTTCTTCCCACTTAGCTCCAATCCCAAAGCCATCTCTTTGATTTGTTCATGTGACATTGTGTATCCACTACCGAGTGATACATATATCACTGACTCTTCTTCTTGCTTGTCCAACCAATCAATAACATAATCTCTATTTTCATCGTCACAATTTTGCTTCTTAGCTTCCCTGATCAATGGTCCAATTGGATAAATTGGTACCTTGTATATTTTTCCACTTCTTAGAGCTAAGATTGTCTTAGCCTCTAGCTCAAGAAAAGTGTTCACAAAAATTCCATCAACCTTTCTTAACTCCTCACACATTGGAAGATATTCATGATACAATTGATCATTCCTATCAAGAAATGGTGAGAACAAATCACAAGGGCTTATGGGGTTGCAACCAGGGATTTGGATAAACTCTTCTTGATCTGTGAACTCACCTTCCACAACTTTATCTAATGTTGGTGTGTGAAGTGAAAGTGCGACATTCCATGCACTTGAAGGCCAAAATACAAACTTTGACATGTTGAAGTGTTCAGCAATAGGCAGCACGAGTGATCCAAATAGCTCAGTGATGAGAATGGTTGGTTTTGGTGATGTCATGGTTGAGATTTCGTGACAAATAAATGGGATTGATTCTTTCATTATGATTGCTAGCTTTGTTCCCATGTTTGCATTAGTAGGAACATCAATTGGAGGCAGATGAATGATGTCAAAGAAACCTTGTTTCATTGATGATTGAAGAATATTTGTTTCTACTTGAGGCTTAGAAGATTTGTTGTTAATTGAAGCTATGAATAAAGTTACTTTGGTAATTATGGTATGTGACACAAGGTGTTTGGCAAGTTCAAGAAAAGGGATTATGTGACCCATACCTGGTGGACATAGAAGTGCAGCATGATAATGATTTGTTGAAGAGTTTGTAATTGTCATGGTTATGGAACTGTGAATAAAGAAAAATGATGAATGAAACTACAACTAGAGATGAAGTGAGATTTGATGATGAATAATAAAAGTAATTTGTTATTTTTATAAGTAAGATTTGTTGAAGAATAGAAGTAATCTATTATTTTAATAAGTATTCATTCAACATTTTTTTAGTATAATAATAATCCTCCTATTTAACTATTTAGGCTGCTGTGATTTGGATAGTCAGCGTTGATAATGTTATATTTTTTTTTATTTTTTCCCAGTCAAGCCAACTTATATTGCACTATTGCTTGGTGATAACACCACATTCTTTGTTGCATAAACAAACAAAATGAAGGAAAATAAAACAATTAAATGTGACTGGTAAAACGTGAAAATTCAATGCAGAATGAAGACTTGAAGTTCCCAAAAAACAAAGGAAAAAGAAAAAGAGGTGCACAAAATGCAAAATCAGTTTTCAGTGAATTGATCAAAGGTTTTTCGTGAGAATAATTCACAGATTTTTCAGGGCACGAGAATTGGAATATAATAAGTTGAAAATCTTGGTGCGAGTTGAACCAATTATTCTCATTGATACTTTAGGATATTATTTGTAAGAGTGATGCTTGGTAGCCAAAAAAATAATTATAATATAAAAATGTCATGTAAAAATTTTTATTCTCTTAATAAGTAAGTGATATATACTTGTTTATTACTTATCCTCTTTATCACTTACCATTTTACTGCATATTTGGAGTTATTAATGTTCTTTCCAAAATTAATTTCAGTTTCTCTCAAATCAAATTTCTAACATCTCTCAATCACATTATTATCCATTAAATGCAATAATTCTCTACAAAAATTATGGAAGTTAAATTAAAAATTTTTAACAACTACTATACAACTTATATTTTACATATAAACTATTAAAAAATAAAAAATAAAATATAAAATATAAACAAAAATTTTAAAATAATTTTTTAAAAATAATTATTAACTCGTCATATTAAAATCAATAAATAAGCATACATATGAATATTAAATAAAAATATTAAGATAATTAAAATCATGACCTACTAGTGCACATATGAGATAATTTGAAGAATATAATAAGACTCATAGTTTAAAATTTGATAATATTAATTATAAAAATTTATTAATTATAGACATTATAGGTATGAAATTATGAATATTATGAGTATAAATTATGGATGTTATTAATATGAAATTATGGATGTTATGTGTATGAATTTATGGATGTTATGAGTAAATTTATCAATTGAATAAATTAATTTAAGAATTTGACATTTTTTTAAATTTAATTATGATAAAATTTAAAAAACATTTGTATTAACTTTATAGTTACTTATGCCATAACTAAAAAAATGATACGTGTAAGGATGTAATATCTAATAAACATGAATTTAATTTTTAGATATTAGTTGTATATAATTATGGATATTATGTATATGAACGTATGAATGTTATGTGTATGAACATAGTAGTACAATATAATTATAAATACACATAAAAACACAAAAATAAATAAATAAATAAATCGGTTTATTACTATACCTCATCAAAACTAGTGTGATTTTTCATATTCTAAAAAATTGGTTGCTGACAGCAACAACCTCATCGGGTGAGTCCGTCTGTTGTTCAAATTCTTCATCAGCACCTTCTACTATAAGTACCGTATTAAGGTCGAATTCAATTGTCATACTATTTGCAATGATAAAAATGACTTGTAAAATTTCTTGGCCTATTCTAAATTTCTAATTGTGCTTGCAATGGTATTAGAGTTGTGAATTTTGAATGAAAATAATTGAATTAATGGAAACAAAACCATATTAGGGTAGCTTTCAAGTTTTGTATCTCCATTGAATGATGATAAATGACTTAACAAAAATAAAAAATCAATTACAATTAAATTATTTAATACAAATTATCATTACCGTTCTTTATAATTATTATTAGTTTTTATTGTATTCTTAAATATAAAAAATTAAATCATAAAAGAAAATATTAAGTATTGATTATAAGAATGCCTAATAGTAAGGAATACGATATTATAATTAATGTCATTAATAAATGGGGCTAATAAGAATATGATAAATGGATTGATAGGAGAGTGAGATAAAAAATAAAACTGTTATTAAGTTATATAAATGAAGTAAATTATAGAAAATTTTGGCTAATTATGACTGAAAATTTTTGGTTACCAAACTTTTTCCAAAAATAATTATAATATAAAAATGTTACGTAAAAATTTATATTCTCTTGATAAGCAAGTGACATGCACCTCCTTATCACTTATCCTCCTTATCACTTAACCATTTTACTGCATATTTGAGTCATTAATGTTCTTTCAAAAATCAATTTCAGTTTCTCTCAAATCAAATCCCTAACATCTCTCAATCACATTATTATCCATTAAATGTAATAATTCTCTGCAAAAATTATGCAAGTTAAATTAAAAATTTTTAACAACTTCTACTATACAACTTATATTTTATATATAGACTATTAAAAAATAAAATATAAAATATAAAATATAAACAAAAATTTAAAAATAATTTTTTAAAAATAATTATTAACTTGTCATATTAAAATCAATAAATAAGCATACATATGAATATTAAATAAAAATATTAAAATAATTAAAATCATGACCTACTAGTGTACATATGAGATAATTTGAAAAATATAATAAGACGTATGGTTTAAAATTTGATAATATTAATTATAAAAATTTATTAATTATAGACATTATAGGTATGAAATTATGAATATTATGAGTATAAATTATGGATGTTATTAATATGTGATTGCGCGTGTAAGCAAACCTCACATTGTTCGTACAACAGCAGTACCAGCAAGTGCACTGGGTCGTCCAAGTAATACCTGAGCGAGTCAGGGTCGATCCCACGAGGATTGTGGCTTGAAGCAAGCAATGGTTGTCTTGCAGGTCTTAGTCAGGCGAAATCAGAAGGTTGTTGGATTATATTATGTAAATCTTAAATGATTATATGTCATGTATCAGATATTTGGATGTTAAGTTGAAATAAGAATAGGGATAGAGTTGAGAGTCGGAGTTTCTTTGTCTTTCTGAATGAATTCTGGTATTACTGTCTTCCTTGCTTGTGAATGATCTTCTTTTATGGCAGGCTGTAAGTGATTGACACTGGTTTGAGCTGCTGCCAATACTCTTTCGGATCTGAACCCCAGGTTTAGTGTGGATCCATCTCTACTTGAGGGTGAAGTGAGTACAGTCCATTCTCCTTTATGATCCTACTCAAAATGCCACAGACAAGGTCGGATCTTCCGGATCAGATAATGCTGCATCTATGGATTCTAGCCTCTACCATAGAGATCCTAATCTCCCCGAAAATCGGCTAAACTGGTGTCTCGAGAAGTCCCCAACGAAGTCATGGATTAACCGTCTGAGAGATGTATAAACATAGCTTTTGGCTCGTGCTTTCCTTCCAAGTATTCACACGAACCCAAGTAGACGCGGGTGTTTGTCAGGCACGTTTGTCTTAATGTGATGAAGAGAGCTAATTTGTCAGATCATCTTATTCACCACGATGAAGATCGGATATACATCTTAGAGATAGATCAAATACGGATCGAAGAAGAAACAGTAATACTTTTATTAATTCATAGGACTCAGCAGGGCTCCTCCCCTCAACCTAGGAGGTTTAGAAACTCATACTGAAGTAAAACAATGATGAAACGTGTATGATGATTGAAAGTGACTAAAAGATCTCTCAATTACATAAATAAAATCCCATAAATACTAAACAGATGATTAGTAAGGGTAAAACAGTCTATTTAGTGCTAAATCCACTTTTGGGACCCACTTAGTGAGTATTTGGGCTGAGTTTTGATGAAATCCACGTGCTTAGGCTCCCTTGGGCATTGAACTCCAGTCCTGGCACCTTTTTGGGCGTTGGACTCCAGCTTGGAATCCCTGTCTGGCGCTGGACGCCAGAACTAGTCAGATGGTTGGCATTGAACACCAGTTTTGGGCCTTCTAATCCAATACAAAGTATAGACTATTATACATTTCTGGAAAGTTCTAGAAGTCAGCTTTCCATAGCCGTTGTGGAGGTTCCATTTGGACTTCTGTAGCTCCAGAAAAGCCCTTCCGAATGCAGGCAGGTCAGATCCAGACATCATCTGCAGTGCTTTCTCTGTCTCTGAATCAGACTTCTGCTCCAGCTCCTCAATTTCAGCCAGAAAATCAGTGTTCTAAAAACCAAACCGGACCGGCCAGTTTGACCGGATTAACCAGGAACTGGTCCTCTAGCCGGTTCGGTTGATGTGGAAAATCATCTGGCAAAAAACCGGTAAAAAACCGGTCAAACCGATAATTAACCAGTGAACCGATAAAATCGGTCGATTTTTTAACGGTTTTCAAAATTATAATTAAAAAAAAGGATCATATAATAACCCAATTTCCCAATTCCCCCCATCAGAAAAAACCCTAACCCACTGCGGCACTATCCCTTCCCCTCTCTCTCTCTCTCTCTCTCTCTCCCTCTCTCTCTCTCTCTCTCTCTCTCTCTCTCTCAGCCAGTAGCTCCTCTTCTCTCTCAGCCAACAGCCAGCAGCCACCGCCTCCACTATCGCCGAACTCTTCTTGTCAGCAAGAGGGTGCCTCGCCGCCAACAGTGACAAACAGAGGGTTAGCTCAAAGCTCTTGGCCGTCCATTCTCTTCTCCTCCACGTCGTGGCCTTTACACTTGCAGATCGAAGCTCGTGGCCGTCTTCACTACATCGTCTTCGTCTTCTTCGTCGTGGACTTGCAGATCGAAGTGTGGTCAGTTGGATTTCTCCATCGTCTTCGTCTTCTTCGTCATGGACTTGCTCGATCCTCGTCTCTGTCTCGTCGTTCCTCCCTTGCCGGTAGTTGAGTTTCGTTCTTTCCTCACCGCCTGTTTCACTCTTCCTTCGATGTCAGATTGATTCTTTTGTCGTCTGTAACTCTGCTTCATTTTTTTTCTTTTGTTAATTTCTATGAATTTGAGTTTCTGTATTTTAATGATTCAAATCTATGTTTGCTTCAATTTATGGTTGCTTATTTTATTAGATTTATTGAGGTACTGAAATCTGATTCTTGGTTGCTGTTTCTTTTACTTCTGAGTTTGTGTTGATGGTGGTATGATGGCCAAGTTTGGATTAATGGTGTAATTTTTGTCTCTGGATTCTTTGATTTTTTCTATTTTTGTATTATAAAAAATTATTTTGAAAGATTTTCTTGTTTTATAATTTTGTTGCTGATTGATGAGGATTGCTGATTACTTGGAGAACTTAGGGGAGAATAGTATTGTTGGCTTGTTGCTGTCTCTGTGTTAAGTGTTAACTGTTAAGTGTGTTAAGTTTTTGGTTTTTATAATTTTTATGAAATTAAAATAATTGTTGATGGTTGATTTTAGGAAATCTGGCATAATTTTGTTATGGTGTTTTACTGCTCTCTTGAATTTTGATGATAGTTGTTGGTGTTATGTTAAATTTTCTAAAATAATTTTATTGATGATTGATGATATTTTTTTAAATATTTGAAATTATATATTTAAATTTTAATAATTTTATTTAATATTTAATTAAACCGGTTGAATCCCGATTGAACTCCAGTCGAACTATTAAACCAGTGAACCAGTCACTCTATCGGTTCACTAACCGGTCCGGTTCTTGCAACCTTGCAGAAAATACCTGAAATTGTCCAAAAACACAAAAACTCATAGTAGAATCCAAAAATGTGAATTTAACACTAAAACCTATAAAAACTCAATAAAACTAAACAAAACTACTAAAAACTATATGAAAATGATGTCAAAAAGCCTATAAAATATCCGCTCATCAATATGAAATTATGGATGTTATGTGTATGAATTTCTAGATGTTATGAGTAAATTTATCAATTGAATAAATTAATTTAAGAATTTGACATTTTTTAAATTCAATTATGATAAAATTTAAAAACATTTGTATTAACTTTATAGTTACTTATGCAATAACTAAAAAATGATACGTGTATGGATGTAATATCTAATAAACATGAATTTAATTTTTAAATGTTAGTTGTATGTAATTATGGATGTTATGTATATGAACGTATGAATGCTATGTGTATGAACATAGTAGTACAATATAATTATAAAAACATAAAAAAAATCGGTTTATTACCATACCTCATCAAAACTAGTGTGATTTTACATATTCTCAAAAATTGGTTGATTGACAACAACCTCGTCGGGTGAGTCCGTCTGTTGTTCAAATTCTTCATCAGCACCTACCATAAGTACCGTATTAAGGTCGAATTCAATTGCCATACTATTTGCAATGATAAAAATGACTTCTTGTAAAATTCCTTGGCCTATTCTAAATTTCTAATTGTGCTTGCAATGGTATTAGAGTTGTGAATTTTGAATAAAAATAATTGAATTAATGGAAACAAAACCATATTAGGGTAGCTTTCAAGTTTTGTATCTCCATTGAATGATGATAAATGACTTAACAAAAATAAAAAATCAATTACAATTAAATTATTTAATACAAATTATCATTACTGTTCTTTATAATTATTATTAGTTTTTATTGTATTCTTAAATATAAAAATCAAATCATAAAAGAAAATATTCAGTATTGATTACAAGAATACCTAATAGTAAGGAATATGATATTATAATTAATGTCATTAATAAATGGGGCTGATAAGAATATGATAAGTGGATTGATAGGAGAGTGAGATAAAAAATAAAACTGTTATTAAGTTATATAAATGAAATAAATTATAGAAAGTCTTAGCAAATTATGGCTGAAAATTTTTTGTTACCAAATTTTTTTCTATTTGTGTTCGGTTTTTCGGGTTCCGGACGGGTCAGTGGAGCTCTGGAGATAGAATGGTAGGAACCAGCCTTGGTCTGGGTCTAGGAGAAGAGGGCGAAGACTTCACGATCTCCCGAGCTGTTGCGATATGAAGGAGGGGGTGCCACCAGCAATGACATTCCGACGCTCAAGTCAGAAATAGTGCAGATGATGGTGAGAGAATAAAGGAGGTAGTGACGTACCCTGGGGGGAGGGGTAGGGCCCTTCCCATATATACGCTGTTAGTGGGGTAGGTCCCACGAGGATAGACCCACCTTCTTGGAACTTTCCTTGATCCAACTGTCAGGTAGCTGGCTTCCTGGAGGAGAGGTGTTCGGGTCAGGGTCCGGACGTGCGACGCCCAGCAGACCGGCCGCTCAAGTCTGGTAGGACCGTACGCCAGGTCGGACTAGGCGGAGTGCCAGCTGGGCTGGGCCGTAACAGTGCCCCCAACGCGCCAGCTATGGCCGTGGGCATCGTGGTTGGCGCGTTCTGTTCCTCTGTGCGTGTGTTGTCGCAATGTCGGTCACTCGTGATCGGGACGTATCTTCCACGCGCGTGTGGGTTTCCTCGCTGCAGGGGAGTGCCGTTTATCGCCTCGTTCTTTGCATCGAGCATTTAATGCTCTTAATGGGCGATTTAAACCCTGCACGAAATGACCACTCTACCCTTGTCTTTCACGCTTCTTGGAGTCAGTTTAGCTTTCAGTTTCCATTTGTTTTAGTTTCCATTCCCCACTATTATCGCGTCTTTCTCACCTTCCTTCCTCCCCTCCAAATTCTTCATTGTGAATCTCCTGCTTTGCTCGAATCTCCCCAAGGTTTTCCGGCATCCTTCGATAATTTCTGTCATCCTGGTAAGTTCCTTTTTCCTTCTTCTTATTCAGGCTAGTTTAATCTTGCTGTTATGCCGCTTGTTCTTCTGTCTTAATTCTGCATGCGCACTGTTCATTTGACTGAATTTCATGTTTGATGGCGTCAACGTTAGGTAGATATGCTAGGGGGTAACCATTCTGGGTTTTTGGTGTTTGGGTTTCGTTAAATCTATAGATTTGGGATTTTAGGCTCGACCGTAGATACTGGGTAGGAAATCTGTAGTTTCTGGTGTTAGTACCGGCTTTCCGACCTCTTAGACTGACTTTGAGTGGTGCCCCCACTGTAGGTATGGCCCAACATCCTGTCGCGAGGGTTCCCGTTGCGTGAGCACCCTACGATATGTCTGGGTGACCTCGGACGTGAAGGAAACCCCCAACCAGATGTCTCTGGAGGAACTTACGGAGTTCCGACAAGCCGAGTATCTCTACGGCGGCGGCGGCGGGGGGGAGGGGGGCGAAGACGCTAACTACGAGGTTTTTGTCCCCGCCATCCAGGAACGGATATTCCAATTAAACCTACACTCTCCTCGGGTCCCTGATTGGATCTGGATGTACAAGGCGATGTTCACCCACCTGGGGGTTCGCATCCCCTTCTCCCCCTTTCAAATGGCATTGCTTAACTGATGTGATGTGGCGCCATCTCAGTTGTATCCGAACAACTGGGCTTCTTTCCGCTGTTTTGAGATGGTTTGTGAATACTTAAAGCTGCCGGCCTCCATCGAGGTATTTTTATTTCTTTTTACCTTGACAAACCCGTCTAAAGAGGGGAGGGCCAAAAAAGGCTTCATGTCTTTCCGGTCAGCCCAAGGTCGGAGGATCTTTGGCCTGTTTGAAGATTCGTACCATGGTTTCAAGGATAGATACTTTAAGGCTCGCCCGACTGAAGGTCGGCATCCCTTTTGGTTGATGTTGGAGGGGGAACGTCGCATCCTGACCTACTGGAGTTTCGGGGTGGGAGCTAATGCCTTTACTAAGGTGGCGTACAAAGGGTTGTCTCTCGAGAATAAGAGGGTTGCCGATGTGTTGTTGGCTATTTTTGGGCAGAATTATGTTAATCCCCATCTCCTCATGGGTGATCGGGATATGGTTAGGAGTTATATATGTGAGTAGCCGTTTAGTGGTGCACCCGTGTTTGCTATTACCATTATTCCTTCAACCGGTTTAATGACTAACTAGCTTCCATGTTTTGTTTCAGTATCGATGGCTGGTGAGCAAGTTGGGCTTGATGCTTTGTTTAACAGATTTCTTGCTGATGGTAGCGATGATGACTTTACCACCTATAACAACGAGGTGCCTCCCAATGATGCCGCCGAGGCGGAGGCTCAGTCCCAACCTACCCAGGGTGAGGTGATTGGGACCAGTGCTAGTCTGAGTCCCCGACCAGAGGTCGAGGTGGAGGGTGAGGGGCCTGAGGTGGTTATTGTTGACAACCCAAGAAAAAGGAAACCGTCTTCTAGCCCTGAGGGAGTCCTCACGGTGATGGAGAAGAACTTCGATGCCGGGAACTTCATTGATTCCCAACTGCTTCCCGGCACGGAGGACTTCTTCCATGGTGGGGATCTCGTCTCGCAGGCCAGATGGATGTACTGTACCTTGCTCCGGGGAGCCGCCATAGCAAGAAAAGTGGAATCCGCCTTGGAAAGGGCGCGGTCGTTGGAGAACAAGCTTCAATCTTCTGTCAAGGCTAATGACAAGTACAAGGTTGAGGTCAAGTCGCTTCAGGCACAGCTAGCTGATGCCGAGGAGAAGATCAAGACCTCTGATGCTGCCGTAGTGCGACTTACCGAGCGGGGGCTTTCCTTGGAGGGTCAGCTCAGCGCTGCTCAAGGTCGGGTGAAGGAGCTCAAGAAAGAGCGTGATGAGGCCCTTTCGTCGGCAACCGTAGCCAAGACTGAAGCAGCTAATTTGAAGAAGAAGTACAAAGAGACCGTGAAGCAAGGTAAGCATGCCATCCTGGTGACCGAGGGGGCTATCAAGGCTCAGGTGAAGCTGCTAGCTCCTGACTTCGACACCTCAGCCGTCAGCGTTTTCAAGACCATCAAGGATGGCAAGATTGTCGATATTCCGAAGAAGTGATGTAATCTTGTATTTTTTGGAATTTTGTAACATGTAGGTCTTTGAACACTCGAGTAATTCTAGCAAACTCGTTTACCGCTTTGTCGGTAGATAACAATTTACTTTTTGTTTACCGTTCGTTGGCAATTAATGAAGCCAGGTCGTGCATTTTTCCTTTGAATGTCTGAAACTTGGCTTTACTTAGCAGCCGTTTGTTGTAGTGTTTGTGACTTCATTGGTTCCCGGGGTGATCAGTCCCGGGACGCCGCGCCGCTATGGAATTGGCTACCTTTACTTGGCAAAATATTTTGAACAATTTCAAACAGTGTATTAAAATTTAAAATGAGAAGTTTGAAACTAGGGGAAGCAATCAGTGTAGCAAATTGTCATTCATATAAACAACCAATAGGGAGTGATCTAAACATAAAGTAGTACGGGTCTTACTAAACCGGCTAAGCCGGCAAACCGCTTGCTCGCTGGGTATGCCCCGGCTCCTAGGGATAGAATCTTCTTAGGTTTCTTGCGTTCCAGGTTCTGGGAACTTCCCTACCGTCTAGCCGTTCCAACTTGTAGGCACCGCTGCCGAGTACTTCCTTCACCCTATATGGACCTTCCCAATTTGCCGCCAACTTTCCTTCTCCTAGTGTCGGAAGGCCGACGTCGTTGCGTCATAAGACTAGGTCGCTCGGCTCAAAATCTCTTTTGAGGACTTTGGCATTGTAACGCAGAGCCATCCTCTGCTTCAATGCTGTCTCCGACAAGTGGGCCATCTCTCTAGTTTCATCCACCAAGTCCTTTTCTACGGCTTCTTCAACTCCTCCCAGAAGTAGTCGCGGGCTCGGTTCTCCTATCTCCACAGGAATTACCGCGTCCACCCTATAGGTGAGCCGGAAGGGCGTCTCCCCTATAGATGACTGTTGAGTTGTGCGATAGGACCAGAGGACTGAGGCTAGCTCCTCTGCCCATGCTCCCTTCTTTCGGTCAAGTCGCTTTTTGAGGCCTTGTAGGATGACCTTGTTTGCTGCTTCGACTTGGTCGTTGGTCTGGGAGTGCTCAATAGACGAGAACTTTTGCTTTATGCCTAAGCCGGCAAGGAATTCTCCGAATTTCTTGTCGGCAAACTGTGTCCCATTGTCCGAGACGACGACCTCTGGGATTCCAAATCTGGCTATTACTTGTCTCCACACAAACCTCCGACAATTAGCCAAAGATATGCTTGCCAAGGGCTCGGCCTCTACCCATTTGGTATAATAGTCGATGGCGACAATTAGGTACTTGACATGTCCAGGTCCAACCGAGAAAGGTCCTAACAGGTCGACTCCCCATTGTGAGAATGGTCGGGAGGCAATCAGCAGGCTTAGTTCAGCTGCTGATGCTTTGTGAAAGTTGGCGTTCTCCTGGCATCTTTTGCATCCCTTCATGAACTCTTTGGAATCCGCCATCATTGAGGGCCAGTAGTAACCGGCTCTGACGAGTTTTTGTGCTAAGGCCTTCCCTCCGATGTGATGGCCGCAACACCCTTCATGGACTTCGCTTAACACGTAGTTTGTTTGATCGGGGCGTAGGCACTTTAATAGGGGTTGGTTGAGCCCTTTATTAAACAGCTGGCCTTGTATTATTGTATACTTGGCCACTTCTCTTCTTAATGCATTTGCTATCTTTTCGTCATTAGGGAGTTTACCGCTTTCTAGGAAATCAGTGATCGGGTCTATCCACGAGGGGTCTGCTTGGGTTAAATGCAAGGTCACTGTTGGTTCTTTTACCAAACCTTGTATGAGAGATTGGTTGCCCGTTCCTAGCTTTGTGCTCGCCAGTTTTGATAGGAGATCAGCTCGTGTGTTCCTCTCCCTCGGAACGTGCTGTACCGTGACCTCATCAAACTCCTCATTTAGCTTCTTGACCCTCTCCAAGTATTTTTGCAGCAGTGAGTCCCTGTCTTGATACGTTCCATTAACCTACAATGTGACGACTTGAGAGTCATTACATACCTTGACGAACAGATTTTTGCTAGTAAAGAATTCACAAAAGTAATCTCGTTGTAAGTATAGTTTCTAAACTAACAATAATCCTTTCGTACAAAAACTTGTTTGTCACTAAAGCAAACCTAATAAAATCAAACCAAAGTATTTAAACCTCGGGTCGTCTCTCAAGGAATTGCAGGGAGGTGTATTTATTATTGGTTATGGAAGATTATCTTTTTGGGGTTTTTGAATAATGAACAGGAAAAGTAAATTACAAGAATTAAAGTAATAACTAATACAGCTCTTAGCAAGGTATGAGAACTGGAAATCCTATCCTAGTTATCCTTATCAATTGTGATGAGAGTTGTTCATTGTTCTCACTTAGTTAACCCTTACTAAATAAAGGAAAGTCAAGTGGACTAATCAATTTTATTCCTCAAGTCCTAGTCAACTCCTAAGGAAAGACTAGCTTTAGAGGGATCCAAATCAACCAGCAAATTCCAATTACCAATCAACAAAGGAGTTTAATAACTCAAGTGTCACCAATTACTCAACCAAAACCAAAAGGAGAGAAATCTAAATATTGAAAGCATCAATCACATAAATTGAAGAAAGCAACCATAAATCTGAAATACCTTAAATTGCATTAAATAAAGAAATCAAATCTAACATGGAGTTCATAAATCAAATTCGGAAAATAAGTAATTAACAAGAGAAATAGATAAACCAAAGTACTAGAATAAATAAAAGTAGAAGAGAAACTAAATTAAAAGGGACGTTGAACCTGGAATTGAGAAGAAGTAAACCTAACCTAAGAGGAATCCTAAAACCTAGAGAGAGGAGATAGCCTCTCTCTCTAGAAACTACATCTAAAACCTAAAATTGTGAATAATGAGAAGTGGTCTGAATGAATAAATGCATTCCCCCACTCTGCAGCCTCTAATATGTGTTTTCTGGGCCAAAAATTGGGTCAAAAATAGCCCAGAAATCGTCCCCAGCAATTTCTGATACGTCCAGCACGTGGCTCTGTCACGCGTACACGTCGTCCACGCGTACGCGTGGATTGAATTTTTGCCAGGTCACGCGTACGCAAGATCCACGCGTGCGTGTCACCTAACAGTGTGGCAACTATTGAAAATTATATATCATTTCGAAGCCCCGGATGTTAGCTTTCCAACGCAACTAGAACCGCCTCATTTGGACCTCTGTAGCTCAAGTTATGGTTAGTTAAGTACGAAGAGGTCAGGCTGGACAGCTTTAGCAATTCCTTCAATTTCCTTTATTCCTTCCACTTTTGCATGCTTCCTTTCCATCCTCTAAGCCATTCCTGCCCTATAAACCTTGAAAGCACTTAACACACATATCACGGAATTGAATGGTAATAAGAGGGGATTAAACATAGCAAATTTAAGTCCAAAGAAGCATGTTTTCAATCACAGCACAAAATTAGGAAGGAAAATATAAAACCATGCAATTAGTATGAATAAGTGTGCAAAGACTTGATAAAAACTACTCAATTGAGCACAAGATAAACCATAAAATAGTGGTTTATCAATCTCTCCACACTTAAACATTAGCATGTCCTTATGCTAAGCTCAAGAGAAGCTATAAGAGAGTGAAGAGAAATGGTAAAACTTATGAAGTGCAACCTATCTATATGAATTCAACTAAATGCAAAAATACTTCTACCTACTTGATTAAAAGTAAACAAATTCTCCAAGACAAACATAAATTAGATTTTACTAATTCAAATCACACAATAAGAGACAAGTAAACTTGTAAGAAGATAGCTCATGAAAGTAGGGAACATAGAATCAAGCATTGAACCCTCACTGGTAGTGTATATGCACTCTAATCGCTCAAGTGTCTAGGGTTGATCACTCTACTCTTCTCTAGTCATGCTTTCTAAATTTTGTTCTTCATCTAACCAATCAACAA
Source organism: Arachis hypogaea (assembly GCF_003086295.3). Lineage (NCBI taxonomy): Eukaryota > Viridiplantae > Streptophyta > Magnoliopsida > Fabales > Fabaceae > Arachis > Arachis hypogaea. The sequence goes on along the minus strand of NC_092047.1, from coordinate 109,444,236 downwards.
AAATTTAGTATACCAATGCAAACATTATGAGGTCTTTCCGAGGTTGTAATGGGGCTAAGGTAAGGGTGAGGATATATGTATGGCCAAGTGAGCTATAATATGAATATTTGACTAACCTAAGCTCTTACCTAACACACACACACTCTCTATGTAACTCTAAAATCATGCCTAGCTACCCATAATTCCCACTTTTACATATTTCACATACTCATATACCAAATTTCCTTAATTTCACCCCATATGCATTGATCTTTTATTAAACTTGACATCGGGGTAATTTTGTCCCCTTATTTATTTATTTATTTATTTATATTGTAATAATATATATTTTATTATTTTATTATTTTATTATTTTATTATTTTATTATTTTTTTTATTTTATTTATTTTTTTTATTTTTTTTTGAATCATAAAAGCAAACATAATATATCAATGCACATGGATTTTTAATTTTTCTGGTCTCACATGAGTATGCACCCAAATTTCCAATATTCAAATAAAGTATAAATACAATACATTCCCATTAACCCAAGTTCCCACAGTTTCCCACACTTGGTTGACACACAATCTCTATCTTAAGCTAACCAAAGATTTAATTGGGGTGTTTAATTGTTTTTCCGCTTAAGGCTAGTGATGTGGTAAAATATATAACAAATGGGGATTAAAAGGCTCAAAGTGGCTAACAAAGGTAAATGGAATGGTAGGCTATTTGGGATAAGTGAGCTAATCAAATGATGGCCTCAATCATATGCAAGCATGTAAATATACTAAACATTGGACATATAGAGTGGAATAAAATATAGATTACAATTATAGAGAAGAAAACACACAAGAATAAAATATTATGGTTAAATAATGTAACCATGTAATTAAGCTCAAATCTCACAGGTTGTGTGTTTTGAGCTAAAATTCATGTTCCAAATTACAGTCCTCAACAAGTTTAACACAAATTTTTCAATTTAAATTAGTGAAATATTATAAAATAGAGTCTTGAAAAGAAGCTCATTACTTTAACCAAGTAGTAGTAGAAGAACATGCACAAAATTAAACAAACATACAATCAAACATGCAAATACAACAACTAATAAATTAACATTGGTGTTTGAAAAAAGAAGTAACTAACCCACGGAAGTCGGTATCGACCTCCCCACACTTAAAGATTGCACCGTCCTCGGTGCATGCTAAGATGTGCAAGTGGACGGGTGGTTCCAACTGGCGCTTTTTTCCAAAGATTGTGCAGATGGACTTATCTCTCTCCCCATGTAAACGTCTTCCAGTTCCCTTCCTGGTGGCCATCTTGAAAGAAAAAGGGAAGAAAAGTAACGCAGAAATAAAGATAAGAAAATAAATAAAGTATGGGTGGGTTAATGCCACATAACGAGGGTCTCAATTACATGGTAGCTACAACATGCAAATGAGAAAACAGTAGAAGCAAATGGCATATCAATAGTGTAAAAATTGCAACAAATGAGGGAGAGGGAGTGGGTAATGCAAGATAGTATAAGTGTATATCAATGCAAATAGAATGCAAGTATCATAAAAGAATAGCATTGACTTATGAATAATAATACCCAATCAGAATAAAACAAGTCATGAAGCACCAGAATAATTCAAGAAAAGATGTAACAGTTGAATAAGAAAATTTAACACCAATGGAAAAATAATAAATTTAGAAAAAAAATAAAAATATGCACAAAATTAAAATGCAATGAATGAAAGTGTGCAAATAAATTAAGTAAAATAGAATGGAAAAGAATAGGGATGAGAAGTTGAAGAGATAAAGAAGTAGAAAGTGAGAAAGGAGGAGAAAAGGAGAGAAGAAAGAAGTAAGAATTTAAAAACGGGGCGCGACGCGTACCCGTGCTTCACGCGTACGCGTGAAAACTGAGTTGGCTGTTTGATGCGTAAGCGTCGTCCAAGCATACGCATGGGTGGTCCGAAAGTGAAATGACTCGCACGTGTCAGGGATGCGTACGCGTGGGTGATTTTGTGCCTCTAGCACAGTTCCATCGCAAGGGCAGCACAACTCTCTGTTCAGGTGCTCTTTACGCCAATTTTCATCCCCACGCGTACGCGTGAGGTACACGTACGCATGGGGTGGCTTGTGCTTCACGCACCCCTCCCGCGCAACTCTCTGTCTAGTTGCGCAGGCACATACGACGCGTGCGCGTCGTTGACGCTTGCACATCGATCTCCTTTTTTTTAATGCAGAATGCAGATGACTATGCAGAAATTATGAATGAACACGAATAAAAATAAAATAAAATAAAACTAAGAACAAAAAGGAAAGAATATACTATAGTGGGTTGTCTCTCACCTAGCACTTTTAGTTAAAGTCCTTAAGTTGGACATTTGGTGAGTCCCTTGTTATGGTGGCTTATGCTTGAACTCATCCAGGAATCCCCACCAGTGTTTGTAATTCCAATAGCCTCCGAGATCCCACACAAGTTGCATAAAGCCTTCAAGCAAGTTAAATCAAGTGACAAGGCCCCAAGAGTGTTGATTGCTAGAATGAATTCCGGGGTCCCAAATCTTGCCTTTGCACCCGTCTTCTTGTTGATCATCATGATTCTATCCAGGTGGTAAGCAATCTGAATTCTCACTAAGGCAACCAAACAGCCTCCTAGACCCATTCAATCGAGCTCTACACCAATCCTTGCACTTCAACTTTGAGTATGCAACCGTATTGAACCTTACATGACAACTCTTACCACTAACCATCTCCCTCTTACTCTTATAGCCACAAAGAGCTCTAAGTTGTCCATCCATCTCAAGCAAAGCATATTCAAGTGGGCTAATTAAGCTTAGAGATGAAAGATTTACCCACTTGGATGAAGGAATGGATGGTGATGGCTTTGGGAGAGAGGTCTCCAACAACTTTGGCAAGGTGAATTCCAGCTCCATTCCCTTGAGCTCTTCCTTGACAACTTCCACCTCTTTGCAAGCTTCTTCAGTTTCAACCTCTTCCTCTTGGTAGCTTTCTTCCAATTCAATCTCTTCTTCATTACTCACCAAGGGCATGAGAGGTTGTGATTCTTCTTCTTTAATCTCCATCTCTTGATCAACCTCTTCAAAGTCTTTAGCCATGATATGCCTTGGAGGTTGTACACCCTCTTCAACATCAAATTCAAACGTCTTGGAAGGAGGTTCTATGAATGGACTTTCCCATGGAGGTTCTGCATCTCTCAAGTCTTCAACCACTTCTTCCTCTTCAATAATTACTACTTTGTCCAGTTGTTTTAGTATAAAATCGTACTCATCCTTGATGATTTCCTTTCCATGACAACTCCTTTCAACTATTCCTTCATCTTCAAGGGTCTCTTCTACCTTCACCTTTAGGGCCTCCTCTAGCTTCTTGTGAAGTATGAGATCCATTTCGTCCCTAAGACGATCCCTTCTCTCTTGTTCCATGTCACTAGCATAATTGGGATCGTGTTGCTCTTGGGCTGATGGATGTGGGTTTTCTTCCATGGAGGGCGGTGATGGGATGGAGAGATCATTATGTGGCGGTTCAACACTCTCCATCTTTTCCACTTGTTGCTCAACACACTCATCCGTGGGAATGCTTTGTTCATTGCATGAGCCTCTTGGGCCAAACTTTTGATGGATGGTTGCTTGAAGTTGATCCATTGCTTCCTTAAGACGATTCCTTGACTCTTGCCCAGCTTGAATAACATGATTAGGATCATATGGCTCTTGGGTTGATGGATATGGACATGGTATATATGGAGGTGGTGGTTCTTGGGAGTAATTGGGTTGGAATTGGGGTGGATCTATGTACGACTCATAAGGCTTATAGGGTGGTTGATATGGTAGATAAGGGTTAGGGTCATATGGAGGTGAGTGGTGAAAAGGGACTTGTGAGTGTGGTGGTTCAAAGTTATGTTGAGGAGGGGGTTCATAGGCATATGGTGGGGCTTGTTGGTAACCACAAGGGGGTCCACCATATTCCTCATCTTGGTATGCACCCTGGAATGGCTCTTGACCATAGTAATTTGGTGGAGGTTGGTTGTCACGAGAAGGTCTACCATAACTATTGTCTTGGTATGCATCATATGACGATTGTTGGTTATAGCGCATTGGAGGGGATTGTTGCCGAAAGGGTTGATCAATTCCTCGTGGCTCCTCCCATCTTTGATTATTCCAACCTTGATGATTGTTCTCATTATAGCGCCCATTCCATACAACAACATTGGAACCAAACTCATAGCGAAAGGGGTGAGAATTCATAGTAGCAAGTAAAAATAAAAACTAATAAAAATAAGCAGTTAAATCCTAAAACTACAAAAACTAACAAATAAGCAAAAAGCAAATATTTACAATAACCAATAATAAGGCACACGTTTGCAATTCCCCGGCAACGGCGCCATTTTGACGAACGTATTTTTGCTAGTAAAGAATTCACAAAAGTAATCTCGTTTTAAGTATAGTTTCTAAACTAACAATAATCCTTTCGTACAAAAACTTGTTTGTCACTAAAGCAAACCCAATAAAATTAAACCGAAGTATTTAAACCTTGGTTCGTCTCTCAAGGAATTGCAGGGAGGTGTATTTATTATTGCTTATGGAAGATTATCTTTTTGGGGTTTTTGAATAATAAACAGGAAAAGTAAATTGCAAGAATTAAAGTAATAACTAATAAAGCTCTTAGCAAGGTATGAGAACTGGAAATCCTATCCTAGTTATCCTTATCAATTGTGATGAGAGTTGTTCATTGCTCCCACTTAGTTAACCCTTACTAAATAAAGGAAAGTTAATTGGACTAATCAATTTGATTCCTCAAGTCCTAGTTAACTCCTAAGGAAAGACTAGCTTTAGAGGGATCCAAATCAACCAGCAAATTCCAATTACCAATCAACAAAGGATTTTGATAACTCAAGTGTCACCAATTACTCAACCAAAGCCAAAAGGAGAGAAATCTAAATATTGAAAGCATCAATCACATAAATTGAAGAAAGCAACCATAAATATGAAATACCTCAAATTGCATTAAATAAAGAAATCAAATCTAGTATGGAGTTCATAAACCAAATTGGGAAAATAAGTAATTAACAAGAGAAATAGATGAACCAAAGCACTAGAATAAATAAAAGTAGAAGAGAAACTAAATTAAAGGGACATTGAACCTGGAATTGAGAAGAAGTAAACCTAACCTAAGAGGAATCCTAAAACCTAGAGAGAGGAGAGAGCCTCTCTCTCTAAAAACTACATCTAAAACCTAAAATTGTGAATAATGAGAAGTGATCTGAATGAATAAATGCATTCTCCCACTCTGTATCCTCTAATCTATATTTTCTGGACCAAAAACTGGGCCAAAAACTGGGTCAAAATAGCCCAAAAATCGCCCCCAGTGATTTCTGATACGTCCAGCACGTGGCTCTGTCACGTGTACGCGTGATTCACTCGTGCGCATTGCCTAACAGCATGAAAACTATGAAAAATTATATATCATTTCGAAGCCCCGGATGTTAGCTTTCCAACGCAACTAGAACCGCCTCATTTGGACCTCTGTAGCTCAAGTTATGGTCAGTTAAGTATGAAGAGGTCAGGCTAGACAGCTTTAGCAATTCCTTCAATTTCCTTTATTCCTTCCACTTTTGCATGCTTCCTTTCCATCCTCTAAGCCATTCCTGCCCTATAAACCTTGAAAGCACTTAACACACATATCACGGAATTGAATGGTAATAAGAGGGGATTAAACATAGCAAATTTAAGGCCAAAGAAGCATGTTTTCAATCACAGCACAAAATTAGGAAGGAAAATATAAAACCATGCAATTAGTATGAATAAGTGTGCAAAGACTTGATAAAAACCACTCAATTGAGCACAAGATAAACCATAAAATAGTGGTTTATAAATCTCTCCACACTTAAACATTAGCATGTCCTCATGCTAAGCTCAAGAGAAGCTATAAGAGAGTGAAGAGGAATGGTAAAACTTATGAAGTGCAACCTATCTATATGAATACAACTAAATGCAAAAAGAATTCTACCTACTTGATTAAAAGTAAACAAATTCTCCAAGACAAACATAAATCAAATTTTACTAATTCAAATCACACAATAAGAGACAAGTAAACTTGTAAGAAGATAGCTCATGAGAGCAGAGAACATAGAATCAAGCATTGAACCCTCACTGGTAGTGTATATGCACTCTAATCACTCAAGTGTCTAGGGTTGATCACTCTACTCTTCTATAGTCATGCTTTCTAAACTTTGTTCTTCATCTAACCAATCAACAAAAATTTAGTATACCAATGCAAACATCATGAGGTCTTTCCGAGGTTGTAATGGGGCTAAGGTAAGGGTGAGGATATATGTATGGCCAAGTGAGCTATAATATGAATCTTTGACTAACCTAAGCTCTTACCTAACACACACACACTCTATGTAACTCTAAAATCATGCCTAGCTACCCATAATTCCCACTTTTGCATATTTCACATATTCATATACCAAATTTCCTTAATTTCACCCCATATGAATTGATCTTTTACTAAACTTGACATCGGGGTAATAACTGTGCAAAGACTTGATAAAATCACTTAATTGAGCACAAGATAAACCATAAAATAGTGGTTTATCATACCTCTAGTCTGCTTGCCCCAACGTCCCTCGCCAATTGCAGGCCGCCAAGAAGGGCCTCGTATTCTGCTTGATTGTTGGACACCGAAAAGTCGAACTTGATCGATTGCTCATACACGACTCTTGTTGGGCTTTCCAGAATAATTCCTGCTCCCCCGAACGTTTGATTGGAGACTCCGTCCACGTGGAGCTTCCACCTTGTGTTCGGTGTCTCGGGAGTACTTCCCGTCACTTCGACCAGAAAATCAGCCATTGCTTGGGCCTTGATTGCATGTCTGGGCTCGTACTGCAAGTCATACTCAGACAGTTCGATTGCCCAGGTCATCATCCTGCCCGCCAGGTCGGGCTTTTGCAGCACTTGGCGGATCGCTTGGTCCGTTCTGACGATTATCTGGTGTCTTTGGAAGTACTGTCGCAACCTACGAGAGGAGGTCAGGAGCGCGTATGCTAGCTTTTCTAACTTGCTGTATCTCAGTTCTGCCCCCTGTAGCGCCTTGCTCACAAAGTAGACCAATTGCTGAATCTTCCCTTCTTCTCGTACCAGGACGGTTGCCAAAGTTTCATCAGTTACTGCCAAATACAAGAATAGCACCTCTCCATTTCGGGGCTTACCGCGTACAGGGGGTGCCGAGATGATGCTCTTGAAGTGATTGAAAGCTTCCTCGTAAGCCGGGGTCCATTCGAACACTATCCCTTTTTTCATCAAGTTGAAGAATGGCAAGGCTTTGGCAGCCGATGCGCCGAGAAAGTGGGATAGTGCGGTGAGCTTTCCCGCCAGTCTCTGCACATCCTTTACACACCTCGGGCTGTTCATCCGCAAGATTGCCTCGCATTTCTCCGGGTTAACTTCCACTCCTCTTTGGGTTATCATGAACCCCAGGAACACCTTATTCATCAGCCTCTGGTAGGTAGCTCCCGCGTTTTTTAGCCCAAACGGCATCACCTTATAGCAATATATACCCCCTGGCGTTATGAATGTCGTCTTTTCCTCATCTGGCCGGTGCATCGGTATCTGATTGTATCCGGAGTACGCGTCCATAAAACTCAGGAACCGATATCCCGCTGCCGCGTCTACGAGGGCATCGATGTTGGGAAGGGGAAAGGAATCCTTGGGGCATGCCTTGTTCAGATCAGAATTGTCCACGCACATTTTCCACTTTCCATTTGCTTTCTTGACTAAGACTACATTGGACAACCAGGTCGAGTAGTCCAATTCTCGGATGAACCCAGTTTCTAGTAGGCTGGCTGTTTGCCTGGCCACCTCATCAGCTCTTTTCTGAGACATTTTTCTTCTTCTCTGTGCCACCGGCTTGGCTTCTGCTCTCACAGCTAAGTGGTGTGACATGAACTGGGGGTCGATCCTCGGCATATTGGCCGGTGTCTAGGCGAGTAGATCGCCGTTAGCTCTGATAATTTCTTCCAAAGGCTCTTTTAAGTTATGGGGGAGGTTTCTGTTCACGAAGGTGAACTTTTCCTTTGAACCACCGACCCTGAACTTCTCGAGGTCCCCTTCAGGTTCTGGCCTGGGCTTGTCGTCGACCCTGGCGTCCAAGTCGGCTAAGAAGACCCCAGATGCCTCTTTGAATTTTTTTCTTAGGGAGAGACTGGCGTTGTCGAACGCGACTGCCGTTTCCAAATCTCCCTTGATGGATCCAACCGACCCATCGTCAGCAACAAACTTCATCATCAATAGCTTTGTACAAATCACTGCTCCAAACTAATTGATAGTTTTTCTTCCCAAGATGAGGTTGTAGGCTGTGGAGTCTCTTAGGACCATGAACTCTGCCATTACCGACCTCTTCCCTCGTCCTCCTCCTATGAATACTGGCAGGGAGACTATACCCAGCAGGTTTGATAAAGTTATCACCTAAGCCGACCACGCCGTGTTGGTGGGTCTTCAGGTCGGTGTCTCGGAGGCCCAAAGCATCAAACACGTTGCGGAACATAATGTTCGAATAAGCTCCAGTGTCTACCAGAATTCGCTTTACTAAGCATGTTCCAACTCTAGCTGTGATCACCTTGGGAGAGTTCTCTAGCAAGTCGTTAAACCATTGGTCCTCGGGCCCGAATGATATTGACGGTATCCTCCTGGAGGGAGGCACGGAGCTAGATGATGACACGGCTAAGACTTTGGCGTCTTTTCTGCTTGCCGACTTCGACCTGGGGGAACATCTCTTCCGACTATAACATTTACAATAGTGAAGCCGCACTCATTGTCCTCCTCGGGTTCCTGTCTCTGCCTCACAACGCGGTTCTTGTCGTCGCCGGAGTGGTCACGATCGCGCCTCCTTGGCTCCCTTATGAGGTGGGAAAATTTAGCCAGCTTACCTTCCCGAATCGCCTGCTCCAAAGCGTCTTTCAAATCAAAACAATCTTGGGTCTTGTGGACAAAGCCTTTGTGGTAGTCGCAATAGAGGTTTTTGTTCCCTCCAGTTCTATCCTTGAGTTTTCGGGGCTTCGATAGGATGCCCTTGTCGGCTATTTGCTGGTAGACTTCGATGATCAGGGCTGTCAGGGGAGTGTAGTTTGTAAACTTCCCTACCCGGGGAAACGGCTTGAAAGCTTTAGCTGGCCCTCCGTCCTTGGAATGCTCCTTTGTCCTTTCCTCGTTACCGGGATGACGAGCAGAGTTATACGTGGGCTGCCGCTTTTTGGCTACCACGACTTGGCTAACCTCTTCGTCATTGATATACTCTCTAGCCACATTTTGAATTTCTTGCATCGTCCACACGGGCTTGGTGGTGAGGTGCTTCCTGAAATCCTCGTTCAGCAACCCGTTCGTCAAGCATAAACTGGCCACCGAGTTCGTCAGGCCGTCAATCTCCAAGCATTCATCATTGAACCTATCCAAGTACCTTCTGATCGGTTTTCCACTTCTCTGCGTCACCCTTAGCAAGTTGATCGGGTGCTTCGCTTTGGCAATACGTGTGGTGAACTGTGCCAGGAAGGCGCGATTGATGTCTGCAAAGATTGTTACGGAGCCCTGGGGGAGAGCATTGAACCAATGAATTGTCGGTCCTGCTAAGGTCACGGGAAAGGCGCGACACTTTACTTCATCACCCACCCCTTCCTGGTTCATTCTGGTCTCGAAAGCCGTCAGGTGCTCTTGGGGGTCTTGGGTCCCATCATACCTCATATCCGTTGGCTTATCGAAGTGCTTCGGTGGCTGTACTTCGAGGATGGAGTGATGGAAAGGGGTTGCCCCCATGATTACGGGGTGTCACCTTTTTCTTGGTCTTTCTCTGCTGTCTTCTCGATTTTCCTCTACGGTATGCCTTGTTGGAGGTCGGGTGTAAATGATGGGATCTTTCCATCTTCTCGGCAACTCCCTGCTTTCTCTTTGGCTTTCTGATTCTGACTGGGGGGTCGGGGTGCGTCTGGAGCGGTCCCTTCGGGGGCTTCTCCCTCTGGCTTCCCTCCCTCGGGGAGACTGGGAACGATCTTGCCCCGGATCTTATCGGTGGCACTCTCTACTTGCTACCTCCCACTCCAGGTTTTGCACTCTGTGGCGCAGCTCCTGTATTATCATGGCGCTGTCGCTCCCCGTCCCTCCAAAGGGACGCCTCTCCTGGGAGTGCGACGGTAGGTCAGGTCGCCGCAGGGGGGACCTTGTGAGTTCTCAAGAGGAAGTCACTGAGGCCACCCTGCCGGTTCGGGGAACCATTTCTTCCCCACGTGGTTCGCCTCCATCGTCTGCCTCCACAGGGCCCAACAGAAAGTCCATTCTGGTCAGTTTCCACAGACGACGCCAATATTCGATTCTACGGGTTCCGGACGGGTCGGTGGAGCTCTGAAGATGGAATGGTAGGAACCAACCTTGGTCTGGGTCCAGGAGAAGAGGGCGGAGACTTCACGATCTCCCGAGCTGTTGCGATGTGAAGGAGTAGGGTGCCACCTACAATGACACTCCGACGCTCAAGTCAGAAATGGTGCAGATGGTGGTGAGAGAATAAAGGAGGTAGTGAAGTACCCTGGGGGAGGGGTAGGGCCCTCCCCATATATACCCTGTCAGTGGGGTGGGTCTCACAAGGATAGACCCACCTTCCTGGAACTTTCCTTGCTCCAGCTGTCAGGTAGCTGGCTTCCTGGAGGAGAGGTGTCCGGGTCAGGATCCGGACGTGCGACGCCCAGCAGACTGGCCGTTCGGGTCCGGTAGAACCGTACGCTGGGTCAGACTAGGCGGAGTGCCAGCTGGACTGGGTCGTAACAATTTGTAAATGCGAATTAATTGAATTAGTTTTTACTTTTTAGGCTAAAAGTTGGTTGGTATAGTTACTAATTATTAAAAAACGGATTTTAATCTCACAAAACTTCAAGTTCAACTCCTATAGCTAACTTGAGATAATGATAATCTATAAACTTTTCTTTAAAACGGTTAATAGAATAATTGATGTCAAACTTATTTAAATTTTGCTATAAAGAAAATTTAATTTTTTTTGTTGGTGTTGTAATGAATTTGCAAACACAAGGACTTGACGCAATGCTCATTCGACAATCGTCACTTATTTAATATATTTGTTGTGTCAAATGTGTCTTAACCAAGGTTGCGAGAACCGGACCGGTCATCGAACCGGTCGAGTTACTGGTTCAATGGTTCAATGGTTCAACCGGAGTTGAACCGTGGTTGAACCGGTTTAATTAAATATAGAGTAAAATCATAAAAAATTCAATACATAATTTTAAAAATTTAAATTCAATCATTTCTAAACTAATAAAATTTAAAATTTAACAATTTCACAAAATAAATTATTCATAATTTATCATTAAAAGTCACCATCACTTCACAAAATTAAAGCATTCTGTCTATGAAATTACCTAAATTGCAAGAAGTTTGAGCATTTCACTCATTTAGGTGTTTTCATAACAAAAATAACATCAACCACAAGCATGAAGAGCTACCATGAGCAATGGATAAACATGAGTTTCATAACTTAAACAAGCATCAAGAGACAACCCAAAGTGCATTATTCTTGAACAATTTGCCTAAACAAAGAGTGGTTCAAACTATATGGTAACTACAACATATAATTCAAACTCAAAGCATCACAGAGGCATTTAATCGAACACCTAGCACGCAATGTACAAATTTAGCATAAACAAACAAACTTCAGCTGCAATGCTTATCCATTCAACAACTTCCACACTTAATACAGCCAAACACAATAACAAATAGAAGTAACCAAGCTTATATAAGCAAGCAAAGCATCAGCCAACCGAGAAATTTCCAATTCTCAAAACTTGCAACAAACCTAGAATCTACAAACTGAACTACCTTATTCCAACAACCTAGAATCCACTAACGAAAATAAAAAATCCAACTAAACTAATGTAGAACAAACTATAGACTGGCAGAGCGTTAATGGATTCTATTGAGGCTCCTCTGTTTGGTGAAAAATCCTCAGGAATGCCGAAGACAAAAATTATGCAAGGTAGGCAGCAGCAAATTGTTGCACACAGTATAAAGGGCATGACATATCCGATAAAGCTGAAGGTAAGGAAGACTATACATAACCTGCACAGATAGAAACCTATATTGTTAGAAGACCTGAGAAAGTGAAAAATAAAGTGAAAATAAACTGTTTGAGTTATGACATTACCTAAGCATCAGATCCAAATCAAACACCAAAGGCAAGAAGCAATAAGAACAAAATGGCAAAAAAATAGAAGCAAACAATGGATGAATCATAAATTACCCCTATACTCATCACTGAAGCAAACAGAAGCAACAAAACTGGATTGAAAAATAGATTCATGAAGCACAGAAGCAGCAAAGACAGATTGAAGATTCATGAAGCGGCAAAAACAGAGGAACTAGGAAGCATGTTCAAACAGAACAGGCGAGCTCAGAAAATCAGTCTTACCGGCGAATGAGAGGCGGGCTCGGCGAGCTGGGCGAGGAGGAGGCGGCCTCAACGCGGTGGTGGTCGCGGCTGCTGTGCAGTGGTTTCGGTGGCTAATGACGAGCGCTGCTGGGTGGCGAGTGGCGACTGAGGAGCGCTGCTGGGTGGCGACGGAGGAGCGCTCTGGAATCTGGTCTCTGGAGCTTGGTCGGCGGTGGCGCTGCTGGCCTTGGTGAATGGTGGTTGAGGGGGGAAGAAAGGGGAGGCTGGGTGCTGGGAGCTTGGGGTTGCTGAGTGAGTGAGTGTCGAGTGATTAGGGTTAGGTTAGGTCTTCCGCCAGTTTCTCTTTTTTTTTTTAAAAAAAAAAAATAGCCAAAACGACATCGTTTTGCTTTTGAATATCCAAACCACTGAACCGCCAAAAAACCGGACGGTTCTTCCAGTTTTCCGGTTAACTGCCGGTTCGACTGGTTTTTTAACCGGTTCTTTGCTATCTGGTTTTTTAGGTTACCCGGACCGGCTAAGTAACCGGTTTCCGGTTTTTCCAGTTGAACCGGCCGGTCCGGTCCGGTTTTCAAAACCATGGTCTTAACAAAAAAAATTTTAAATATATTTGAATACACCTAAATAGTAAATACTATTATGTATTGGCGTGTCTAATCTTATTCTTTATTTATATTCTTAAAATTATTTTAAATATCTTATACAATTAAAAAAGACATTAAAAATATTTAATAATATTAGTTTATTTTTAATATTAAAAAAATATTATAATTCTTTTAGAATGTAGTTTTATATATATATATATCATATTCCTCTATCTTATAAAAAATTAAAATTAATGTATTTATGTGTTTTATATTGTATCGTGTCTCGTATTTATATAATATCTGGGCTTTATAGGTGATAAATATTCTATACTTGATTAGTACAAAAGATTGGTCAGCATTTTCTTTTTTTTTCTCCCTCTGATAGTACAAAGAATTTTGTCTATACCTAAATTTATCACTACAAAACAAGTAATATTCTAAGCTTAAAATCTACACTTTTTAGGTAAAAAAAAAAAGTCATCATTATACGTTAGAAACTTCAAGTTGAATAGTGATGATATTTTTTTTGAAAGAAAATCTATTTGTATTAAACTTTACAATTCAAAGTATCAAAATAGATCCAATTACATATTTCTAAGGGTGTCTCTTCCAACCACATTACATTTAACTTGGTAAGAACTACTCTTGCTAGATAATGGGCTGTTAAATTCCCCTGTCTTTTTACATGTGAAATTTTATAAAACCTGAACCTATTCAAAAGGGTTTTGCAATTATAAATAATCACTCCACAAGAATCTCCAAGTAGGTATTCAGATTTAAGGGCCTTCACCATTTTTATATTGTCTCTTTCCAACTCAATATCAAAAAAACAGTATTGAGTTGCAAATTCCAGACCCAGATAACAAGCCATGGCCTCAGTTTCTCTAATTGAAAGAGATGAGGCAATCTCCAACGTGGCAGCTGCTGCAACTATCTGGTGCACGAAATTGTGATCTCTGGTAATGGCTCCAAAAGCTTGGTGCTCTAATCTCAATTCATAATTTGTCACAACTTCGATACAACTGACCAGCAAGTGCACTGGGTCGTCCAAGTAATAAACCTTACGTGAGTAAGGGTCGATCCCACGGAGATTGTTGGTATGAAGCAAGCTATGGTCACCTTGTAAATCTCAGTCAGGTGGATATAAAACAGTTATGGAGTTTTCGAAATTAAATAATAAAATAGGGATAGAACTACTTATGTAAATCATTGGTGAGAATTTCAGATAAGCGCATAGAGATGCTTTCGTTCCTCTGAACCTCTGCTTTCCTGCTGTCTTCATCCAATCAGTCTTACTCCTTTCTATGGCTGGCTTTATGTAAGGACGTCACCGATGTCAATGGCTACTTTCAATCCTCTCGGAAAAATGGTCCAAATGCTCTGTCACAGCACGGTTAATCATCTGGAGGCATCACCCTTGTCGATGGTTGCATCCTATTCCTCTCTGTGAAAATGGTCCGATGCGCTGTCACTGCATGGCTAATCATCTTGGAGGTTCTCGATCATACTGGAATAGAATTTACTATCCTTTTGCGTCTGTCACTACGCCTAGCACTCGCGAGTTTGGAGTTTGTCACAGTCATTCAATCCCAGAGTCCTACTCGGAATACCACGGACAAGGTTTAGACTTTCTGGACTCTCATGAATGCCGCCATCAATCTAGCTTATACCACGAAGATTCTGATTAAGAGATCTAAGAGATACTCATTCAATCTAAGGTAGAACGGAAGTGGTTGTCAGGCACGCGTTCATAGGGAATGATGATGATTGTCACGTTCATCACATTCAGGTTGAAGTGCGAATGAATATCTTAGAAGTGGAATAAGTTGAGTTGAATAGAAAAACAGTAGTACTTTGCATTAATCTTTGAGGAACAGCAGAGCTCCACACCTTAATCTATAGAGTGTAGAAACTCTACCGTTTAAAAATACATAAGTGATAGAGGGTAAGCATGGCCGAGTGGCCAGCCTCCCATGGAGGTCTAGAGATCTAAAAATGATCAAAAGATACAATCCAGGATCAAAAGATGATCAAAAGATATCTAATACAATAGTAAAAAGTCCTATTTATAATAAACTAGCTACTAGGGTTTACAGAAGTAAGTAATTGATGCATAAATCCACTTCCGGGGCCCACTTGGTGTGTGCTTGGGCTGAGCTTGAAGTCTACACGTGGAGAGGTTATTCTTGGAGTTGAACTCCAGCTTTTGTGCCATTTTGGGCGTTGAACTCCACTTTGCAACTTGTTTATGGCGCTGGACGCCAGAATTGGGCAGAGAACTGGCGTTGAACGCCAGTTTGTGTCATCTAAACTTGGGCAAAGTATGAACTATTATAAATTTCTGGAAAGCCCTGGATGTCTACTTTCCAACGCAATTAGAAGCTCGCCATTTTGAGTTCTGTAGCTCCAGAAAATCCACTTTGAGTGCAGGGAGGTCAGAATCCAACAGCATCAGCAGTCCTTCTTCAACCTCTGAATCTGATTTTTGCTCAAGTCCCTCAATTTCAGCCAGAAAATACTTGAAATCACAGAAAAACACACAAACTCATAGTAAAGTCCAGAAATGTGAATTTAACAAAAAAACTAATGAAAACATCCCTAAAAGTAACCATATTCTACTAAAAACATACTAAAAATAATGCCAAAAAGCGTATAAATTATCCGCTCATCACAACACCAAACTTAAATTGTTGCTTGTCCCCAAGCAACTGAAAATCAAATAGGATAAAAAGAAGAAAATATACTATAAATTCCAAACTATCAATGAAACATAGCTCCAATCAGATGAGCGGGACTTGTAGCTTTTTGCCTCTTAATAGTTTTGGCATCTCACTTTATCCATTGAGGTTCAAAATGATTGGCATCTATAGAAACTCAGAGTTCAGATAGTGTTATTGATTCTCCTAGTTCAGTATGATGATTCTTGAACACAGCTATTTTATGAGTCTTGGCCGTGGCCCTAAGCACTTTGTTTTCCAGTATTACCACCGGATACATAAATGCCACAGACACATAATTGGGTGAACCTTTTCAGATTATGACTCAGCTTTGCTAAAGTCTCCAATTAGAGGTGTCCAGGGTTCTTAAGCACACTCTTTTTTTGCTTTGGACCTTGACTTTAACCGCTCAGTCTCAAGTTTTCACTTGACACCTACACGCCACAAGCACATGGTTAGGGACAGCTTGGTTTAGCTGCTTAGGCCAGGATTTTATTCCTTTAGGCCCTCCTATCCACTGATGCTCAAAGCCTTGGGATCTTTTTTATTTGCCCTTGCCTTTTGGTTTTAAGGGTTATTGGCTTTTTGCTCTTGCCTCTTGGTTTTAAGAGCTTTTGGCTTTTTCTGCTTGCTTTTTCTTTTTTTCTTTCTATTTTTTTTTGCCTATTTTTTTCTGCAAGCTTTGTTCTTTGCTGCTTTTTCTTGCTTCAAGAATCATTTTTATGATTTTTCAGATTATCAAATAACATGTCTCCTTGTCATCATTCTTTCAAGAGCCAACATATTTAACATTCTTAAACAACAACTTCAAAAGACATATGCACTGTTCAAGCATTCATTCAGAAAACAAGAAGCATTGTCACCACATCAATATAATTAAACTAAGTTCAAGGATAAATTCGAAACTCATGTACTTCTTGTTCTTTTGAATTAAAACATTTTTCATTTAAGAGAGGTGATGGATTCATAGGGCATTCATAACTTTAAGACAAAGTTACTAAATACTAATGATCATGTAATAAGACACAAACATAGATAAGCACTTAACATTGAGAAAACGAAAAACAGAGAGTGAGAACAAGGAATGAGTCCACCTTAGTGATGGTGGCGTTTTCTTCTTGAGGAACCAATGATGTCCTTGAGCTCTTCTATGTCTCTTCCTTGTCTTTGTTGCTCCTCCCTCATTGCTTTTTGATCTTCTCTTATTTCATGAAGGATGATGGAGTGCTCTTGATGTTTCACCCTTAATTGTCCCATGTTGGAACTTAATTCTCCTAGGGAGGTGTTGATTTGCTCCCAATAGTTTTGTGGAGGAAAATGCATTTGAGGCATCTCCGGGATCTCTTGGTGATGAGCTTCTTCATGTGCCTGTTGAGATCCATGAATGTGCTCTCTTGTTTGCTCCATCCTTTTCTTAGTGATGGGCTTGTGAGATGAATCTTTCCATCTCCCATGGCTCAGAGGTGGAAGCTTTTGTCTTCCCTTTCCATTTTCTAGAGGATTCTCCGGTCTTAGGTGCCATCAATGGTAATGGAAAAACAAAAAGCGTATGCTTTTACCACACCAAACTTAGAATTTTGCTCGCCCTCGAGCAAAAGAAGAAAGAATTAGATGAAGAAGAAGAAGAAAATATGGAGAAGAGGGGGGAGGTGTGTTTCGGCCAAGAAGGGAAAGAGAGGGTTGTGTTGTGTGAAAATGAAGAAGAATGTAAGGCTTTATATAGGGAAGGGAGGGGGGTTAAGGTTCGGCCATATGGGTGAGTTTGGGTGGGGAATTGATTTGAATTTTGAAGATAGGTGGAGTTTATTGGGTAGGTTTATGGGGAAGAGTGGGTGGATGTGAGTGGTGAAGGGTTAATAGGGAAGAGGGATGGAGGTGATAGGTGAAGGGTTTTGGGGAAGAGTATTTATTGGGAATAGAGGATGATTGAGAAGAGAGAAGAGAGTGAGTGGAGGTAGGTGGGGATCCTGTGGGGTCCACAGATCCTGAGATGATCCTGTGGGGTCCACAGATCCTGAGGTGTTCAAGGATTTATAACCTTGCACCAAATTAGGCATGTAAAATGCCCTTGCACACAACTCTGGGCGTTCAGCGCCAGGTTGGTGCCCATTTTGGGCGTTCAACGCCCATTTGTTGCCCATTTCTGGCGTTGAACGCCAGAACCATGTTTGTTCTGGGCGTTCAGCGCCAGCTCTTCTCCAGGGTGCAATTCTGGCGTTCAGCGCCCAGATACTGCCCATTTTGGGCGTTCAGCGCCAGAACCATGCTCTGTTCTGGCGTTGAACGCCAGACAGGTGCTTCCTCCAGGGTGTGATTTTTCTTCCGTTGTTTTTGATTCTGTTTCTAATTTTTTCGTTTATTTTGTGACTCCACATGATCATGAACCTAAGAAAACATGAAAAACAAAAATAAAATTAGATAAATAAACATTGGGTTGCCTCCCAACAAGCGCTTCTTTAATGTCAATAGCTTGACAGTGGGCTCTCATGGAGCCTCACAGATGTGCAGAGCTTTGTTGAAACCTCCCAACACCAAACTTAGAGTTTGGTTGTGGCCTCCCAACACCAAACTTAGAGTTTGACTGTGGGGGCTTTGTTTGACTCTGCTTTGAGAGAAGCTTTTTATGCTTCCTCTCCATGGATGCAGAGAGAGATCCTTGAGTTGTAAACACAAGGTTGTCCTCATTTATTTGAAGGATCAATTCTCCTCTGTCAGCTCTTGCTGTGGCTAGGAAAGGTCTTCCTAGGATGATGGATTCATCCTCTTCCTTTCCAGTATCCAGGACTATGAAATCAGCAGGGATGTAAAGGCCTTCAACCTTTACTAACACGTCCTCTACTTGTCCATAAGCCTGTTTTCTTGAATTGTCTGCCATCTCTAATGATATTTTAGCAGCTTGCACCCCATAGATTCCCAGTTTCTCTATTACAGAGAGGGGCATGAGGTTTATCCCTGAACCAAGGTCACACAGAGGCTTAAAGATCATGGTGCCTATGGTACAAGGTATTATGAACTTTCCAGGATCCTGTCTTTTCTGAGGCAATGTCAGTTGATCCAGATCACTTAGTTCATTGGTGAACAAGGGAGGTTCATCTTCCCAAGTCTCAATACCAAATAATTTGGCATTTAGCTTTATGATTGCACCAAGGAACTTGGCAGCTTGCTCTTCAGTAACATCCTCATTCTCTTCAGAAGAGGAATACTCATCAGAGCTCATGAATGGCATAAGGAGGTTTAATGGAATCTCTATGGTCTCTAGATGAGTCTCAGATTCCTTAGGTTCCTCAGAGGAAAACTCCTTAGTGATCACTAGACGTCCCAGGAGGTCTTCTTCCTTGGGATTCACGTCCTCCTCTCCCTCTTTGGGTTCGGCCATTTTGATAAGATCAATGGCCTTGCACTCTCTCTTTGGATTTTCTTCTGTATTGCTTGGGAGAGTACTGGGAGGGATTTCAGTGATCTTCTTACTCAGCTAGCCCACTTGTGCCTCCAAATTTCTAATGGAGGACCTTGTTTCATTCATGAAACTTACAGTGGCCTTGGACAGATCAGAGACTAAGTTTGCCAAATTAGAGGTATTTTGTTCAGAGTTCTCTGTTTGTTGCTGAGTGGATGATGGAAAAGGCTTGCTATTGCTAAACCTGTATCTTCCACCATTATTAAAGCCCTGTTGAGGCTTTTGTTGATCCTTCCATGAGAGATTTGGATGATTTCTCCATGATGGATTATAGGTGTTTCCATAAGGTTCACCTAAGTAATTCACCTCTGCTATTGCAGGGTTTTCAGGATCATAAGCTTCTTCTTCATAAGAAGCCTCTTGAGTACTGTTGGATGCAGCTTGCACTCCATTCAAACTCTGAGAAATCATATTGACTTGCTGAGTCAATATTTTGTTCTGAGCCAATATGGCATTCAGAGTATCAATTTCAAGAACTCCCTTCTTCATAGGCGTCCCATTACTCACAGGATTCCTCTCAGAAGTGTACATGAACTGGTTATTAGCAACCATGTCAATGAGTTCTTGAGCTTCTGCAGGCATTTTCTTTAGGTGAATGGATCCACCTGCAGAAGTATCCAATGACATCTTTGATAGCTCAGATAAACCATCATAAAATATATCCAGGATGGTCCATTCTGAAAGCATGTCAGAAGGACACTTTTTGGTCAGCTGCTTGTATCTTTCCCAAGTTTCATAGAGGGATTCACCTTCCTTCTGTCTGAAGGTCTGAACATCCACTCTAAGCTTGCTCAGCTTTTGAGGAGGAAAGAACTTGGCTAAGAAATCCGTGACCAGCTTATCCCAAGAGTTCAGGCTGCCTTTGGGTTGAGAGTCCAACCACACTCTAGCTCTGTCTCTTACAGCAAAAGGGAAAAGCATGAGCCTGTAGACTTCAGGATCTACTCCATTAGTCTTAACAGTATCACAAATCTACAAGAATTCAGTTAAGAACTAAAAAGGATCTTCAGATGGAAGTCCATGAAACTTGCAGTTCTGCTGCATCAGAGAAACTAGCTGAGGTTTCAGCTCAAAGTTGTTTGCTCCAATGGCAGGAATGGAGATGTTTCTTCCATGTAAATTGGAATTAGGTGCAGTAAAGTCACCAAACATTCTCCTTGCATTATTATTATTTTCGGCTGCCATCTCCTCTTCCTGTTCGAAAATTTCTGAAAGGTTCTCTCTGGATTGTTGTAATTTAGCTTCTCTTAGTTTTCTCTTCAGAGTCCTTTCAGGTTCTGGATCTGCTTCAACAAGAATATTCTTGTCCTTGCTCCTGCTCATATGACAAAGAAGAGGGCACAGAAAAATAATAATAATAATAGGGATCCTTTTTACCTAAGCATAGAGGTTCCCTTATGTGAGTAGAAGAATAAATAAATAGAAGGAGATGAGAGAGAAAGAATTTCGAAAATAATTTTTGAAAAAGAGTTAGTGATTTTTGAAAATGGTTTTTGAAAAATGTTAGTAATTTTCGAAAATTAAGATTTAAAAATTGAAATAATTAGTTAATTAAAAAGAAATTTTGAAAAAGAGGGAGATATTTTCGAAAATTAGAGAGAGAGAGAGAGAGAGAGAGTTAGTTAGGTAGTTTTGAAAAAGATAAGAAACAAACAAAAAGTTAGTTAGTTAGTTGAAACAAATTTTGAAAAGATAAGAAGTTAGGAAGTTAGAAAAGATATTTTGAAATCAAATTTTTGAAAAAGGTAAGATAAGAAGATATTTTTGAAAAGATATGATAGAAATTAGTTTTTGAAAAAGATTTGATTTTGAAAATCACAATTAATGACTTGATTTACAAGAAATCACAAGATATGATTCTAGAACTTAAAGTTTGAATCTTTCTTAACAAGCAAGTAACAAACTTGAAATTTTTGAATCAAAACATTAATTGATGATGTTATTTTCGAAAATATGATGTAAAATTAAGAAAAAGATTTTTGAAAAATATTTTTAAAATTTTTGAAAATAACTAAAAAATTGAAAAAGATTTGATTTTTGAAAAAGATTTTGAAAAAGATAAGATTTTTAAATTGAAAATTTGATTTGACTCATAAAAACAATTAGATTTTAAAAATTTTTTGAAAAAGTCAAATCTAATTTTCGAATTTATGAGAGAGAAAAAGGGAAAGATATTTTTTTGATTTTTGAATTTTTATGATGAGAGAGAGAAACATGAAAATGATGCAATGCATGAGAATTTTAAATCAAAACATGTGATGCATGCAAGAATACTATGAATGTCAAGATGAACACCAAGAACACTATGAAGATTATGATGAACATCAAGAACATATTTTTGAAAAATTTTTTAATGCAAAGAAAATATGCAAGACACCAAACTTAGAAATCTTTCATGTTTAGACACTATGAATGTAAAAATGCATATGAAAAACAAGAAAAGATGCAAAACATACAAATGCAAAGATCAAACAAGAAGACTTACCAAGAACAACTTGAAGATCATGAAGAACACTATGAATGCATGAATTTTCGAAAAATGCAAGATGAATATGCAATTGACACCAAACTTATAACATGACTCAAGACTCAAATAAGAAACACAAAAATATTTTTGATTTATACGATTTTAGGATTTTTTTTTATTTTTTTTTATTTTTTTTTCTGAAAATCATTTTGAAAAAGAAAAATAAGGATTCAAAAATTTTTAATATGAATTCCAGGAATCTTTTTAGTCTAAAGCTCCAATCAAAGGGTCAGGAATGGCTTAATAGCTAGCCAAGCTTTAGTATGTAACTCAGACATGACACGCCTAACATGCCCTATAGGCATGGCTTTACAGCCAACCAAGCTTCAACATGCTTTGTGAAACGCTAGAATTCATTCTTAAAAATTCTGAAGAAAAATATATTTTTTTTTTGAAAATATTTTTATTTTTTTTTCGAAAACTGATGAGAAATTTTTGAAATATTTTTGAAAAATTTTTGAAAATAAAATAAAAATAAAATTACCTAATCTGAGCAACAAGATGAACCGTTAGTTATCCAAACTCGAACAATCCCCGGCAACGGCGCCAAAAACTTGGTGCACGAAATTGTGATCTCTGGTAATGGCTCCAAAAGCTTGGTGCTCTAATCTCAATTCATAATTTGTCACAACTTCGATACAACTGACCAGCAAGTGCACTGGGTCGTCCAAGTAATAAACCTTACGTGAGTAAGGGTCGATCCCACGGAGATTGTTGGTATGAAGCAAGCTATGGTCACCTTGTAAATCTCAGTCAGGTGGATATAAAACAGTTATGGAGTTTTCGAAATTAAATAATAAAATAGGGATAGAACTACTTATGTAAATCATTGGTGAGAATTTCAGATAAGCGCATAGAGATGCTTTCGTTCCTCTGAACCTCTGCTTTCCTGCTGTCTTCATCCAATCAGTCTTACTCTTTTCTATGGCTGGCTTTATGTAAGGATGTCACCAGTGCCAATGGCTACTTTCAATCCTCTCGGGAAAATGGTCCAAATGCTCTGTCACAGCACGGCTAATCATCTGAAGGCATCACCCTTGTCGATGGTTGCATCCTATTCCTCTCTGTGAAAATGGTCCGATGCGCTGTCACTGCATGGCTAATCATCTTGGAGGTTCTCGATCATACTGAAATAGAATTTACTATCCTTTTGCGTCTGTCACTACGCCCAGCACTCGCGAGTTTGGAGTTCGTCACAGTCATTCAATCCCAGAGTCCTACTCGGAATACCACGGACAAGGTTTAGACTTTCCGGACTCTCATGAATGCCGCCATCAATCTAGCTTATACCACGAAGATTCTGATTAAGAGATCTAAGAGATACTCATTCAATCTAAGGTAGAACGGAAGTGGTTGTCAGGCACACGTTCATAGGGAATGATGATGATTGTCACGTTCATCACATTCAGGTTGAAGTGCGAATGAATATCTTAGAAGCGGAATAAGTTGAGTTGAATAGAAAAACAGTAGTACTTTGCATTAATCTTTGAGGAACAGCAGAGCTCCACACCTTAATCTATGGAGTGTAGAAACTCTACCGTTTAAAAATACATAAGTGATAGAGGGTAAGCATGGCCGAGTGGCCAGCCTCCCATGGAGGTCTAGAGATCTAAAAATGATCAAAAGATACAATCCAGGATCAAAAGATGATCAAAAGATATCTAATACAATAGTAAAAAGTCCTATTTATAATAAACTAGCTACTTGGATTTACAGAAGTAAGTAATTGATGCATAAATCTACTTCCGGGGCCCACTTGGAGTGTGCTTGGGCTGAGCTTGAAGTCTACACGTGGAGAGGTCATTCTTGGAGTTGAACGCCAGCTTTTGTGCCATTTTGAGCGTTGAACTCCACTTTGCAACTTGTTTCTGGCGCTGGACGCCAGAATTGGGCAGAGAACTGGCGTTGAACGCCAGTTTTCGTCATCTAAACTTGGGCAAAATATGGACTATTATATATTTCTGGAAAGCCCTGGATGTCTACTTTCCAACGCAATTAGAAGCGCTCCATTTTGAGTTTTGTAGCTCCAGAAAATCCACTTTGAGTGCAGGGAGGTCAAAATCCAACAGCATCAGCAGTCCTTCTTCAACCTCTGAATCTGATTTTTGCTCAAGTCCCTCAATTTCAGCCAGAAAATACCTGAAATCACAGAAAAACACACAAACTCATAGTAAAGTCCAGAAATGTGAATTTAACATAAAAACTAATGAAAACATCCCTAAAAGTAACCAGATTCTACTAAAAATATACTAAAAACATTGCCAAAAAGCATATAAATTATCCGCTCATCACTATCCCTTCACTATCTCTAATAACTACACCAACTCCTCCTCTTTCTCCATTATTAGTAGCTGCATCAACATTTAATTTAAAGGTGTTTGGTGGAGGAGCACTCCAAAAGTCATCACTTTGGCTATCCAATGGAGGTTCCTGAGGCAACAAAGATCTTTCTGCCATGGAATTTGCTTCGGTGAAATTTTTTTGGGCTCTCTCCAACAATATTTCTGGTGGGATTGATCATTCTCGAACACCAATTTATTTTTCCCATGCCAGAGGCTATGGAGGCTGCACAAGAAAAGTCTTTTTTCTTCTCCCCCAATTTTCTTCAAGGTTACGTCAATCCAGTCCAATAGAGGAGTTTCTTCCACTGATTCTGTTCTCAAAGTGAAGGGAGAGATAAACCAAAACCTCCTTGTCCAGTTGCAATCCTTGAAAATGTGAGATTCAGTTTCCTCTTTTTCAAAACATTTGGGACCAATTGAAATGCATCTGACTCCCCTTTTCTGTAAATTTGATTTTGTAGGCAGTGATCTATGCATGAGCCTCCACATAAAGTTCAAAGTTCTGGGTGATATTCTCATCTTCCAAAGGTGCTTCCATCGCTGCTTCTCTTCGAGGGTTGGTGCGCTACTTTGCCCTTGTTCCTGGCTGTGCTTCCTTATCAGGTGATAAGCTTTCTTCACTTCATATTCTCCAGTTCTGTTAAATTTCCAATAAAAATTATCTTCTTGTTCTTGGATATGTAATGGTAGTGCTAGGATTTGATCTGCTTCAAAAGGTAAAAAATTGTTTGTGATTAATTATTGGTTCCAAGTTTTGTTTTCCTAGTTGATAAGGTTGTCCACTATGGCTTCTTGATCAAAACTTGCTCTGGGACTCCAAATTTTGTGCCCGTTTTGATTAGGAAGCCATGGATCTTCCCAAATTCTAGTGCTCCTCCCTGTTCCTATCCTCCAAAGTCCGCCTAATTCCAGCACCCATTTTGTGCCCCAGATGCTCCTCCAAGTATAACTGGGATTGTATCATTTGTTTGCATGAAGAAAACTTTTTCTTGCAAAGTATTTGCCTTTTAGTATTCTTGTTGTCAGTGAATCAGGTCTCTTCGTTAATCTCCACCCTTGCTTGGCTAGCATGGCCTGGTTAAAAGATTCAAAACTTCTAAAGCCCAAACCTCCTTCTTCTTTTGTATTGCTAAGCTTGTTCCAACTTACCCAATGTATTTTTCTTTCCCCCTCCTTGCTGCCCCAGTAGAAATTCCTAATCATTCTCTCCAAATGGCTGCAATGACTCTTAGGTAATTGGAAGCATCCCATGATGTAAGAAGGGATAGATTGAACAACTGACTTGATGAGAATTTCTTTTCCCACTTTAGATAGAGTTTTCTCTTTCCAACCTTTTAGCTTCATCCAGGTTTTCTCTTGAACAAACTCAAAAATCTGCTTCTTGGATCTACCGACCATAGTTGGTATTCTCAAGTATTTTGAGTGACTTTCCACTGCCTTTACATTCATCCAATCTTGGATAAGCATCTGTCTGGTAGGAGGTACATTTCGGCTAAAGGAAATCTCCGACTTGTGCAAGTTAATTCTCTATCTCGAAGCTAATTGGTAGTGTGGTGCACGAAATTGTGATTCACACTTTTCACAACTCCGCACAACTAACCAGCAAGTGCACTGGGTCGTCCAAGTAATAAACCTTACGTGAGTAAGGGTCGATCCCACGAAAATTGTCGGCTTGAAGAAAGCTATGGTCATTGATAAACCACTATTTTATGGTTTATAATGTGTTTAATTGTGTGGTTTTATCATGATCTTTACCCACTTATTCATATAATTAGCATGCATTTATATTTCCTTCCAAAAATTATTACATGCTTGAAAACTTGCTTCCTAGAGACTTTTAATTATGTATTTTAATTCTCCTTTATTCCATTCGATGCCGTGATCTGTGTGTTAAGTGTTTCAGGCTTTATAGGGCATGAATGAGTTGGAGATTGGAAAGGAAGCTTGCAAAAATGGAAGGAACACAAGAAATTAAGGAGATGACCAGCGAGAAGTGATGCGGCCGCATGGCTCACGCGACCGCACGAAAGAGAGGAAATTGCAGTGACGCGGTCGCATAGCTCACGTGACCGCGCGGATTGGAATAGCACAAGTGACGCGGAGGCGTGGACGACGCGCCCACGTGGCAAAGCAAAACGCCACATGACGCGTCCGCATGAATGACGTGATCGCGTGACATGCGCGATCTGCAGAATTCGCTGGGGGCAATTTTGGGCCCTGTTTTGACCCAGTTTTCGGCCCAGAAAAGCAGACTAGAGCCAGAGAACATGCAGAAACCAAAAAAAACATTCATTCTACACAGTTTTAGTTTTTTTAGATCTAGTTTTACTCCTCCTCTAGGTTTTTCTCTCTACACATTCATAGTCTTAGGATTTTTATTTTCGATTGCTTTTTGCATTGGGATATTGAGAAGAGTTATTACCTCATCAAGACTTCGTCATTCTAGTTCGTTTTCTTTACTGGGCTTTACTCTTCCATGTCCTTTGATTTACTCAATTTTATTATTGAATTATTTTAGAATTTATTAATACAATAGTTACTTTTATTTTTAATTGATTCCTTTGAGTTTTATTTATCATGTCTTTCATTAGTTCCCTTTCCTATGTTATGAGTTCTACATTCACAATGAGCGAGTAGTTCCCTGACTTGATGGGGAGTTGATTGAAAGGAACTCTTGAATTGGAATGTTCAAAGGAGAAATTGTAATTGGGTTCATTGTTGGATGGTTCTCTAGTCACTAACGCCAATCCTTCCAAGTAAGCGGATTGGGACTTGTGAGTAGAAACATCATTCCAACTTGTTTGACTTTCCCTTATTTAGTAAGGGATAACTAAACAGAACGACCTTCAATTATCAATCAATCTTGAGAGTACTGCAACAAGAATAGGGCTTCCAACTAATCTACTCCCAGTCAAGGCTTTTATTTAAATTACTTAATTTCCCCAATTTAATTTCCTGTTTATTCAACTCAAACTCTTTCTAAAAATATCTGATTAATAAAATAGCACACCTTTCTGCAACTCGTTGGGAGACGACCTGGGATTCATACTCCCAGTATTTTAATTTTAATTTTTGTGACAACCTTTCTAAATTGATAAGCGGATTTCTGGTTGGTTAAGAACTATTCTTGCAACGCACAACTTATATCAATTCTTAATAGCCAATTTCCGCCACGTCAGTCATCTTGTAAATCTCAGTCAGGCGAATTCAAATTGTTATGAGGTTTTGATAATTAAAAGATAAATAAAACATAAAATAAAATATAGATACTTATGTAATTCATTGGTGGGAATTTCAGATAAGCGTTTGGAGATGCTTTGTTGCTTCTGAACCTCTGCTTTCCTATTGTCTTCTTCCAATCATGCATGCTCCCTTCCATGGCAAGCTGTATGATCCTCTCGGATGAAAAATACCAGGTACGATCTCTACACGGCTAATCAACTGTCAGATTTCTCGTATCGAATGAAAAATACCAAGTATAGCTACCGCACAGCTAATCATCTGTCGGTTCCCGCTAGCGTTGGAATAGGACCCTTGTCCTTTTGCACACTGTCACTGCGCCCAACATTCGCAAGTTTGAAGCTCGTCACAGTCATCCCTTCCCAGATCCTACTCGGAATACCACAAACAAGGTTTAGACTTTTCGGATCTCAGGAATGGCTACCAATTGGTTCTAGCCTCTACCACAAAGATACTAATCTCACGGACTCGGACCGTGTATTAGAGACCCAAGAGATACGCACTCAAGCTGTCGCCCAATGACTACATTGAGCTCAGATAGAACAGAAGTGGTTGTCAGGCACGCGTTCATAGAATTGAGAATAATGATGAGTGTCACAGATCATATCATTCTCCAAATTGAGGTACGAGTGATTATCTTAGAATAGAATCAAGCGTGATTGAATAGAAAACAGTAGTAATTGCATTAATTCATGAAGAACAGCAGAGCTCCACACCTTAATCTATGGGGTGTAGA
This sequence comes from Arachis hypogaea, assembly GCF_003086295.3. NCBI lineage: Eukaryota > Viridiplantae > Streptophyta > Magnoliopsida > Fabales > Fabaceae > Arachis > Arachis hypogaea. Next base: position 109,416,204 of record NC_092047.1, on the reverse strand, counting down.
AACTCCACCGTAGAAAATACATAAGAGAAAATAGTTTAGGTATGGCCGAATGTCCAGCCTCTCAAACGTGAAATATGGCATAAGGCTCTCTAATACAATAGTAAAAAGTACTATTTATACTAAACTAGCTACTAGGGATTACAGAAAATAAGTATCTAAGTGCAGATAATGCAGAAATCCACTTCTGGGGCTCACTTGGTATGTTCTTGGACTGAGCATTGAAGCTTTCACGTGAATAGGCCACTCTTCGAGAACTCCAGTTCTGGTGCCAGTTCTGGCGTTTTACTCCAGAAAAGGGTCTCTAATGGGCGTTTGAACGCCAGTTTAGGCCATTAAATCTCGGGCAAAGTATGAACTATTATATATTGTTGGAAAGCCCAAGATGTCTACTTTCCAACGCAATTGAGAGAGCGCCAATTGGGTTTCTGTAGCTCCAAAAAATCCACTTCGAGTGCAGGAGGGTCAGAATCTAATAGCATCTGCAGTCCTTTTTCAGCCTCTGAATCAGATTTTTGCTCAGGTCCGTCAATTTCAGCCAGAAAAAACCTGAAATCACAGAAAAACACACAAACTCATAGTAAAGTCCAGAAATGTAATTTTTGCATAAAAACTAATAAAAATATAATAAAAAGTAACTAAAACATACTAAAAACTATGTAAAAACAATGCCAAAAAGGGTATAAATTATCCGCTCATCACAATACCAAACTTAAATTGTTGCTTGTCCCCAAGCAACTAAAAACAAAATAGGATAAAAAGAAGAGAAAATACAATAAATCTCAAAAATATCAATGAAGATTAGTTTCAATTAGATGAGCGGGACTAGTAGCTTTTTTGCTTCTGAACAGTTTTGGCATCTCACTTTATCCTTTGAAGTTCAGAATGATTGGCATCCATAGGAACTCAGAATTTAGATAGTGTTATTGATTCTCCTAGTTCAGTATGTTGATTCTTGAACACAGCTACTTTATGAGTCTTGGCCGTGACCCTAAGCATTTTGTTTTCCAGTATTACCACCGAATACATAAATGCCACAGACACATAACTGGGTAAACCTTTTCAGATTGTGACTCAGCTTTGCTAGAGTCCCCAGTTAGAGGTGCCCAAAGCTCTTAAGCACACTCTTTTTGCTTTGGACCACGACTTTAACCGCTCAGTCTCAAGCTTTTCACTTGATACCTTCACGCCACAAGCACATGGTTAGGGACAGCTTGATTTAGCCGCTTAGGCCAGGATTTTATTCCTTTGGGCCCTCCTATCCATTAATGCTCAAAGCCTTGGATCCTTTTTTACCCTTACCTTTTGGTTTAAAGGGCTACTGGCTTTTTCTGCTTGCTTTTTCTTTTTCTTTCCTCTTTTTTATTTTTTTCGCATTTTTTTCGCAAGCTTTGTTTTTCACTGCTTTTTCTTGCTTCAAGAATCAATTTTATGATTTTTCAGATTATCAGTAATATTTCTCTTTTTTCATTATTCTTTCAAGAGCCAACAATTTTAACATTCATAAATTTCACTATCAAAAAATATGCACTGTTCAAGCATTCATTCAGAAAACAAAAAGTATTGCCACCACATCAAAATAATTAAGCTAATTTCAAGATAGAATTCAAAATTTATGTACTTCTTGTTCTTTTTCAGAAAACAATTTTTTTATTTAAGAAAGGTGAAGGATTCATAGGACATTCATAGCTTTAAGACATAGACACTAAACACTTATGATTATGTAATAAAGATACAAACATAGACAAAACATAAAGCATAGAAACCGAAAATAAGATAGAAGGGAGTAGAAGAAGAATGATGCAATTAATTTTTAAAACTATTACTGTATACAAGAAAAATTAAAAAGAGTTGAAAAGAATTTGAAAAGATATGTAAGTTTTGAAAACGTTTTGGAAGGAATTGAAAAGAATTGAAAAAGAATTAAAAAGAATTGGAAAGATTATTAATTTTTAAAAATAGAAATTGAAATATGAATGTTTAAAATATGTTTGATGCAAAAAATTATGAATTAAAACATGAAAAATTGAAAAAAATTCGAATTAGAAACAAAATTACCTCCCTTATGTCATCCTGGTGTTAAACGCCCAGAATGCTATCTATTCTGGTGTTTAACGCCCACTTGACTGCCATTTTTGGAGTTTAATGCCCAGCCAGATACCCTGGCTGGCGTTAAACGCCAGGAATCCTTCTTTACTGAGTATTTTTCTGAACGCCCAGAATGCTGCCTGCATGGGCATTAAATGCCCATTCTGCTATCCTTACTGGCGTTTAAATGCCAGTAAGTCTGTCCTCCAGGGTGTACTATTTTTGATGTTGTTTTTGATTTTGCTTTAATTTTGTAGTTATTTTTATGACTTCACATGATCATCAACCTAAAGAAAACATAGAATAACATTGGAAAACAAATGTCTATAAAATTAAATATTATTAAATAACATTGGGTTGCCTCCCAATAAGCGCTTCTTTAATGTCAATAGCTTGACAGTGAGCTCTTAGAGAGCCTCACAGAGACTCAGAGCTTGATGATGGCCTCCCAACACCAAACTTAGAAGTTGAGTGTGGGGGCTCTGTTTGACTCTGTAGTGAGAGAAGCTTTTCATGCTTCTTCTCCATGGTTACAGAAGAAGATCATTGAGCCTTAAACACAAGGTAGTCCTCATTCAATTGAAGGACTAACTCTCCTCTGTCCACATCAATCACAGCTCTTGCTGTGGCTAGGAAGGGTCTTCCAAGGATAATGGATTCATCTTCATCCTTCCCAGTGTCTAGGATTATGAAATTTGCAGGGATGTATAGGCCTTCAACCTTCACTAAAATCCTCTACAAGTCTATAAGCCTGTTTCATTGATTTGTTTGCCATCTCTAGTGAGATTCTTGCAGCTTGTACCTCAAAGATCCCTAGTTTCTCCATTACAGAGAGTGGCATGAGGTTTATACCTGACCCTAGGTCACACAGAGCCTTCTTAAAGGTCATGGTGCCTATGGTACAGGGTATTAAGAACTTTCCGGGATCCGGTTTCTTCTGAGGTAATTTCAGTTGAACCAAGTCATTCAGTTCATTGATGAGCAATGGAGGTTCATCCTCCCAAGTCTCATTACCAAATAACTTGGCATTCAGCTTCATGATTGCTCCTAGATACTGAGCAACTTGCTCTTCAACAATATCTTCATCCTCTTCAGAGGAAGAATACTCATCAGAGCTCATGAACTGCAGCATTAAGTTCCATGGAATCTCTATGGTCTCTATATGAGCCTCAAATTCCTTTGGTTCCTCAATAGGGAACTCTTTATTGGTCAGTGGACGTCCAGCAAGGTCTTCCTCAATGGAAATCACTGTCTCTTCCTCCTCTATAGGTTCGGCCATTTTGGGTATATTGATGGCATTGCACTCTCTCTTTGGATTCTCTTCTGTATTGCTTGGGAGAGTACTTGGAGGGATTTCAGTAACTATTTTACTCAGCTGACCCACTTGTGCCTCCAAATTTCTGATGGAGGACCTTGTTTCAGTCATGAAACTGAGAGTGGTCTTAGTTAGATCGGAGACTATGGTTGCTAAGTCAGAGAGGCTCTGCTTAGAATTCTCTGTCTGTAGACCTTGGGATCAACCCCATTGGTCTTAACAGTATCACAGATTTGCAAGAATTCAGCTAAGAACTAATGAGGATCTTCCAATGGAAGTCCATGAAACTTGCAATTCTGCTGCATTAGAGAAGCTAATTGAGGCTTAAGCTCAAAGTTGTTTGCTCCAATTGCAGGAATTGAGATGCTTCTTCCATAGAAGTCGGAAGTTGGTGCAGTAAAGTCACCAAGCATCTTCCTTGCATCTCTAGCATTGTTGTTGGGTTCGGCTGCCATGTTTGCTTCTTTTTTGAAATTTTTTGTAAGGTCCTCTCCAGAGTGTTGTGCTTTAGCTTCTCTTAGCTTTCTCTTTAGAGTCTTTTCAGGTTCAGGATCAGCTTCAATAAGAATATTTTTATCCCTGTTCCTACTCATATGAAAAAGAAAAGAACAGAAAAGAAGAGGAATTCTCTATGTCACAGTATAGAGATTCTTTTATGTGTCAGAGAAAAAGAAGAATAGAATGAAGAAGGAAGAAATTCGAACACAAAGAGAGAAAGGATTCGAATTATGAGTAGAAGAGAAGTGTTAGTAAATAAAATAAATAGAAAGAGATGAGAGAGAGAGAGAGAGAGAGTATTCGAATAGTAATTAAAAAAAAGAAAAATATTTTTTTGTTTTTATTTTAATTATAAGTTAAAATTCGAAACTTAAGAAAAGAGATAAAAGCAAATTGAAAACTAAATAAATTAATTAATTAAAAAGATTTTTGAAAAACTTGTTAGTTAATTTTCGAAAATGAGAAGTGAAAAAGTAGTTAGGTGGTTTTGAAAAAGATAAGAAATAATAAACTTTTTAAAATTAAAACAAACAAATCAAGTAGTTAGTTGAAAAAGATTTGAAAATAAATTTTAAAAAGATAAGAAGTTAGAAAAAGATTTTAAAATTAAAATTTTAAAAAAGATATGATTGACATTTATTTTGAAAAAGATTTGAAAAAGAAATTAAAAAGATTTTATTTTTAAAATTAAAGTTGATAACTTGACTAACAAGATACTAAAAGATATGATTCTAGAATTTAAAGATTGAACCTTTCTTAACAAAAAAGTAACAAACTTGAAATTTTTGAATCAAAACATTAAATGTTAGCAATAATTTCGAAAACATGAAATAAAAAATGAGAAAAAGATTTTGAAAAATTAGTTTTAAAATTTTTCGAAAATATTAAAAGATAAATGAAAAAGATTTTGAAAGATTTTAAGAAAGAATTCGAAAATATTAAAAGAAAAATGAAAAAGATTTGATTTTGAAAAAGAATTGAAAAGATAGAATTTTTAAATTGAAATTTTGACTTGACTAATAAGAAACAACTAAATTTTAAAAATTTTTTACCAAGTCAACTCAAAATTTCGAAAATTATGAGTAAAAGAAGGGAAAGATATTATTTTTTATTTTTTTGGATTAATGAAGAAAGAGAAAAACAACAAAATGACACAAGACATAAAAATTTAAGATCAAACCAAGAAAAATATGCAAAAACACTTTGAATGTCAAGATGAACACCAAGAACACTTTGAAGATCAAGATGAACATCAAGAACATATTTTTGAAAATTTTTAAGAAAAGAAAGACATGCAAGACACCAAACTTAAAAATTTTTAATGTTTAGACACCATGAATTCGAAAATGCACAAGAAAAACAAGAAAAGACACAAAACAAGAAAGTTTAAAGATCAAACAAGGAAAATCATCAAGAACAACTTGAAAATCAAGAAGAACAAAATGCATATATTTTCGAAAATTTAAGAAAAATTAAAACATGCAATTGACACCAAACTTAAAATTTGACATAATACTCAAACAAGAAACATAAATTTTTTTTTGTTTTCATGGTTTTATTAAATTTTTTTGTATTTTTTTCGAAAATAAAAATAAAAATAAAAAGCTTAAACATAAAATAAAATTATCCAATCTAAGCTACAAGATGAACCGTCAGTTGTCCAAACTCGAACAATCCCCGGCAACGGCGCCAAAAACTTGGTGCACGAAATTGTGATTCACACTTTTCACAACTCCGCACAACTAACCAGCAAGTGCACTGGGTCATCCAAGTAATAAACCTTACGTGGGTAAGGGTCAATCCCACGGAGATTGTCGGCTTGAAGTAAGCTATGGTCATCTTGTAAATCTCAGTCAGGCGGATTCAAATTGTTATGAGGTTTTGATAATTAAAAGATAAATAAAACATAAAATAAAATAAAGATACTTATGTAATTCATTGGTGGGAATTTCAGATAAGCGTTTGGAGATGCTTTGTTGCTTCTGAACCTCTGCTTTCCTATTGTCTTCTTCCAATCATGCGTGCTCCCTTCCATGGCAAGCTGTATGATCCTCTCGGATGAAAAATACCAGGTATGATCTCTGCACGGCTAATCAACTGTCGGATTTCCCGTCTCGGATGAAAAATACCAAGTACAGCTACCGCACGGCTAATCATCTGTCAGTTCTCGCTAGCGTCGGAATAGAACCCTTATCCTTTTGTACACTGTCACTGCGCCCAACATTCGCAAGTTTGAAGCTCGTCACTGTCATCCCTTCCCAGATCCTACTCGGAATACCACATACAATGTTTAGACTTTTCGGATCTCAGGAATGGATGCCAATTGGTTCTAGCCTCTACCACGAAGATACTAATCTCATGGACTCGGTCCGTGTATTAGAGACCCAAGAGATACGCACTCAAGCTGTCGCCCAATGACTACGTTGAGCTCAAATAGAACGGAAGTGGTTGTCAGGCACACGTTCATAGAATTGAGAATAATGATGAGTGTCACGGATCATATCATTCTCCAGATTGAGGTACGAGTGAGTATCTTAGAATAGAATCAAGCGTGATTGAATAGAAAACAGTAGTAATTACATTAATTCATGAAGAACAGCAAAGCTCTACACCTTAATCTATGGGGTGTAGAAACTCCACCGTAGAAAATACATAAGAGAAAATAATTTAGGCATGGCCGAATAGCCAGCCTCTCAAACGTGAAATACGGCATAAGGCTCTCTAATACAATAGTAAAAAGTGCTTTTTATACTAAACTAGCTACTAGGGATTACAGAAAATAAGTATCTAAGTGCAGATAGTGCAGAAATCCACTTCCGGGGTCCACTTGGTGTGTGCTTGGGCTGAGCATTGAAGCTTTCACGTGCATAGGCCACTCTTGGAGTTAAACACCAGCTTGGGTGCCAGTTTGGGAGTTTAACTCCAGTTCTGGTGCCAGTTCTGGCGTTTTACTCTAGAAAAGGGTCTCTGATGGGCGTTTGAATGCCAGTTTGGGCCATCAAATCTCGGACAAAGTATAGACTATTATATATTGCTGGAAAGCCCAAGATGTCTATTTTTCAAAGCAATTAAGAGCGCACCAAGTGGACTTCTGTAGCTCCAGAAATTCCACTTAGAGTGCAGGAGGGTCAGAATCCAACAGCATCTGCAGTCCTTTTTCAGCCTCTGAATCAGATTTTTACTCAGGTCTCTCAATTTCAACCAGAAAATACCTGAAATCATAGAAAAACACACAAGCTCATAGTAAAGTCTAGAAATGTGATTTTTGCATAAAAACTAATAAAAATATAATAAAAAGTAACTAAAACATACTAAAAACTATGTAAAAACAATGCCAAAAAGGGTATAAATTATTCGCTCATCATAGTGTTTAAGAATCTCTATCAGTACTTGAATGCTCTGATCTATTGTTCTCAAAAAAAGGATACTATCATCCGCAAAAAGGAGATGGGTAATTTTTGGTGCCTGTCTTGCAATCTTGATCCCTTGTATAGCTTTCCTTTCTTGTGCTTTCTTTAGAAGATCGGAGAAAACTTCAGCGCACAAGATAAAAAGATAAGGAGATAACGGGTCTCTCTGCCCGATTCTTCTTCCGGGATTAAACTCTTTAGATGGACAGCCATTTATCAAAATAGAGAAGGATACTGTTCTTATGCTTACCCAAATTAGATCAATCCATCTTTGTGGGAAGCCCATAGATCTGAGCACTTCAATGAGAAAAGACCACTCAATCCGGTCATAGGCCTTCTCCATATCTAACTTCACTCCCATGTATCCCTTGTTGCCCTCCTTTTTTTCTTCATGAAATGAAAGATCTCAAATGCTGCTAGACCATTATCTGTTATAAGTCTTCCTGGTGTAAAAGCACTTTGGAATTCTCCTATAATGTCTGGCATGATCAGCTTTAGCCTATTTGCAATTGTCTTTGTCACAAGCTTGAAAAAACATTGCATAGAGATATTGGCCTGTAATTTTTTGTGTGGCTCGGGTGTTTGATTTTAGGGATGAGGCAGATAAAGGTTTTGTTCACCTCTGAGGGATCTCCTACATTATTAAGAACATTGAGTGTCCACTTTGTCAAATCTTCTCCCACTGTATTCCACATCTTTTGGTAGAAAAGAGTCGGTAATCCATCAGGCCCTGGTGCCTTTGTTGGGTGCATTTGCACTACAAGAAAATGGAATATTTGTAACAAAAAATTTGTATCAAATTTAAAATTATTACAAAAAATAGTATTTTGTAATAATAATTAGTGATTGTTACAAAAGGATAATGTTTTGTAACAACTTGTTTATGATAATATTTTGTAACAACCTGTTTTATTTTGTTACAAATTATGTTAGTTTTGTAACGAGATGGTGTTTTGTTACAAAATATTGTAATATTTTGTAACAAAAAAAAATAAGTTGCAAAAATTCAAAATATTTTGTAACAAAATATTTTTTTGTTTCAAAAACTCCAATTGTTTTGTAACAAAACAACTTTCTGTTTCAAAAACTCCAGTTATTTTGTAACAAAAACATAATTTGTCACAAAATTCAATATTGTTTGTAACAAGTTAATTATTTGTCTTAAAATATAAGTATATTTTATAACAATTTTTTTTTCAAAGTGTTAAACACTTTAAGAGTAAAAAAAAATTGTGTATATATATTTTTTTAAATAATTTTATTTTATTTCAAAAATTAAAATTTTTTATATAGTGTGTATTTATTAAAAATTTTAGAAGATCTTATTAAGAACTAATTTAGATTTATTTATCATTAAGTATTTTAATCTCTGAAATTATTCTATTAAAGATAATTAAACAAATTCTGATTAATTGAGTTTAAAATAATTTAAGATTTTATCTGATTTTATATGATTTGGTTTAAATATTTTAGATTTTAGAATTTAATACTTTAATTTTTATAAACAAAGAAAATTAATTATATTATCTCTAATACTTTAATTAGAATATTTTATTAAAATTAATTTGTAAATTTATGATTAAATAATATTTTTTTAAGATAAAGAAAGTTAATTGTATTATCATGTATTTTCAATTAGAGTAATTTATTAAGAATCAATAAGTATTTTTATATCACAAATAATATTTTAAAGTTTAGAGATTAAGTTAGTTTTTCAAATATTAATACTTTATACTCTAATTTTATTAAAAATATTTTACTCAAATTAAATCCAAAATTTCTAATTTTATACACAAACCCTAACCCTTTTACCCCACCGTCTTATTGTCATTCACCACTGCCATCCCTTCCCAAAAACCCAATACTCAGCTGCTTTTGAAAACAAACAAAAATAAAGAAAGAAAGAAAGAAAGAAAGAAAGAAAGAAAGAAACAGAGGGAGCGAAGAGGAGAAAGGGGGAAAAGAAAGGGAGACGTCATCGCTGCTGCCACCGTCGAGGGAGAGAGAGCACGTCGCGAGCCAGAGACGCCGCCAGGGAGAGGAGGAGCCGTTGTGCTCTGCCGATGACCAGCTGCCGTCGAACTTCGAAGAGAGAAAGACAGTGCGCGAAGATGAGAGAGAGGGGAAGCCAATCCTGTCACCGCCACCGCACCCAGTCGCCGTCAACGTTACGAGAGCTCGTCGCTGTCACTGGCGAGGGTCGTCGCCGCTGCTGTTGCTGAAGCCACTGTCTTCGTTAGTTACTCAGTCTTGTCTCCGTTTTTGGTCCTCCTTGTGTGCCGAAGTCACTGCTACAGTGATGGGTGGTCGTGGGGTTGCTTGTGCTTAAACAAAGCTATTACTGCTGCTGCTCCCTGTCGTTTGTTCCTTTCAAGTTTTAGTAAGTTGTCCTTGTTCCAAAACCCTTATTGTTACCGTTCTGTTTTCATGGTTGATTGAGAATGCTGAGATGTTAATATGTTAGAGTTATGTCAATACCACTGCAAATTGTTCACTGGCATTGCCGTTACTGATCCGATTTAAGGCTATTGCTGCTGCTGCTGCGGGTTAGAACGAAGTTGAAGTCATGCTTAATTTTGTGGTTTTCGACTAACTGAGGTAGGGGATTTATTTTAAAAATAAATGTTTTAAGTTATGAATGCCAGTAAAATTAAATGAGTAACTGTAAATGATTTATGATTGCTTTGTGTGAATAATTGTTAGTATTGAGTTGAATCATAGCTGTAATTGGTGATTGGTTTAATGATTTAATGTAATGATTATTGATGATGTTGTGTATTTTGAAGTTATACTTGCTGCTAGTACTTGTTGATGTTGATTTTGTGTATGGAATGTTGCTATGGCTGCTGGAAATTGATTTTATGAATCAGAACTTGAGATATGTTGTTATAGATGAGATGCTGAAGAATGGATGCTGTGATAATATGGTTACGTTGCACCTATGATATGAAATTGTGATATATTGAATTAAGAGTTCTTGGACAACTTTGGTTAGTCAAAAGAAAGTTAGAAATATGGTTTTAGATGAATCCTAGGCTTGAATATAGGAATTGGTATGCGAGGTTGTTGGAAATACTTTGTGCAGAATTTCTGCAGAAAACTGCATAATTGGCAGCAGAACGAATGACTTTTTGGGAGTAGTCCAGACCTAATTTTTGGATGAAACTATTTTTCTGTAAAACTTTAGTGTGTCTTGAATATTCCATAAAAATTTCAAGGAATTTGGCCAAGTGGTTTGGAAGATATGATTTTTGAAAATTTAGTGGTTGCTGCAGATTTTTCTGGTTTTCTGGTTCTGCAGCACCAACTTCCAAACGCTATAACTTTTAATTTAAACAGAATTTTGAGTTGATTTCAAAAGGATTTTAAAGATCTATCAGTCTATTTTAAGTGAGTACAAGTTTCATGTTCATATCTATTTTTTAGACTTAGATAAGTCACTTGGAAGGTCGGTTGTTTGCTGAAAACTCTGAAATGGTTTATGAAAACAGGGCTCCACTTCCAATTGATAATTAATTAATCAAATGAAGTGATATGAACCTGAATCCTGATAATATAAACTTCATTTTTAATTGATCCAATGTTGAGTACTGTTGTTGTGTGCTTGTTAATACCACCAATACTTACTGATTTTAATTGTTCATTGCTTAGTCATGGTGATTCTTTTAATTATTGAATGCCAATGATATTTTTTCTTATAAATGATAATGAGTAATAGTTTGGGGTTTGGCTTGAAGCCTGAAACTTAATTGAACTAATTGTATTTGCCCACCTATCTGCAGTGGCTGAAGATGATGCTTTCTTGGTCAAGCAAATTGGCCAGAGTTTCCGGTATTCTAAAATAGAGGTATATTCATCTTATATTCATGAATAGTCAGTTTTGTTCCTTGTTAACATACATGCATCATCTATGTATGGAAGACTAAACATAGATCAAATCCATTTTCTTATCAAGGCAAGAAGGGAGGAACAAATCCAAGCTGCTCATGACGAAGCCATGTTTGGTGCTTCAGCACTTCCACCTCCTACCAGTACTGACAGTGAGCCTGAAAGGGAGAATGAGAAAGAAGTTGATAAAAAAGCTGTTGTTACAAGCCCCTTAAGTGAAACGGTAAGTGGTTTTACTGCAGACTTATGTGGATAAGCATGATGAGTCATTTAAGTAATCCTTGTATTTGTGTGTGCATTTGTTGTTGAATAATTTCTCACATTAAGTTATTATTGCTGCTCTATACTTGCTGTTGGTTGCTGCTGATTTTCCCCCCTCATTGCTTGCTTGTTGAATGATTGTTAAATTCAATGAGAAAGGAAATGCTACTGAGTTATTGTTGTTTGTGTTGGAGTAGATGATGGTTGCTGAACTGAGATTAGTTTTTATTGATAAATCTGTTGCTGAAATCGTTTAGTTTGGCTTGATTGATTTTCTATTGAATTAATGGATAAACTGCTGTGCCCCTGCTGCTTGCAAGTGTAATGGTTATTGACTTCAATGAATAGAATGCTGCCTGAATCCATTACCTTTGTTCATTTTACTGTTTTGGGTGCTGTATGATGGACCATTGATTGCTGTTCTGCTGAGTGCTGCTCTACTTCTTGGTGGTTGGATTGGTTTTAATTGTTTCCTCATGTTTTCTTGCTGGAATTGGCTTATTTACTTCCTTCCTATGAATTCATTATGATTTTTTGTATTTTTAACTCTCAAAGAATTCATATGGAATTTGAATTGATTGATTGAAATTGTGAAATAGGCAAATTTACTGCTGAAATGCTGCCGAAATTTATCTTAAGCTGTTTTCAATATTCATCTTTGATTCTATTAATTGATTGAGTTGGTATTTAATTGCTTTTGGTTTTCAACTGTTGCTAAGCTCAATTGATTGATTATCCGGTTAAGTGCTTCACTGTTTTGGTTGTTGGAAGCTGGAAGCTTGGGTTTTGTTATTCACTATTTGGTTGTTGTCCTATTTGGTTGCTCAATTAAACTGCATTGTGTTGTTTGAGAAAACAAGTTCTATTTGACGAATTTCTGTGTCAAAATAGACCCTTGTTTGCTACATGATTTCTGACTGCCTCAAGATATTTCTTTTGACTATACACCTAACTTTTTGTTTCGAATTTTCTTATTTATAGGAGTGCTGAAATGGTGACCACATGCTACTTTGAGGGCTCAAGAATATTTGATTCATAGAGACACTAATCTATGTTAGAACTTTTAACTTTTGGTTGAACTTGTGCAAGACATATAACTTGTAGAACTAATCAATGTACTCACTAATGTTATTTTGTTTTAAAACAATTTTAGCTAAATGAGACATGTTTGAATTATATATGTTTTTACATATTATATAAATGTAGATTTGCTTAATAAAATAGTTAATATATTAGTTAATTAAAAAAATGTTACAAAATAATTATTTTACTTTTGTAACTAAAGAAAAAAATGTTACAAAATCAAGTTATATTTTGTAACAAAATTTTTTGATAGGAAAAAATAGATTGTCATGAAAAATACCTTGAAGATCAAAATTTGTTACCACTTTTGTAACGGCTTCTGGTTTTTTGTATCAGAAAAAATTGTTACAAAACATCATATTGAATTGTAACAGTTCCATTTTTCATTACAAAAACTTTTTGTAACGGGACTTACTGCAACGGCCCCTTTTTTTGTTACAAAAAACTTTTGTTTCAAAATTTCGACGTTTTGTAACAATTTTTTTTGTTACAAATACGCCTTTTTCTTGTAGTGTTGGTTCAAGGCTATCTTGACTTTTTTGGAAAAATCGCTTTGAATTATATCTAATCTCTCTTGTGTTATCCTTCCCTCAATAACCTCATCTGTTTCTTCAATTTTCTCTGTGTTTTCAGCAGCAAACAGCCTCTTAAAATAGGTTATCATCACCTCTTCAATTTTTTCTTCTTCTTCATAAATTACTCTTGCATCATCTGAAATTTTCTGTATTCTATTTCTTCTCTTCCTTTGAGATATTTTTTTATGGAAGAAACTTGTATTCCTATCCCTTGCCTTTAGCCAATTTGCTCTTGACCTTTATGACCACCAGATTTCTTTTTGCTTTAGGAGCTCATCCAATTCTTCTTGGGTTTTCTTTGATTGTATCATTGCTGCCTGTGTTTGATCTCCAGCTTGCACTTCTTGTAGCTTTTTCTGCTTCTCTCTAATGGCCTTTGGAATCTGACCGAAGTTCTTTTTGCCCCACTCCTCTAACGATTTGCTACAGTTTCCTAGTTTTCCTTGTAGATTAGGTGCTCCTGGTATCCATGTTCTCCTTACTACCTCTTCACACTCTTCATTTTCCAACCATACATGCTCAAATCTAAAAATATGTGTTCTCTTTGTCTTTCATTCTGATTCTCCCAGCATATCTACAAGTATCAGGCAATGGTCCAATTTATATCTTTGAAGATGCTGGACTACCGCTCTTGGAAAAGCCTCCCTCCAATCTATATTGGCAATAGCTCTATCGAGTCTCTCTTGCACATTCTGATTTCTAGGTTGGTTATTGGACCAAGTACAATTATGTCCTACAAAGCCTAAGTCAAGAAGTTCATTTACCTCTAAGGCTTCTTTGAATCCTCTGGTTTGTGTATAGGTCACCGGTAGTCCTCCTTGTTTTTCTCTTTGTTCCAGCACTTGGTTGAAGTCTCCAAAGACCATCCATGGCATGTTGTTGGACTGGCCAAGAGAATTAAACAATTCCCAAGATTTGTGCTTGTTGTTTGATTCTGGACATCCATAAAAGCCTGTGGCTCTCCAAAGATTGCTGGCTCCTTCTATTTGAATTACCATATCTATATGATTTGAGGATATTGAGATTATCTCCACTGTTGTATTTTTCCCCCCATATAACTGCCAGCCCTCCTGATCTAATTCTTCCTTCTCCTTCACAGTCTACCCCTATAATATTATCAAGCCCACCTTTTCTTCTTAATCTACTTACTTCATCTGCCTTCTTCCTTGTTTCCATTAGAAAAACAAGGTTGGGATCTTTTTGGCTTACGAGCTTGTTCAAAGCTCTAACTGCCCATGGGTTCCCAAGCCCACGGCAGTTCCGGCTTATTAGCCTCATTGATCTCGGCAGGGCTATTTTGCAGCCTCTGCCATTGGGGTGCTAGGTTGGTGCTTTTTTGGTTGAGTCTCCTCTTCTACAATCTCCATCAGTGCTCTTTCTCCAAGCTTCCTCTTCCCTTATGGATTTATTTTCTCTTCCCTACTGCTATGTTCTTGCACAACATCTCGAACCATTCTTTTCCCCTTCTTCTTCTCTCCTTTCTCCTTTTTATTCTCTGATTTTTTTACATCTTTGCTGTTGTCTCCTTCTGGAACTTCTTTCCTTGTATCCTCCTTTTGCACTTCTATGTTTTGTATCTTTAGGACTGCAAGTTCTATTTCTGTTTTTCTTGTCTTCCATGATTCTTTCTCTTCTATTTGTTTCTGCTTTTCCTTCCCGATTTCTTTATGAGCTTCCTCTCTGCTGGATTCAATATCTTTCCCTTTCACCTTTTCTGCCTCTCTAAAATCTGACATTGTAAGGTTTTCCAGCTTGCTTAACAATTTTTCTTGGTTTCTTCTAAGTTTTCCTTCCTGCTATGGATTGTCCTTTTCCCTCTCTTTCTTCTTACCTGTTTCTTCTTTTTCTTCCACCTTCATTCCGAATGTATCAGCTCTTATCCAGTCACCCAACTCTTTCGACTGCCATTTTATACCTTCTTCTGACACCTCTTTCTTCTCACAGTTTCTTTCACCGTGTCCTAGCATCCCACAGAAATAGCAGAAAGTTGGGAGCTTCTCATACTTGAAATCCACCCAGGTTATGCCATCTTTTATGCTTCCAATATTGACTCCATTTTTTATTGGTTTATTTATTTTCATTCTCACTTTTGCTTTGATGAACTGTCCCTGCCCATTTCCACTTTCAAATACGCTGCATTCTACTACTTCCCCTATAGTTACTGCGAGTTTCTTTCCCAGTTTTACAGTTTTGTAGTGTTCTGGTAGTTTCCAAATCTGCACATTTACCTCTGTCTCTGAGAAGTCCATTTCTTCTGGAATGATGTTCCTTTCCCATTTCTCCAGCAGAAGCCACGAGTTTCTGAAAGTCCATGGGGTTCCTTTTAGTGCTCTCTTCATATCTCCCTCCTTTTAAAAAAGAACTGGTACAGTTTACTCTGGATCTCTTTCATCTGGAAGCCTTTTGGTTTTCTCCATATATTATACATGGCACTTTGTACCCAGTTTGGGTTGATAGATTTTTCAGTGATTAATTTTCCCACAATGCTATATTTGCATTTTTGGACTCCTTCTTCAATGTCTTTGATGAGCGGATAATTTATACGCTTTTTGGCATTGTTTTTACATAGTTTTTAGTATAATTTAATTAGTTTTTAGTATATTTTTATTAGTTTTTAATTAAAATTCACATTTCTGGACTTTACTATGAGTTTGTGTATTTTTCTGTGATTTCAGGTATTTTCTTGCTGAAATTGAGGGACTTGAGCAAAAATCAGATTCAGAGGTTAAAGAAGGCTGCAGATGTTGTTGGATTCTGACCTCCCTGCACTCAAAGTGGATTTTTTGGAGCTACAGAACTCCAAATAGCGCGCTCTCAATTGCGTTGGAAAGTAGACATCCAGGCCTTTCCAGCAATATATAATAGTCCATACTTTGATTAAGGATAGATGACGTAAACTGGCGTTGAACGCCAGTTCCATGCTGCATTCTGGAGTTAAACGCCAGAAACAGGTTGCAAAGTGGAGTTAAACGCCAGAAACAGGTTACAAACTGGCGTTCAACTCCAAGAAGGACCTCTACACGTGTAAAGCTCAATGCTCAGTCCAAGCACACACCAAGTGGGTCCCGGAAGTGGATTTCTGCACCATTTACTCATTTCTGTAAACCCTAGTAACTAGTTTAGTATAAATAGGACTTTTTACTATATCTTTGGAAAAGAGATCTTTGATTAGTTTTATGCTATCTTAGACTTTTGCGAGGGCTGGCCATTCGGCCATTCCTGAACCTTCATCACTTATGTATTTTCAACGGTAGAGTTTCTACACACCATAGATTAAGGTGTGGAGCTCTGCTGTTCCTCAAAGATTAATGCAAAGTACTACTGTTTTTCTATTCAATTCAACTTATTCCGCTTCTAAGATATTCATTCGCACTTCAATATGATGGATGTGATGATCGTGACAGTCATCATCATTCTCAACTTATGAACGCGTGCCTGACAACCACCTCCGTTCTACCTTAGATTGAATTGATATCTCTTGGATATCTAATACAGGGGATCGAGTCCGAGATATTAGAGTCTTCGTGGTATAAGTTAGAACCCATGGATGGCCATTCCTGAGATCCGGAAAGTCTAAACCTTGTCTGTGGTATTTCGAGTAGGATCTGGGAAGGGATGGATGTGACGAGCTTCAAACTCGCGAGTGCTGGGCGTAGTGACAGACGCAAAAGGATCAATGGATCCTATTCCAGTATGATCGAGAACCGACAGATGAATAGCCATGCCGTGACAGAGCATCTTGGACCATTTTCACTGAGAGGACGGGAAGTAGCCATTGACAATGGTGATGCCCAACATACAGCTTGCCATGGAAATGAGTAGGAAGGATTGGATGAAGACAGCAGGAAAGCAGAGGTTCAGAGGGACGAAAGCATCTCTATACGCTTATCTGAAATTCTCACCAATGAATTACATAAGTACCACTATCCTATTTTATATTTTATTTATCTTTTACTTATCAATTTATAAAATCAGTTGAATCCACCTGACTGAGATTTACAAGGTGACCATAGCTTGCTTCAAGCCGACAATCTCCGTGGGATCGACCCTTACTCACGTAAGGTTTATTACTTGGATGACCCAGTGCACTTGCTGGTTAGTTGTATGAAGTTGTGAAACAGAATTAAGATCATCAACGTGCGAATTGAGTTTTTAGCGCCGTTACCAAGGAAGTAATGATCACGATTTCGCACACCAGTCTCCCTCATCATAGACAACTAGTGCTTCTTCTTCTTCATTGGTCTCTTGCTGTGTTGGATCTTTTTCATTGGTTGCTGATGTTGATGCTTCCATTTCAGATTTACCCAAGTGCTGAAGATCTTGGGTTTACTGCACTTGGCGATTGGCCTCGATTAATTTACAAATGGAGTTGTACACAATTTTACAGATGCTGTTCACTACCCTCCCCTTCCCTGTTTGGTTTGCCCTAGCAGAGCAGGAGAGAGAGGGGACTTTTTCTTTTGCATAGTGATTATATTATTTGATACTATTCATAACCAATTAGAACGGGTGAGGTTACCATATATATTTGTCAGAACTTTCAAAGTCATTATTCATGCTTTTCCAGCTGCATGCAGCAGCCCTTATACAAAATTCCAAAATAGCTCCTTTACTATCATTTATGTACAATTTCCCTTGCAAAATAGACATAAACATAAACTAACTAAAGAGGAAATTTCTAGCTTACATGGAGGCACAAACCTTTCTAAACTTCTTTTTTGTTTTAAACGGGACCGAAGTTCAAAAAATGAAACACTAAATTATATCGCAGGGCATATTTGAAGCTGCTCAACAGCCGAAATCTAGGTTAGATGGCAACTTTATTTGCCTCATTTGAAGTTACATGGAGTTCAAATCCTCATAGAAGAATAATATAGAACCATGCTAATAAATTAATATTAATTATAGGTGTGTGAGTTGGTGTTTGTTGTGTAAAATAAAAAAAAATACTCTCAAGTAGCTTGATATCCTCATTGTGCATAATCAAGAAAGTTTAAACTAAGTTTACACTTCTAATTAATTAACAAAATTAGACAGCTATTAAGAAATTCAAACTGTAGAATGATATTGCATCAGACTACTGATCATTTCAACGACTCAATCTAAAACACTTTTTAGACTCAATATCGTAGCTTTAAATACCAATATTGTTACTTGAGTTCTTGATATTCTTAAATCAAAAAATAATCATTATTTTTAACATATTAAAAATTTATGGTAGATATTTTAATGAAGACTCACTACAAGAAAATAAACTTTCTGCCACGCTTTTAAAGTGTGCCGAAAAGTGCTAAAAAGCGTGCTGACAACTTTTCGCCACGCTTTTTGAGCTTTTAGCACGCTTTTAAAAAGGGTCACATCTGCAAGCGTACCGGTTGCTCTATCGCCATGCTTTTGTCAATCTATCGGCACGCTTTGTTTGCCTTGCTTTTATCTATTGCCACGCTTAAAAACGTGGCCATATGTATAACCCTATAGCTACACTTTAAAAGCGTACAAAAAAGTATGCATATCGCCATGCTTTTGAAGTGTACCGATTAGGTTGGTTTTGGCTACGCTTTGAAAGCGTGCCGATAGAGCACATACAGCTACGCTTTTAAAAGCGTGGCTTGCCCACTAAAACCTTTTGCCACGCTTCCAAAGCGTGGCTTATTCCTTTGTCAAATTAAAAAAAAAAAAGAGAAAATTAGAATGCATAATAATTAAAAAATTACAATTCTATAATAATAATTAAAATGAGAAAATTAGAAGGCACAAGAATTAATTTTTTATTGATTTACATGAATTATTTACATGCTATAATAATAATTAAAAAATTACAATTCTATAACAACTAATAATTGAATTAGGACAAAATAAGTTTATCATTAGAACTTAGGAGATAATTAAAACTATTAAATTTGTGGCCAATTGATGATGAATCCCGAAAGAGAAGCTCCATTTACTTCACCTTTGGGTCTCCCCTATCCAGTCCATAATATGAGAACAATCTTCCCGCTTCAAAAAATGCCCTTCACAAGAAAGTAAATATTAATGTTTTTCCACAAAAAATATATTTAATATTGTGTTTGTACACATATCTTCTGCACACAATCTAAACTAGTTAAGACACAGATGTTGGTTAGCAGTAATTAAAATAGGCCGGGATGAGGACATAAAGTTAACTAGTTAAGTTGGTTTATAGTTGTTCTAGCATAAATAAGAAATTACAAGAAAATGGTTATATATGCACATGCAGTAACGATCAGTGGTAAGAAAGGTTCAATAGTAGTTATACCAGAGGTTTAGAAGCATCAAGCCAGTCATATATTTTTTCATTTCGAAACCATGTCAGCTGTCTCTTCACAAAATTCCTGCAGAAAAATTTCAAGGAATATTCCTAAATAGCCAATAACATGCATCAAAGACAAATGGAAACCAAATACCAAAAAACAGGAGAGATGATAATAAGCAGGGAGAATATAGAAGAGGAAAAAAAAGTGCTAGCTATGGACACACAGAACAATAATTTGAAAGATGTGGTAGAAATAAATATGAATCTAATTAATTAAAGCCATATATATTCATCACATAGTAATTAAAAAAGAAACTAAATGTACTGTATAATAATAAAATAAAAGGCGGCATGAAGACTTTACTAGGAGTGACCCTTCTCTTTTCCTCTTTTCTGTGTGTGTTTGGGTCTAATTGTCTATATAATATGGATAAGTAGTATAAGAAAGAAAGAAAATAAAACTATGAAGACAATTTGCAAAATTGTATGATGAAAAGGAATATTCATTCATAGTAATAGATAGATCTGTAAATGAAGTCAGCATAAGACTTCAAATAGTAGTAGTGTATGTATATAAATAAATAGCAAAGAGAAATTAGATAACCTAGGATTGCCTACAAATTACAAAAGACCTAGATAATAATGAATGTATCCCTATCCTCATTAAAAGATATTATAAAAAGCAGTGGGTTGAGGAAGCATTGATGGCTGTGTTTGTTTCTGAGAACAAGTCAAGACAAGACACTAAGAACAAGAAATAAAAGACGGAGACACAAAATTTTGTGTTCTTGTATTCTGTTTGGTGATAAATTAGAACAAATTATGAAAATTCAATTTATTCTCATTTTTTCCATTCAAAAAATTTGAGACGAAAAATATAATAATACAAAATATAATTATGAAAAATTAACAAGAATAATGAAAGAAAAAATGGAAAATAAGTTGTATCCCTTGTTAGTGTCTCCGTGTCTTTCCTATCAGGATGGACACAAAATACACCAATTCAGTGTCTCTGGACACATTGTCTCTGTCCATGTCTCCTCTGTCAAACACAATTTTATGTCTCAGTGTCCCAGTTTCAGTTTCCTGTCTCTGTAAACAAACGCAGCCATAGTGACTTGAAAATATATATGGAAAAATCAAGTTATAAATCAGAAATTGCACAATGAAATAACAAACCAAAAAGAAGGGCAACAAAAGTAACTGTCATGAATCATATAGCACATCCAAAATTGAAAAGGAGGCAAATTGAACATTACATGGTACTTTTGTTTAATTTTAAAAAAAAGTCTCCAACTCAACCCAATTTCATGTTATGAGAATCACAATCACTTGAGTCAGTATAGTTATTTCATTACCAATTATAACATGGAAGGCACATTCTCAGCAGTCCGCATTCAGCAATCACCAAACCTTCTTGGAAGCAAGGTAATCTAGGCAAACACCTCATCCATGTCGGGCTCCACCTAAAACAAACATACATAACATGACATTCTTCGTAAACTTACAACACCAGAGAGGATTGCTTAGTTCAGAAAGCACATGAATTATTTATTTATTTATTTATTTTTCTTTCCAAGGACCAAAAAATTAGCATAGCATAACATGGATCAAGGAATACTACCTTGCGCTACACGTTGATGACCCGACAAAGGATCTTGGAAGGAAGATTGTACACAGGCATGTGTTGGTTAGCCACCTGATTTGTTGATGCCTCCACCTAATTTCATGTGCCACCAAAAACAAACACACACCCCTCATAAGTTAACAAAACCCCAAAAACGCAAACTTCAAAGAAATCCCAAAATCCAAAAATAAATCTTTTATTTCTTAAAAAAAAAATAAAAAAAATCAAACCATCTAGCTCAAATTGAAAAAAACTTAAGTGAAGCAGTTGCAAATTTTGACCAAATCTGAGCTCAAGCTCCACTAAAAAAATTTGTAACTTTTTTTTGGGACTTTTTCAAAACCAAACATAGTAAATCATTTTTGTGATTTACCTGTTCTCTGTGTCCCTAAGGGAAATAGAAAACTCTTTCTCCTTCTCTTGGAACTATAACAAGAGGACCTACACACGCATGCCATAGCTCCCTGTAAGGTGGAGCTTTTGCGTCTATCACAACAGCAACAATAGTTACCAACACTCACACAAAAAAATCAAATTCGAAAAAGAATCAAGAGAAATGAGAGAGAGAGAGAGAGAGAGAGAGAGAGAGAGAGAAAGAAAGAGAGAGAGGAAAAAAAAGACAGAACAATTCTTGCATAATATGTAATTCAATGCCCATTTTTTAAAATCTAAATGTAATTAACTTTTAACAGTGAAACACATGCACAGACATCAAAACATACATATAGCACCTAAACAGAACAAAATGCCTAGAAAATTCTAGAGCAAAATAAACTGAATCCAAGACATACCTTGATGTTATGAAGAGGAAACTTATGGTCTTGACCATAAGAGACCATAACTTTGTATCTGCAAAGTGATTACTTTCGCCTTCAAATTTACTGTAATTTGGGTTATCGCCTTTGTATTGTTCTTTCGTCTCTTCACTGATTCTCCTTAATGGTCTTAATAATTCAAATCAGACTTCACTTGATGTATATTGCAGATGTGATGACCTGTTCTGCAAGATCATAAGTGACACTTGAGAACATGTCAACGTAAGAAACTTAGAAGAAGCATGGATCATATGGATAGGGAAAAAGAAAATGTATAATCAAGATACTGAGTATCATATTACCTTTTCAAATAGCAAGATAAGATTGTTCCAAGCATCAGGAAATGGTTCTTTAATAGCTAAACTTCTTATACTATGATACATGGCAAGAAATTCATCACCAATATATGTTGCCAGTACAGTTGGAAGAGGTAAAGTTGTATTTTTTTTCTCTTTTGTTTTTGGTTTACCTTTGGGTGAGGTGGAGGAAGAAGATGAATAAACAGAATTTAAAACAACATAAAAAATTAGAATCATAACGAAAAATTATGATGAATAAACAAAATTTAAAAATAAAATTAAAAAAAATAAGAAATCCTAAGGCTTGAAAATTTCACAATAGAATTTAAGGTTCAGAATAAATAAGGAATCACAATAAAAAAGGAACAAATCATACCTGAGGTTGAGGCTCCATTGGGAGATGCAACGACGGAGGCTAAGTGATGAGCGGATATTTTATACGCTTTTTGGGGTTAATTTCATATAGTTTTTAGTATGTTTTAGTGAGTTTTTAGTTTGTTTCCTTTAGTTTTTAGGAAAAAATTCATAATTCTGGACTTTACTATGAGTTGTGTATTTTTCTGTAATTTCAGGTATTTTTCTGGCTGAAATTGAGGGAGCTGAGCAAAAATCTGATTCAGGCTGAAAAAGGACTGCTGATGCTGTTGGATTCTGACCTCCCTGCACTCAAAGTGGATTTTCTGGAGCTACAGAACTCAAAATGGCGTGCTTCCAAGTGCGTTGGAAAGTAGACATCCAGGGCTTTCCAGAAATATATAATAGTCCATACTTTGCTCAAGGATAGATGACGTAAACTGGCGTTCAACGCCAGTTCTCTGCCCAATTCTGGCGTCCAGCGCCAGAAAAGGATTAAAAGTTGGAGTTCAACGCCAGAAATGGATCCAAACCTGGCGTTGAACACCCAAAACAGCCTTATGCACGTGAAATGTTTAAATCTCAGCCCCAGCACACACCAAGTGGGCCCCAGAAGTGGATTTCTGCACCATCTGTCATAGTCTACTCACTTTTTGTAAACCTAGGCTACTAGTTTAGTATTTAAACAACTTTTAGAGACTTATTTTGTATCTCATGACATTTTTATCTGAACTTTGTACTCTTTGATGGCATGAGTCTCTAAACTCCATTGTTGGGGGTAAGGAGCTCTGCTGTGTCTCGATGAATTAATGCAAGTATTTCTGTTTTCTATTCAAACATGCGTGTTCCTATCTAAGATATCCATTCGCGCCTAACTATGGAGAAGGTGATGATCAGTGACACTCATCACCTTTCTCAATCCACGAACGTGTGTCTGACAATCACCTCCGTTCTACATCAGATTGAATGAATATCTCTTAGATTCCTTAATCAGAATCTCCGTGGTATAAGCTAGATTGATGGCGGCATTCATGAGAATCTGGAAAGTCTAAACCTTGTCTGTGGTATTCCGAGTAGGATTCAGGGATTGAATGACTGTGACGAGCTTCAAACTCGCGAGTGATGGGCGTAGTGACAGACGCAAAAGGAGGGTGAATCCTATTCCAGCATGATCGGGAACCTCAGATGATTAGCCGTGCTGTGACAGAGCATTTGGATCATTTTCACAAGAGGAGGGGATGTAACCATTGACAACGGTGATGCCCCAACACACAGCTTGCCATAGAAGGACGTGCATGCGTGAATCAGAAGACAGAGGAAAGCAGAGATTCAGAAGACAAAGCATCTCCAAAACTCCAACATATTCTCCATTCCTGCATAACAAGTAACCTTTAACCCATGCTCTCTTGTTTATTCGCAATTCAACTGATAAATAAAATTGACTTCCTGACTAAGAATTGCAAGATAACCAGAGATTGCTTCAAACCAACAATCTCCGTGGGATTCGACCCTTACTCATGTAAGGTATTACTTGGACGACCCAGTGCACTTGCTGGTTAGTGGTACGAGTTGTGAAAAGTGTGATTCACAATTCGTGCACCACTAAGAGACTGAGAACGATGAACCATCACCACACTGATAACGGCGGAGAGATTAAGAACGACAGAGAACTTTTGCTGAGAAGAACGAGGCTGTTGAGATCGATGGCGTGGAGAATGACGACACTGAGAGACGCAGCTGTTGGACGACGTGGAGCTTTAACGAAAACGACAGTTGCTGGGCGGCTGGACGGCGACGGCAGAGGAGTAGAGGATTATGAGTTTGTGACTGAGAGTGGGAGGGGGGAGGAGCATGGCGGTGAGAGGGGCGGAGCGTGGCGGATGGCGATGACAGAAGAGGTGGGAGAGAATCTGAAATTTGGATTTCAGGATATGAAACAGAGGGAGTGACAGCAAAGGTTAGGGAATTAGGGTTTCTGGACACACACACACACACACACACACACACACACACACATATAAATAGATGTAGGAAATGGGTACGCTTTTAAAAAGTGACGAAAACAGAAAAAGGTCACGCTTCAAAAGCGTGCCAATTGACCTCTATCAGTACACTTTTGTAGGGTGCCTAAATAAATACAGGATATGGGCACGCTTTAAAAATGTAACCATTGGAAGACAAACTATCCACGCTTTTAAAGCGTACCTGTTTTCCTATATGGCCACGCTTTTGAAGCGTGACAAAAAAAAGCGTGGCCAAATCATAAATCAATTGCCACCCTCATAAAAGCGTGCTGATTTTTCTCTATGGCCATGCTTTTTAAGCGTGACAAAAAAATGGTGGCCAAATCACAAATCAGTGGCCACCCTAAAAAAAGCGTGGCCATTGACCACTTAAGCGTGGCAAGAAAAAAGTGTACCGACAGGCCTTTATAATTGTTTTCATACAAAAACATTTTTTTCCTCTTGAATGATAGATTATAAAATTAGATTTTGATATGTTATAAAAGTATTGTCTTTGTTTAAAATGTGGCTAAATAAATAAATTACTCTTTTAAACAAAATATTTTAATAAAAAGATATTTTTAGTATTTTCATTTGAGTAGGTGTCAAAATTTATATAAGTTAACAATTAATCTCTACATCCAAGTCATTTAACCAACCAAGTCTGACCAAATAGTTTTAGCCTAATTCACCTCCATGCGCCACTACCTCTAACAAACTTATGACTTCATGCACAAATATATATAACTGCCTTTTTCATGCGTATTTCATTTTCTTTTTCGAATTTTCTGAGCGTTTTCTGCGTTCTCTACGTTCTTTTCATCTCTATGTTCTCTATGTTCTCTTCCATCTTTGCGTTCTCTGTGTTTCTCTTCTTTCTCTATGTTCTCTTCGTTCTCTACGTTCTCTTCATTCAAGATAAATGCTCATTTATCTGATTTGAAGATTTAGATCAAAGTTTTTGAAATCAAGCTGTGAAATCAGCTTTGAACAGGTATTTCATTTTTGAAGGCAATGAATTATTCAAGTTCAAACTGTCAATTGAACCAGGGCGAATTGGATTATTATTTTGAATCGAATCAAGTGACTGAGGTGCAGTTTGAATCTAGTTAATATAGTTTGCTAGTAGTTTATGACTCCATAGTTGAATAATTTTGTTTTTGTTTGTGAAAATTGTTATTCATAGCTGATGGTTTGAATTTGAATATAATGTATGAGTTCTGAATCTGAATTATTATTTTGATAAATCTGTTTCGTTCCCCGTTTCAGTGTATTTGGAATGATAAATTTGTGTATTTTGGAAATGCTTTCGGTGTATTTTCAAGTTTGGACTGTCAATTGAACCACAGGAATTGTATTATTGTTTTGAACCAAATCAAATGGCTGAGATGTGCTTCGAATCTAGTTAATATAGTTCATTAGTAGCTTATGATTCTGTAGTTGAATAATTTTATTTTTGTTTGTGAAAATTGTTGTTCATAGTTGATGGTTTGAATTTGAATGTAATGTACAATTTCTGAATCTGAATTATTATTTTGATGAATTTGTTCCGTTGTCGATTTCGGTGTATTTGGAATTATAAATTGGTATATTTTGGAAATAATTTTGGTGTATTTTCAAGTTTAGACTGTCAACAGAACCAGGGCGAATTGTATTATTGTTTTGAATCGAATCAAGTGGCTGATGTGTGGTTCGAATTTAGTTAATGTAGTTCATTAGTAGTTTATGATTCTATAGTTAAATAATTTTGTTTTTGTTTATGAAAATTGTTGTTCATGGTTGATGGTTTGAATTTGAATGTAATGTACAAGTTCTGAATTTGAATTATTATTTTGATGAATCTATTTCGTTCCCAATTTCGATGTATTTTGAATTATAAATTGGTTTATTTTAGAAATACTTTTGGTGTATTTTTAGTTTTTTTGGGATGTTGATGAATAGCTTGTGCCAAAGGTTGGGATGACTTTTAAGTTTTAACACGCTTGAAGAAGTTGAAAAATTCTACAAAGATTATTCTAAGGCTTATTTAAATCCAGAATGCACGAAATTACTTAATTATAACTCAAAACTCCTTCTCCTCCTTTTTCTTCTTATTCTTCTTCTTTATTATCATCATCATCTTCTTTTCTTGATCATATTATCCTTCTTGTTTTACATTCTCATTATTCTTGTTTTACTTTCTTAACAAGAATAAAAATAAGAAAAAATCAAACAAAGAAAAAGAAGAAACACATAATGCTGCAAAATCAGTAGGAAGAAGAAGAACCTACATTTATTCAATTAAATAAAATTACATACACATGTTCATTCAAATCTAATATGAGAAGTAATGCTTCTAAAAGAAGAAATAAGAGTAACAGAAAAAAGAAAGAAAGAAAGAAGAATACAAAGAAGAAAAAAATACAGCATTATAAAAAGACATTTTTGTACTTTTGTAGCAAAATTTGGTGTAAAAACTAAGAAATATATGTATTATTATTAAGAAATTTTGGTGTTATTTGTTTTGATAAATTCTGCATAATTCAAAACTCTTCTTCTTTCTCTTCCTCATCTTCTGCTTCGTTTTCTTCTTCTTTTTCATTTTTTTTCTTCATCTTCTCTTTCTTATTTCATTTTCTCATAATTCTTCTTATTTTACTCTCTTTTGAGAAATAAAACCAACAAAAAAAAAAGAATAAATGACTGCAATAACATGAAAAAGAGGAGGAGAAGAAGAAACAAAAACAAAACACAGCAACGTAACAACAGCATAAGAAGCATAAGAAGACATTTCTGTGTTTTTGTAACAATATTTTGGTGTCAAAATTAAAAATTTCTGTGTTTTTGTAACAATATTTCGGTGTCAAAATTAAGAAATTTTAGTTTTTTTTTTTCTGGCAAGAATAATGTGAACCTACATCCATTCAACTAAATAAGATTGTAATATAGTACAAACATGTTCATTCATATAATTTCGGTGCTATCTTGTGATCTTTTAGTATGCAATTTACTTTTTAGATTCATTTAATTAAATAAAATTTTAATACATGTTTATTCAAGTCTAATATGAAAAGCAATACTCTTAAAAAAAAGTAAGAATAACAATTCAAAACTCCTCCTCCTCCTCCTCCTTGTAACACCCTACCACACTGAGCTTTACGCTTAAGCCGCAAAACAAATGTGGTGTGGTATTACGACCTCTACAACATAATGTATACATATAATAGCAGAAAGAGTATAATATACAAGGAGCCTTGAATAATAGATGAAATAAAAGTCGCAAAATAAAAGAGCAACGCTCAAGAAACGAGTTAACTTGCGTGCTAAGAAAACTATAACTATCAAATATAAGATAATAAAAGTAGGAATAGAGTGCCAATGATACAAAATAACAAGCTCCTAACTCAGCCTGCAAAGTCAAGGCTGACCGGAGAATATTTACACATACATATATACATATCCAAAACCCGAATGTACATAAACAAAGTCCTGTTTCTCCATAAGCCTCTAAGAGGGTCAAAAGGAACAAGTTATGCGGAGAGAAAGCTAAGTACATATATAAACAACACTATACAACAAAATAACTTGATAACCACTTCGCTTCAGAAGTCCAGACGCCTAACGAGATGCCTCTCGACCTGCATCTGAAAAACAACAACATAGTATGGGGTGAGAACCAGAGGTTTTCAGTATGGTAATGGTGCCACACACATAAGATATAAAGTCCTGGGAATGCCAGAGGCAATCCTAGAACGCCGGCACTCAGATTATAGAGCTTAAAGTATTAAATAGAAGCCATAAAAGGTGGTTTTCTAAAAGTATCTAAGCCTAACTTAACTTAATCTTAAATCTAAGTCCCATACTGCCATTCCTCTATACCTCCATCTTCGTCAGTATTTCACAGACAAATAAATAGATAAAGGCAAGCACAAGAAGGTTACAAATACTGCAGGTAACAAATATACGTTTAACATGGCAAGCACACTTAGGCACACCCAGTTAATGCACAAATAAGTAATTCAAGTAGTATGCACATGATGCATGCTTGTCCTATAGCTGATGAGTCTCATCTGTCGATTATCAAGCCAACCCGACAAGTTCGGTTTGCTAAACCATTGGACTGTCTCCCGACGTGCATCCCCATGAGTCTATGCATAGCTTTTACTCATGTATATATCAAATCGCTCAATGGGGGTACCATTCCCGGGAATTTATAAGTGTCTGGTTACCTTTATGTCGTAGGGTCAACAGCATATCGAGTTCTCAACCTGGTACACGTGGTGGCAAGCCATAGTACTTTATCCAGGGAATCTCGTATCTCATCATTTAATCATTCAATCCAAGTATCATACATGATCATTAATTTGATTATCAAGCCAAGTATCATACATGATTATCCATAACATTTCATAATCAATTCATCACTTTTCAACTTTACTTCAACTCCAAGTTATCCCTATTTCCTAGCTTCATCTGATTATCAGGTTTAATACTACTATTTATGACTAAAGGAATGAAAATAGAGGTTTTAGAAGTTTGAAATAGGGTTTAAAACTCAAAAATCATGTTCGCTGGAACAGGGGCCACGCGTACGCGTAGGAGTGTAAAAATTGCAGCTCACGCGCGCATCCCTTTGTCATGTGTACGCGTAGGTGAAAACTTCATGTCACGCGTGCGCATGGGTCATGCGTTCACGTGGACATGCATGTTGGTCCACTATGCGTACGCATGGGGATATACGCGTATGCACAATTGAAAATTTCATGCCATGCGTACACGTGGACGTACATTCTCCAAAAAAAAAAAAACAGATCACCCAGAGAGCTGCATAATCAGGAAATGTCACCTGCATAACCACATATTCCACACCAAAATTTCCGACGAGTATAACTCAATCGTTTTTCTTCCGTTCTTCGAATGACATAAACTTCACGAACCCAATTTTCATTTAAAACAGTTGGAATCTATTTGGGATTCCAGAAACAAAGTTATAGCCCGCCGAAGTTCAGCCCAAAATTAAAGTTCTACAAACCTCATAAACTTCATTTCATTCAAAAATCTCAATTTCCATTTATAGTCATACCTACAATTCTCAACATAACAAACCCTTCTTTATCATCAAAATAACCACCATAACAATCTATTCCTTAAATCAATAGTAATACACATACATTTTCCTAAAATCCATCAAACATTACCAACCAACCAACAAGCATCAAACCACAATAATTCATCAAATCACCAATTATCCAACAAGCCAAATCAAATATGTCCATTGTCAAGATACTAAACATTAAATATACACCTGCACTCTAACTTATCCTATGGTCACCTAGCTTAAGTTTTCACAGAACATTATATATTAAATGCAAGAAACCTAAACCATACCTTGGCCGGTTTTCTCATAGTAATCAAGGTGACTTATGAAAACCAACACAACCCTAAAAACCTCAATAAAACAGCTTCCTCCAAGTTCCGTTATTCACAATGTCAAGCTCCAATTATTTATTCACAACCTAATATCCAAAGCTCAAATTCAGTAAAATTAAAATGGAATTATGGTATCCTCACCTTACCCAAGCTTCACATAAGCAAGAGTGAATGTTTTTCTCAAACTAATTGGATCCTAAAACATCAAAGAGCAAAGAAATTCAATACCTCCACTTAATTTCTTGAAAATTGGGGAAGAAGAGGCTGAAAGTGAATAAGCGGGTTACCTATAAAATTATTTTGATAGAAACGTAGAGCTCGACATGATAATCGCATGGTCACAAACGGTGCGGCGATCGGAGCTCGGACGGAGGAGTTACAGCGTTTTGAATCTTGCCGTAAGTGTTGGGGGTTTCTTCCTTCTTCTCTCCTGCTTGATGGCTTTCAGCGTTTTTGCTGAAATGGGGAAGAAAGGAACGGTGCCCCTTTAAATGTGCTGGGCCGGTTGGGCCCACGGGCCTGGTTTGGGCCCAATTCAACTAGTTCGGCCCGTTCGATCCAATCTTGGGTCGAATTCTTCGAAGTTGGTATCAAAATTCTCGTTTTAATGAGCTCTATCCTAATTTAATATAATATTCATATTTCTAATTATCTTTATTAAAAACTAATTTATTGACTAATTATTTACTAATTTAATGGGGTTTACACTCCTCCTCATCATCATCATCATCATCATCATTATAAGAAGCAAAAAAAAATGCAGCATTAAAGAAGCCGTGTTTTTGTAGTTAAATTTCGGTGTCAAAATTAAGAAGTTTTGGTGTTATTGTTAAGAAATTTTGGTGTTACTTTCTAATAAATTCTGCATAATTCAAAACTTCTCATCCTCTTTTTCTTCGTTATCATCATCTTCTTCTTCTTTTCTTGTCTCAAATTCTTATAATTCTTCTTGTTTTACCTTTTTAACAAGAATAAAAATAAGAAAAAGAGAAGGAAAAAACCAAACAAAGAAAAAGAAGACATACATAATGCTGTGAAAATTGCCAGGAAAATGAAGAGGAAAAGAAAAATAAAGCGTAGCAATTGCATGCAGAGTAAAAGAAGGAACACGAAGAATAAGAAAGAACGCGAAGAAGAAGAAGCGTGTGATGCCACTGGGAGTTAGAGCGTGTCTACACCCTCTCACTAATGAAACTAGTTTTTGTTAGGTTTAAACCAAATTGGTTGGACTTGGTTGCCAAAAAGACTTGGATGCGTAGCGGGACTGATAAGTTAATTATTTTTTTAACTTCCAACCGATTGTTTTTTTGTGACCGACAAGAAAACAAAGAAAAACAAGAACAGCAGAGAAACAATCCCACACAGGGAAAAACAAAACAAAGTTAAATTAGAAAACAAAACATGCATAAGTTCCATGCCAGGTTCAAGCTACTCGATGTACTCAATGTCGTGCATAGCACCCCACTTAGCCAATCAATTAGCTGCCCAGTTTGTCTGACGGGGAACATGCTCAAAATGAATAACACAACGTCTAAGTAGGAGGTTATAGATTTTATCCACAAGGTCTTTATCTCCAACATGCTACAAATCCAAATTGTTATGAAGCAAAATGAAGATGTCAAGACAGTCAGTTTGGTAAACCACATCTTTATAGCCACATTCCCAAGCTAAAACCAGCCCATGTCAAACAGCGAATAACTCACAATGAAAGATGCTTCAAGGGGGAAGAAGACCTGAACATCCCTTGATCTAAGAACCAGCCGAATCCCTAAGAATGCAGCCAAATCCAGCCATATCATTGTCGACATGAATGCTAGCATCACAATTAATCATAATGACGTTAGGGGAGGAGGAGCCCAGCAAAGACGCACGTCAGGGGATATATTGTTGTAATGTGCATCATTCATATGATCATGGGTAGTTTGGTGTGCAAGAAATGCAATCTTTTTGGCAGACCAATGCTCATCAGAATTAAACACTGCATGACATCTACTTCTCCATATCCACCATATACACGTTGCAGCCATGCAGTCCTTACCAACCATAACTTTACAGCACCAATCTTCAAAAGACAAAAGGGCCCAGAAAATAAAAGACCAAGATCAAGGATGGACCACACTTCTTATGAAAAAGGACAACCAAAGAAATAATGAGAGATGGTTTCAGCCCCCTGATAACACCTCGGGCAATTGTCAGAAATGGTGAGATTTCTCTTCATCTGGAAAGTCTCAGTTGGCAAGGCTTCATAGAGGGAGAGCCAAATGAGAACTTTAACCTTTTTAGCTATAGGCATTTTCCAAATCTAGTTCCAATCTATACTATCATTCCAAGAAAAACTTCTCTTAGCAAGCCAATAATAACCCTCCCTTGCACTGTGTATTTTTGAAGCTGCAGATTCCTAAAACCAACCAACCTTAGAGCTACTTGCATAAGGAGGTTTTAAACCTTTAATACCTTGATGAATATAATGCGGAATAAGAGTGGCTAGAAAGTTTAAATTCCATTTATTGTTCTGAACAATATCCTGCAAAGTGAGCTCCCAATCACTAATATGAATGTAAGGAAGGATCTCTCCAAGAATGCCAAAAGAACCCAGTGATCATGCCATAGAGATTGAGAAGTATTGCCACAACTCCACTTGAAACCATCTTTTAGAACATTAAAAGCTTTGTAAATGCTCTTCCAACAATGAGAAGCCCGATTTGAAAGGGGGGGGGGGGTATTGTTTGAAGAGTTCTGTAAGTACTTATCAATCATAATCTTCACCCACATAGTATCTTTATGACTTACTAGCTGCCACACAAGTTTACCAAGCAGTGCAAAGTTAACGCATCTGGTTTCTATAATACCAAGGCCTCCCAACTTCTTAGGAGTTACAACCTGATCCCATTTGACAAGACTAAGCGCTCTTCCCTCATCTTGGCCCTTCCAAAGAAATTGCCTCATCAAAGAATTAATTTTGTTAGAGGCATTAATCGGAAGAAGAGATACTTGCATATCGTACACAGGAATAGAGGACATGACCGATTTGACAAGACATAATCTACCCGCTTTATTGAGAAGTCGCACTTTCCAATTAGCAAGCCTTGCCTTAATCTTCTCAAGGATCTCTTGCACAGTTCTCTTGAGCGCCCTATCATGACAAATATTCACCCCAAGATGTTTTTTCATATTTTGTGCGAAACGAATATGAGAAACCTCAGCAAGCATGCCCTTTCTTCTCGCAGTCACAGACTTAGAACACTAAGCTTTAGACTTCACAAGGTTAACCTTTAGGCCAGAAGGTTTGCAAAAAAGATCAAGAGTTCTCATAATAAACTCCACTTGAGTTTTAGTCGCTTTGCAATAAAGAAGAAGGTCATTGGCGAACAACAAGTGAGAAATTCTAAAGCCTTTTTGGGATAAAGCAACAGGGATCCAAGAGCCTTCAGAGACCTTGTGATTAATAAGACATGCTTGCCTCTCCATACAAAGCACAAAAAGATAAGGGGCCATTGGGTCCCCTTGTCTAAGGCCCTTTGAGGACTAAAATTATTTAGACGATCCCTATTCCATAGGATTGATAAAGAAGAGGAACTCACACACTTCATTATGAGCTGAATAATAGATTTAGAAAAACCAAAAGCACCAAAGGACTGATGTAAGAATCTCTAGCCTACTTTGTCATAGGCCTTTTTAAGATCAATCTTAAAAGCCATGACATCTTTCTTGGACTTAGTATGTTTTATAAAATGCATAACTTCTTGCGTAATTATGATATTCTCAGTAGTACCCCTTCCAGAAATAAAACCTCCTTGAAGGGGGCCAACCACATCAACAACATAAGGACGAAAGTTTGAAACTAACACTTTCGTAATAATTTTATAAATTACATTACACAGACTAATGGGACGAAAGTCTTTCATGAAGGAAGGAGAGTCTACCTTGGATATAAGAACAATGAGAGTTTCGAAGACTGCTGCATCAAGAAGCTCTCCCAAAAAGGCTTTATAACAATATTCCAGATATCCATGCCAATAACATCCCAATATTGTTTGAAAAAAATGGCTTGAAAATCGTCGGGGCTTGGAGCTTTAAAAGAACCCATCTCTATGACAACTCTTCTCACTTCCTCCAAAGTAACCATTGCTGTAAGAGCATCACAAGCTTCAACACTCAGCTGGGGCAGCGGGAGATCACCAAGAGCATTGATGTTAACATCCTTTTTGGTACAAAAAAGTCTTTGGAAGAAGGCATTAGCTTCTTTTTAGAGAACATCGGATTCTGTGGACCAAGTGCCATCCTCTAGGAATAACCCATGAACCTTGTTTCTTTTCCTTCGAATAATATTTTGCAGATGAAAGTACCTAGTATTTTTATCTCCGAACTTCACTCATTGCTCACGAGACTTTTGATACCAAATAAGCTCTTCTTGAATAAGAACAGGATTAAGCTCATCATGAAGATTTTTCTCTTTTAACCAAAAATTTGCATCACCGGCACCATCCAAGATCAATTGAGTTCTATTAATCTCCTGCTCCAAAGATCTTTTCTTGATAAAGACATTATTGAAAATTTTTCTGTTGAAAGTAAGGGCCTCTGACTGGACCTCTTTTAGGCTTCTAATCACATCCGAGGACCCTTTATTCCAAGCATGTTGAACAATGCTATGAAATTGAAGGTGGGTGGTCAAGCAGCTTAAAACCTAAAAGGACGGTTCTTATTTTTCTTAATTTTAGCACCAAAGCATCTCACTAAAATCGGGAAATGGTCCGAATGATATCTTTCCAGGATCTCAGTGTAAGCTTTTGGAAAAGAGTAGGTGCCAATGATTATTACTAACAGCTCTGTCAATATGGAGCCCACTCGATGCTTGCGGCGGCACAAGCGGCTAGCGCATGTTGGTATGGGTAGTGGAGAGATTGGAAAAGTCCACAGTCACACGTACCCACCGTTAGCCGAACACGGAATGAACCTTGCGACCAACCCTCCAACGGCTCTAACTCCTCAACGATAAACACTAAAGTCCGTCTGTCACAATGGGTAACACGCATCTTCGGGATACCCTCTCTGTTCTTTTCGACAGCTGCCATATATCTTGCTAATAATACACAACCTGACATATCATTTGCAGTGAATTTACTAGCAAGATATAGTTCCTCTCAAACCAGAAGACATTGGAATAGAATCAAACAAATCTTTCGATATATTCAAGGAACAATTGATATGAGACTATTTTATCCATATAAATCCAAGTCACAATTAGTTGGCTATGCAGATGTAGGATACTTGTCTGATCCACACAAAAAAAGATCTCAAACAGGAAATTTATTCACATATGTCATGGAAGTCCATGAAACAGACGATAACAGCAATATCCTCTAATCATGTTGAAATATTAGCGATACATGAAGCAAGTCGCGAATGTTTTTGACTTAGAAGTTTAATCCAATATATTCTGTCATCATGTGGACTGATTGATCATAAAATAGCTCCAACTATTTTGTTTGAAGATGAATACATCAAAGGTGATAGAATAAATCATATTTCTCCCACATTTTTCTTTACTCATGACCTTCAAAATCAAGGAACAATTGATATCCAACAGATCCGCTTAAATGATAATCTGGCAGATTTATTTACAAAGTCACTTTCAAATCCCTCTTTAAAAGATTGGTACATCAGATTGGGATGCGCTGATTTTGAGATATTAAATAATGTCGACAAAGGGAGAGAATGCACTTTTTTTTTCTTGGTCAGATTTTTCTCCCTATTGAGTTTTTGCTTGACAAAGTTTTTAACAAG
This sequence comes from Arachis hypogaea, assembly GCF_003086295.3. Taxonomy (NCBI): domain Eukaryota; kingdom Viridiplantae; phylum Streptophyta; class Magnoliopsida; order Fabales; family Fabaceae; genus Arachis; species Arachis hypogaea. Next base: position 109,380,524 of record NC_092047.1, on the reverse strand, counting down.
GCAATTTTTAAGGATATTGTACTTTATTTCTTTTACTAAAATTTTTTTCTATTGAGTTTTTTTTTAATAAAATTTTAATGAGACATAATTTTAAATGAACATTTAAAAAATATTATGATAAAAATAAATGTGAATGTCCATTAATATTTGGATAATTTATTTTCTCAAAAAAAGAAATATTTAAGTTTTTAAATGAATTAAATTAAAGAAAGTTGAAAATATAAGTTTAGTACATGTATAAATAAGTCTAAACATATTTCTAAGCATATTTCTAAACCCTTTATGATTAAAAATATTAGCCTAGTCTTCTTCTACCTCAGAGTCTTAAACAAGTCATAAAATTTGTAAAATATTGTCTCCTTCGCAGCCCACAGGAAAACACACAGAGCACCGTGACAACGAAAAACAAAACCACCGTGGCAGGCTGGCAGCCACGAAACACCACACAACTAACCAACCAAAATAGAGGTCCCTCATACACCTGCGTCAGCGTACATTCCTCGCATCCCTTTTCGTCATTTCATTTTCCTCTTTCTCTCTTTCTCTATCTCTGATTCCACTGTCATGAAGATTCATGTCATGTAAAAATGTAACTCCCTAACAATAAAACCAAACTATTCAAAACTTTTCTTCTTCGCAACTCGCTCCAATGGCTCACCACCAACTCATCGACTCGCTCACCTCTCACATCTCCCTCTACCACTCCCATTCCCAATCCCAATCCTCAAACCCTAACCCTAACCCTAGATCCCAAATTTTCAAATGGTTTTCATCCCTCTCCCTCCAACACCGTCAATCCGCACTCACCATCGTCGATCCAACCTTCGTCCAAACTCTCCTCCGCATGATCTCCAAGCTCCGATCCAACGGCCATGGCTCCTTCATTGTTCTTCCTGACCTTCCCTCCACTCATCCTCCATTCCTCCCCACTCTCTGCTTCAAGCGCTCCCGTGGCCTCCTTGCACGCGCTGCCGATTCCGCCGACTCGGCCGTGGCCGGGCGGGTTCTGTTTGACTCCGCCCGGCTGTTCGAGTCGGCCGAGGGAAATGAAGGCGCCGGGGCGTGCTCCTGTTCCGCGGCTTGCCTTGACGCCTTTACCGTTGCTGAGAATTTGGTGGATGACATTGACCGGTTTGTGGACGTTATGGACCGAATTTCCAATGGCGGGTTCTTGAGAGGGGAGGAGAATGAGATTGGGAATAATTGGGTGGAGCTGAATTGGCTAAAGGCAATGGGGTATTATCGGATTGAGGCGTTTTTGGCGAATAGGATTGAGGTTGCGATGCGGCTGGCATGGTTGAATAGTGGAGGAGGAGCTGGAGGGGGAGGAGGGAGGAAAAGAGGTGTTAAATTGAAGGAGAAGATGAATTTGGCCGGGGTCGCAGCGAATGTGTTTTGGAGGAAGAAGGGATGTGTGGATTGGTGGAGTAATCTGGATGCTGTGACAAGGAAGAGGGCCTTAACAACAATTTTGAGCAGAGCTGCAAAACCTTTGGTACCTTCCATTTGGGAACTTTCAAAAAAGTTGTTAATTTTGGTTTAGTGTTGGTGTGAATTGAATAATTGATGATAAATCATAAATGGTTAATAATTTTCCATATTTGAGCTAAGAAAAAAATAAAACGTTAAATGGAAGATGTGAAAGTTAAAAGATGGAGTTACTAGGAAAATTAGGAACATATTAAGCTGAAAGTGGTGTTGCTGGAATAATTAGGAAGATTTGAGGGCAAATGCTGTGATAATTAATTACTACTTAGGAAGATGATATTTTGAAAGTCGAGCTAATTATTGGGAAATTTTAGGGAAATTCGGAATATTAAACCGAAATCGGTATTGTTGGGGATAATTAGGAAGATGTTCAGTGGATTTGCTATGATAATTAATACTTAGGAAGACAATTTTTTCAAAGTTGAGCTGCTCGGAATTGGTAGTTTGGAAAATTTTAACCTGATATAGTTTGTCAGGAAAATTTTTCAAAGAATTTTGCCTTCTATACCATTATAGTTAAGTCATATTTAATAATGAATCCATCTATACTTTGTTATATTTAAGTCATATTTCCCATTGTTTAATCTTGGATGAATGGTTCTATTTCTTTCCTTTTCTACGGATTCACATCAGGGGATGTCGTCAGTTGGAATATTCATACATGTAATTTGGGTTAGTATGTTTATGAGACCTTCTCAAAGCATGGGGCTAACTTTTGAATCATAAGTTTTCAGACTCGTGAAATTTTGGAAGTGGCACATAATGCCTCTCAGGATGAGATTTGGCTATACAGTGTGGGAGTTGATAAATTTCTTCAATATAACGGTACTGCATCTGCTCAAAGGACCACCAGAGCATTTCCCAATGATGTAGAACTTGGAACAGTTGTTACACCATTAGCTTTTTGTAACAAACCACCTGCTTTAGCCAGAGCCCTTAATTCTTTGCTCGTGCTTCTAGATGTTAATATGGTGATAACGTCAGTTCTTAATATTGACTACGATATAGGAGAGCTATTCTTTAGTTCATTGGGTTCTGTCTGTACTGTTTCTGATTGTATATTGCGAAAAATACGAGGACTCCTAATGGTTATATCACTGGACTGCACAAAATTTGAACTTCTATCAGAGGAGCTTGATAAATCTTCATCAGGAAGGTCTAAGGAAAAGCCTAGTGCGTTTAATCGTAAAAAGAAGGGACGAACCCGCAACACTAAGAAGCAAAATCATGTCCCTTTCACATGTGTGAATGGTATTTCACATGAAAGGCTACAAAAGGTACTATTGTTTAAGAGTTGTCTGACTATTTTATATCATGCATGTCTGTTTAAAATCCTGATTTCATCCCTCTAATATTTCAGGACATTGATTGTTTAGTGGATAATGAAAAGAAGGCTGATTTAGTGGGATCCAAGGAACCTCCTAATGATCCTCTTGGAAAGGAGATTTCTACTGGGAGCATATCGTCAACTGCAAAAAAGGTTTCTATCTTTTGCCCCATTTAATTTGGATAGTATTTCTCGCTGAAGATTTAAATGGTTTATGACAAACTTCCTGCCAGCAGGATCATACTCGGCGGTTGGACGCTAACAAACTTCGAACTAATTCAAGAAAAAGTAGGAAAGAGAAAAATAAATGTAAAAGCACAACCACTGGCCGAGAAGCTAGCAATTTTCAAAAGTCCATTATCGATGCTGCCTCTACTACTATTATTTCTGAAGGTGGGGTGGGAGTATGTGATAGGGTTTTTGATAAATCTTCCATTAATGCCAAAAATGATTATTTGAATGGTAGTGACATCCACTCCTCAAGTACAAAGAACAGTTTTGCCGAGGCGATTGAGCAAGAAAATGTTGAGGATCTTTCTAAAAGTTGCAATGGTTTAGGTCCTCAGCTTTGTTTAGCATCAAATCAAGGGAAAACTATGTCTCAGGAAATAGATTGTTCAACTTGTGATGTAGATTGTAATGCTCAAAATCCTCCGGCACATGAATTGAAGCATGGTAGTTTCTACAGTAAAGAAGATACAGGTTCTCTTAACTCCGTCTGTGTTCCAGAAGCTGATGTAAAGCCATCTGTTCCTGACAAACTAACCAGAGAGGTTTATGTAAAGGAGTTTGGGCTATTGAAGGAGCGAGATAGATGCCTATTTGAATGTAGAAATTCAGCTTTCTCTAAATGTAGTCCATATGAGTGGCCTGGTGTACCTTCTGTATATTTTCCATCTTTTAATTCTCATCTCCCTCCTGCTACTGATAGATTGCATTTGGATGTTGGGCGGAATTGGCATAATCACTTTTGCCACTCATTTGTTCCCACATTACAGCAGGCAAGAAACACTCCTATTGAAGGTGGACGCAACCCAATACTGTCTCGTCCTATTCCTATGAGTTTAGACTGGCCTCCTGTTTTTCGTGGTGGCATGGCTGCACCGCCAAACGGTAATTATGATTCGGGTTTTATGACCCGGCGGCAGTGTACCTTTTCAAAAGGATTGGCTGTTCACAGCGTCCAGGTTGATGCAACAACTCCAGATGATGAAAGAAAATATTCTGGGGATATATTTGATTTACCTCCTGATATAGCAAATGCGCAAGAGCTAGCAGATGAATTTGACAATCATTGGGTATCAGAAGAAGAGTACGAGGTTCATGCTGTTTCTGGAATAGATTATAACCAATATTTCGGTGGTGGCATAATGTATTGGAACTCTTCTGATTATCCAGGAAATGGTTTCTCCCGGCCACCCTCTCTTAGCTCTGATGACAGTTTATGGGCTCTGCGTGAAGCTGATATGAATAGGGCAGTGGATGACATGGTTGCTTTCTCATCTTCATATAGTACAAATGGTCTGACTTCACCCACTGCTGCTGCCTTTTGTTCGCCTTTTGATCCTGTAGGGACTGGTCCTCAAACTGTCAGTTATGTGATGTCAAGTAATGAAGTACCTGGAAAGGTATTGCATTCTTCCTCTGTTGCAGATGCTGCAGGGGATGAAGATACTTCTGGTTCTTTGGGTAATAATTTATCTGGGGAAATGGAAGGAAAGGCGGGTGATTCACATCCATATCCCATTCTACGGCCAATAATTATTCCTAACTTATCAAGGGAAAGGTCAAGATCTGACTTTAAGCGCAGTGTTGACCATAAAAGCCCTTGTGTTCCCCCGACAAGGCGGGAGCAGCCTCGTATAAAGCGGCCACCATCACCTGTAGTGCTTTGTGTTCCACGGGCTCCACGTCCACCTCCACCGTCCCCTGTGAGTGACTCCAGGAAACAAAGGGGTTTCCCTAGTGTTAGATCTGGTAGTTCCAGCCCAAGGCATTGGGGAATGAGAGGTTGGTATCATGATGGAAGTAATTTGGATGAAGCTTGCTTAAGAATGGATGGGGCCGAAGTTGTTTGGCCGTCTTGGAGAAGCAATAATCTTGCAGTGAGATCTATGATTCAGCCTTTACCTGCAGCCCTTCTGCAGGACCGCCTGATTGCTATGTCACAGATACCACGTGACCAGGAGCATGTAAGAGATTCTCACCTAAGTCCTACTTTGTGTGTGTTGGTATTCATTGGGTTTCTTTCGTTATACAGCCCGACGTGACCATTCCTTTGCAACCTCCCGAGTTACAAAGCTGTTCTGCACGGGGTTCATCTTTGTCTTTGATGCATGGCCTTCTCCATGATGAGATTGATTCTTTCTGTAAACAGGTATAGGACTCATAGCTTTATCTTTTGAGCTGTGTTAATTGAGCATACTTGCACAGTGCTTCCTACAGCTTCATGATCTGTTAATTGTTTTGTCTCCATCATTATATATCTGCATGGTAGCCCTATATTTGAAAATTTTCCAAATAAAATTCCAATGTCAAGAAACCTCATATTTCATGTTAGTGCCAGAAGAAGACAAAGGATTCTAATAGTTATATAATATTATTATTATGGAATCCAAGGTTGCTGCAGAAAATTTGAGTAGGAGGCCTTACATTAATTGGGCTGTCAAGAGAGTTACCAGATCTCTGCAGGTTCTGTGGCCAAGATCCAGGACAAATGTATTTGGTTCAAATGCAACTGGCATGTCTCTTCCCACAAGTGATGTTGACCTTGTGGTTGTCCTCCCTCCAGTGAGGAACCTGGTAAATTGTTTTCTTTGTTCTCTCATGTGTTTAGCTATTCTTTTTACTTTGAAGGGTTAACTTCCCTTTTGTTTCATTTTAATCTTTTGAATAAAATTTTCAGGAACCTATTAAAGAAGCTGGAATACTTGAAGGTCGTAATGGTATCAAAGAAACATGTCTTCAGGTATGTTGACGATGAATGAGGCCCTGTGTTGCCCATATTTTATCTGTCTGCTAGGTGTGTACATCTATATGTTAAGAATAATGCTAAATGTACACCAAAATCAGCTACCAAAGTCAGCTACCAGTATAAAATACATGTTAGAATACAAATACACATTAAAAATAAATTAAACTACACATATATTTATACACAAATACATTAGTGGCTGATTTTGGTTTACAAATAGCATTTTTGATATGTTAAGTAGGATATGTATAGAATTTATGGAAGGTATGGTGAAATATATATATAGTGCAGTACTCAGATTTAAAATAATCTGCACTCACCAGCTCGTTGATTAATTGTTAGATCCTAATAAGTACTATGTTATGTGAAAGAAGTGGAAATAATGTGCTGTGAGGTGTTTGAGAGTACAACAAATTATGGTGTTATATTGATTATACACATGTTGATCATTATATACACAGATTTGTCTAACGTTACAGCTATCCGTAAAAGGAGACTGCAGAATGTGTTTCCCTTTATTCCTCGGTCACAATATAAAATGCCTATGTTCTGCAACTTGTTAGGTGATCCAATTCTGTCTGTTTGGAAGAATAGGTTTAATTTGACAGATATTTAAGAACAAATTGTTCTTGCTTGTTCCTTTTTTTAAGATGAAATTCAAGTAGAATTTTTTGCTTTCTTGTTTGGAGTAAATTTGATGTAATAATAAATTAATAATAATGAGAAAATACAAATTTTTTCAGCATATAAAAAAAATTGACATTCTATTTGTTTGTAAACCAGCATGCAGCTAGGTATCTTGCCAACCAGGATTGGGTTAAGAGTGACTCACTGAAGACAGTGGAAAACACAGCTGTAACATTTCTTCTCCTAAGCTATAAACTATGAAGTATTTTTATCCTTAATTTTATTTTGATTACATTCTGTATCCTTTTGGTGTCAGATACCTATTATTATGCTTGTTGTGGAAGTACCTCAGGAGGTTATATCTTCTTCTATGGTACAATCATTAAAGGAAGAACCACACTGTACTCATAATGAACATGGTAATGACAGTCATTCTGATGCTATCCAATTAGAAGATTCATCTTTTCCTAATAGTTCTGGAATAAATTTTGATGCCTCCAAAGAGTCCAAATCAGTTCGACTTGACATCAGCTTTAAGTCACCATCACATACGGGACTCCAAACAACAGAAATGGTAATTTTTCCGTGGCTATAGAAAATTACTCTGGTTTGTTTTTTTCATTGTTATAGTACTCTTTTGATGTAAATATATCCTCATTTGCACTAAAAGGATAAAAGTATTGAATCTTCAGTGCCAATGCTTAGCGTTAGATATTTTCTAAATCTCTTTTATAAATACTAACAATTTGAAATTAACATTGGTTTGGTCCTTAATAAATTTGATCTCAGTGTACTGTTGTAATTATGTTATTCTTGCCTATTGAGGTCAGATAATGTCATCTTATGAACTAGATGAAATTTCAAAACTCTGTTATGAATAGATGTCAATTATTTCTGAAACCAAACTGTGTTAAACTTAAAAATGTTTGGACTAAATTGATGTCAATATTTTAGGACAAAGTGAAGCGGATTTCAAAATGTTAGGAATAAAAAAGGATATGATCTCAATCTTCTACCTTTTTGTTTGTTTGGTTGTGGATAAAGTTTTCTATGTATTGAAAATATATTTTGGATTTTGGAGTAGTATTTAGATGGGTGCTCTGGCATATTGTGAGCATATAGTTTCCATGTTACATATTATAATTGGATGCCTATCATTTAAGCGGTTCTCTTATTCTCTGTTCTTGAATGTATTCATTATAGTAAAATTAATAGTTGTTGTAGCGATATGTATTATGTGCCTTTCACTCTTTTTAGGCAAATCAAAATTGTGATATTGCTACTTGTAGGTTAAGGCATTGACAGACCAATTTCCTGCTGCTATTCCACTTGCTTTGGTACTGAAACAATTTTTGGCAGACCGGAGCCTTGATCAGTCCTACTCTGGTGGCTTAAGTTCGTATTGTTTGGTATGTATAACTGCTTTCTTTTACATCTAATATTAATTTCTCAGTGAACTTGTCAAATCCTTTTTGTCCTTTGGTAATGCAAATTGTTGGCCCTTTTAGATATTAGAGGAAGTTTGAAGATGAGAGGGCATGTATTATCTTAATTTATGAGCTCAATTTTTATTCACCAGTGATTAGTTATTTGAAGGATTTGCATAAGCAGCCGTCACCAGTCGTGATTAATGTTAGGGACTTGGGTATTATGGGCGCCGACAACCACGCTCCGATAACATTGTTAGGTATCTAAGGAAAGTGGGAAACCATGCCTTAAAAGCTAGCTGTTAAGGGGGAAGAACCACTCTCCTTATATACAACATCAAGCATCCCATACTACTCGATGTGGGACTTTGAGCACCCATAATACCCAAGTCCCTAACAATACACCGGCCCTGGAGAGCCGACGTCCACGGCGGCTTCACTCTATCGACACTGACCCAACGGTAGCCACTTTTCTACGGTCTATCAGTATTCGGTGTTCACCTTAATCCAGCCTATAGGTAGCCCTTTCCATGGCGCCAACAACCACACTCTGATACCAATTGTTACGGTTTCTCTAGTATCCTTACCGTTAGGGCAGAACTGAGTGTAGAAGATAAGGGTAGAAGGAAAGAACAGAATAACTGAACAGAGGAAGGAATTATCGATGTGATAATTACCCCACTGACAGAATAATATTATAGATTTAAATGAAAGAAAGAACAAGAATAATTGACTTTCGAGTGGTCAATTCTCTCCCTCTAGATTTTCACTCCACTTATTTCCTGCCTACTAGCTTTTCCAGCCTTCCTATTTATAATATCTAATCCTATAACTACTGTCCTAAAGATGTGGAGTTTCAGAATTTAAAATTCAGTTTGCTACTTTTTCTCCTCTCCTTTTATAAGTATATTTAAAAGGAGTTAAATCCCTATGATCTCTCTGGTTTGTTGCAATTAACTGCAAATGACCAGATAATTTTTTGTTTACCTAGAATCTTGTCCTCGGTATTTAAGCAAATATCGGGGAAAATACAGGCCTCTGTCCTTTTTATTTAAGAATGATTTAAATATAAATGGTTGAAACATGATATGATCTATGATACAATACTATGGCATTGTTTAATCCATGTTGCCGATCTTATTTTGTAGAAAACTGGAGTATGTGTCTGCTAATCTTGCATTTCTTTTGATTTTATATACAGGTTTTACTAATTATACGTTTTCTTCAGCATGAGCACCATCTCGGCCGGTCAATCAACCAAGTAAACTTGGGTCTTTCTGTTATTCAAAATTTTTCTTTATCATAGAATCTAGCTGTTGATAGCTATGCAAACCTTATAAATTTGTATCATCGAAAAGCTTTATGTTGACTTCAAATAGTTGACTGAAACAATGGGAAGGAAGCAATATCCAGAATTAGCTCCATTTTTGTCTAGTCAACTGTTCCGTTAGTTCTTGTTCCAGGCATTCCGCTGCTACTAAATAAACTTATTTTTCTTGCAGAGCTATGGAAGCCTTCTAATGGATTTTCTTTACTTTTTTGGGTAAGTTGATGATAATTTTATATGCTGCTTTTCTATTACAGTCAACATAAATGACATTTTAAGGTCATTTGGTCAGAACTTGATTTGATGATTTTCTTATAGGAATGTGTTTGATCCTCGACAAATGCGGATATCAGTGCAGGGAAGTGGGCTCTACATAAAAAGAGAAAGAGGTTGTAGGTAATAAAGCAACTAAACTTTCTCTCTGTAGTATTATATCATTTTCATTTTCTGCAATTAAGTCATAATTACTGTTTCTGCAGTATTGATCCAATACACATAGATGATCCTCTTTATCCAACAAATAATGTTGGAAGGAATTGCTTCAGGATACATCAATGCATTAAGGTAATAAATAATAGTGCAGTTATAACCAATTACTCTTGACTTATTTCTATTGCAAAAGTTGGCCTTTACTAAGCCATGATGACAAAAAAGAAAACTCACCTAAAGCTGGCATGCAAAATCTCTTATATAGTATTGGAGAATGATGGAGCTTAGTTAACCATCTGTTATACTCGTATTTTATTCTCGTCACTGATTATTATGATGTATTTATATTTTAGGTGACTGAATTTGAAATCTTATTGGATCACAAATACATTTCCAACTTTTTAAGAACTGCAAGTATAAGGGATATTTTTTTCCTTCTCAAAAAAGGAAAGGGATAAGCCTCTTAAGTCACTAACCCTGAATTGGATTGGGATACACTGATGTGGATTCTTGAATTATTTTTAATTGTGTCATTCATTCATCTTCTGCCTGTACTAGGTTTTGTTTAAGAATTATGCTTGTATTTAAGAAGTTAAATAATATTTGGTGCAGGCATTTTCAGAAGCTTATTCTGTTCTTGAGAATGAACTCACATTCCTAAACAGTGATGGCGAATCATGTTCAAAGCCACCTTACAGACTGCTTCCAAAAATCATCCCTAATCTTGATGTATCAAACTCATAAGATTCTCATCTCATGAAGACTGGAAAAGTTATTTTTGTCTGAAAGGTAGTTCAAGTCACCAATGACTGGAGACCATGACACTAATATTTATCATGAAGTCGACTTTAATTTTTGCTCATTACAATGAAGGATGTTGAGATGATCGTTTGAGTATCTTTTACTCTATCTTATTCATTTTCTCTTTGGCAGGTTCTTGAGTGGTGCAAGCTGTGCGGATGTCTGGATTGGTCTGGTATTCTGGTTAAGCGGTATGGACGGGATGAAACTGATTGCTAAGTGAAGGGTGATATTCTGAAGTTAATTTCTCATGCCTTGGCCTCCATTCGTGGTACTAGAAGCTGATCACTAGCTGAAGGTTGGTACTCCAAATGCTATATATTGGTGTTGCAGAAGTTGATGAACGTTTATTTTTTCATGCCTTGACCTCCAAGTGCTCGGTAAGCCCCAGCTCAAAGATGTTCTCTTGCTTTTGGTATACAGAATTTTAATAGTTGTATACTAGTATAGTATGTAGCATTTGTACCATGCTTCCTCGGACATTTGATTTTTGCCCATGGAACCAAACATTTAATAGTTATTTCAATAGCAATTAATTTCAATCTAGTTCCATGAGGTGGAAGTTTTTGCGTCATTTACTTAGCTTTAGGCTCTTGAACATTTTCTTTGCAGCTGGTGCAAAGAGCGGAAGACGATAATCACACACAGCAGTCTTGCCACAATTATGATGTCAGGGTTAGTGTTTCTCTTTCTCTTAAAACTACAGGAATGCATGTTTGTCTGTCTGTCTTTGTTTGCATTGTATTTGTTTCTAGTGAACTCAACTCAAATTTGCTTCCAACATTCCAGCAGGTTGGTCAAAGTGAAATGTGCTGGATTATATGCGACAAAAAGCACCTTCGAAACTCGACGATAAATTTTATCGCACTGTTATTAGACCAATTATATTGTATAGAACAGAGTGTTGGATAGTAAAGGATGAGAATAAACATAAGTAAAGTGTAACCGAGATGGGAATATGCCTGGATGGATGAGTGTTGTACATGTGGATAGAATAAGGAACAATGATATAAGAGAAAAAATTGTAGTGCATTGAAATTTCGACTTAGGTAATTCAGACACGTGAGGAGAAGACCAACTTCTTATTAGTTGGGTGGATCAAATGAAATATAGAGGTGATCAGAATTCAGAAGCAGCAAGACTTAAAAAGAGCATGCATGAAGTGGTCAAGAGAGATCTATATATCAATGGTTTTGCTACAGATATAATACATGATAGGATACAATACGTTTGATTCATGTAGCCGATTTCACACCTAATGGGACAAGACTTTGTTGTTGTAAACATAAAGCTGAATTTATTGTTTGCAATGACATTGAGCTTGCTGTAAACATAAATTTCACTCTAGTTTGTGCAGATGTATGCCCGAGGTACTGTATGCTAGGTGGAAGTTTCTTTCATCTCAATATGTTTTGTTTTGCCCTCTGATATTATGTTTCCTTTGTTCTCAAATTCTGTTTTCCATTATTTCAGGTTTTTGTGCTGTTTTAAAACTGGCAGTTTCCTTCATTCTGAAAAGCCAAAGCAATAGTAGGACAAATTGGATAAAGTTGATTAGATACAATTAAATTTTTATTCCAGGGCATTGAGCCGCTAAAGTGAGATCCTTTTCAAGTATAATCAGAGAGAATTGTAATTTGCTCAAAAATAAAAATGTATGATGTTATAATTGAATGAAATAATTATAACTTGCCCAAAAAATACTGTATGATGTTATAATTGAATGAGTTTTCGAAGTTCTTCCTATGTTAATGTTATGAATGTACGTGAGGAAAGGAAAAAAACCCTCGTGGGAATGTGTTTTCAATATCAAAATTAAAGAAACAATATTACTCGTACGAGGATAATTTAATCCATCGTCATGATACTAATTGTTGGAATATTTTCCCCACAACATCCTCAAGCTAGCTTGCAATCTGAAAAGAACAGCTCAAATAAGATTCCTCATGGGTGTTTGACCACTTAAAATCTCTAGGATTCTCTATAGAAGCTAATAGCCAAAAAGCATGTACTTATATTAATCTTCATCCGAGAAAAAATCGGCATCTTTGGGAGGACCCCTTCGAAGTTTTTCTTGTAGTTCAAGGTTCTTGGGCAAAACAAGTTCGGTACCCTGACCTGATGTGGATAAGTATCTTTCCAATACCATCTGAAGAAAAATATATAAAATGTTTTAGAACTGCGTTTTGTTCTGCTTGCATTTATAACAGAAAGACCAATAAAGAAAGATATCCCTAACATGATGAATATGAATGAATGAATGAATTATTGCCATGGAAGGCAACAATCAAGATATTGACTTACCATGGCAGCATAGGCATCAAGCTTCCTCTGCTGAGAGGACTTACTTAGACCCCTGAAAGAGTTGTAGATGTATATCAATATTCAATCCGCCAAGAAACTTAAATTTCAACAATAACAAAGTTGTATTCTACTAGGTCAAATTGGCTTCATGGAAACTAGGATGATGTGATATCTCCTAAAGAAAACTTCATTTGACTTTATCCTAACCATTCAAATTACTGGAAATTAGCCATCTTAGTGGATAGATTGAAAAGGATATAAGACAATCAATAAAGAAGATTCAAAGTAAATACATAGTGATCATCCGATTTACTGCCTCTGTTGTTGTTCCATGTTCATCCTGTAGGTATACTCTCCAACCCCTGAAATTACAGCAACATATGAAACACAGAATTAAACGACAAATGATAAAATTATATCAACACAGCATCCATCAGGCACTCTCCTGAAAACCTATTCAAATTTAATGCCTGTATTATATAAATATAAGCAGAAGAATCCAATCATTAATTCCTCATCCTTTTCTAATTAAAGTGATATTGGAAAAGCTACTTAAAATAGTTGCTAGGGTCATTAAACATTGAAGTTCCAATTGACCATAAATTCATAACTTAGAAGAATATGTTAATCTTGAAAGATTTTGTATTCACACTCAATCAAATGCTTCTATTTGCATGATGTGACAGTATATGATTCGATAATAACATAAAATTATTTTACACTGATAATATATTTTAATTAAATCCATATGATATATATCCAAATAGCACAAAAGAATGTGCCTGCATTGCAAATTGTAGAACCACCAATTCATCCACTTAATGTTCATTTTCCTTGAAACTGGAAAAGAGACCAAATAGGCATACCTCTCGGCAGCTCGAACGGCGAGTCTTCCTGCCACACTACGAACAATGTTGGATTGCGGCGTCTCCTTCCCATCAGAAGATCTCGGAAGTCCAATTATAAACTCATCAGCCTCCTATATAAAACATACGTACATATACACATACAGTTACTTCCACAATCATCATCTTCAATTTTTCTTTTAAAAAACCCTTAACACAGAAACAAGAATCTGCATTAACCAAATTTAAAGAATCCACACCTGTTGTTCAGCTATGTTAATTATCTTGAGCTCAAGCTTCTGTCCTCGCAGTTCCAAAACCTAAACCAACTATTATTACGATCATAAGACACAAAATAACATGATTCAGAAATGAAAATTGCAGAGAGAGAGAGAGAGAGAGAGAGAGAGAGTTAGTTATTACGGTTAAAGGGCGAATGTTGAAGCCTTTAGTGAGGGCGAGGCCAGTGCGGGCCATGCCCAAATCAATTCCGAGGCTGAAGCCACCTCTCCAATTTGGGTCCCTCTTTCTCCGAACCACGTTTGGTGGAAGCTCTAGGTCTCCTTCTAACTCTGCTATTGCACCCTTTATGATGCTGGTCCTCCAAACACGGTGTTGCTGAAACGACGGCATTTTAGAAGAAGGAGGATTGAGTAGGAAAGGCTTGTGAATTGGTTCAAACAGAAATCGCTGCAGCGTCAACATTGAAGAGAGAGTGTGTGTGTGTGTATGTTCGAGAGAGGGACAGAGACACAAAGCAATGGCGGAGGAAGGAAGGAAGAGCGAAAGAAGAGGAGAAGGAAGAAAGGAGGGCAGCAATGGCTGAGTGAGTGGTGGCGGAGAGAAATGACAATGACAAATGAAGAGGGAGGAGGGAAGAGAGAGAGAGGAGGACGATGGAGGCCTGGGGAAAAAGAAGAAAAAAGGAATTAGATTTAGGGATAAAAGTGGCATTTTAAAACATAATTATAAATAAAAATGTAAAAATCTGTGTCGTATTTTTTTTAACGATACCAAATAGTAAATATTGAAACCCTAGCAGAGAAAGAGTACGTACTCCGTACTCAGAGAGAATGAGAGAAGGAGAGAGCGGGAACGAGTGTTTGAGGGCGAAACACAGTGAGCATGGCGGCCATGCCGTCGGAAGAGATAAGGGGGAGAGTGTGGGTGGGGGTGCATCCGGTGTCAAGGAAGGTTTTTCACGAGGGGGTTTTTCAAATCCTACAAAGATCTCCTTTAGAGATAAAGTCATTGGTCCAGAGAAATCGAAGGCGTTTGCACTTGCAGGATCTCTATCTGGGGATAATATAGCCACGGTGGTGGGCAAGCAAGGCGATTCCCAACCTCCATGTGTAAACTTCACTGAAGAAGCCAAGCTTTGTTTGGCAGAGCCTTATCGAGAAGCTTTAGTGATTAAGGTTCTTGATAAAAATTATAGTTACACAGCTCTTTCACACAAGCTTCGGATGGTTTGGCGCATCAAAGGTGGCTTTGATCTGCTTGATGTGGGGTTTGGGTACTTCATGGTAAAATTCGATGCATGTGAAGATCGTGAGAAGGTCATGCTTGGTGGTCCGTGGTTGATTGAGGGGCACTATGTTGCTGTAAAACCGTGGGATATAGATTTTCGGCCATGTGAGCAATCCTTCGGGTCTACGCTTGTATGGGTTCGGATTTCGGGGCTCCCAATCTGGTGCTATCAGGAACAGGCCATGATGCGTATTGCTTCTGCAATAGGAGTTCCCATCAAAGTGGACTTAGCCACTAAATTGGCTGAGAGAGGACGATATGCCCGAGTATGTGTTCAAATAAATTTAGGACTGCCAGTGATCAAGCATATCATTGTGGAAGGCGTAACTCATGTAGTGGAGTATGAAAGTTTAAATTTAATTTGTAACTCTTGTGCACGTTATGGTCACGATATGGCACAGTGCTTGGGTAGAGACTCTAGGGAAGGAAAGAGTGTTGATTCCGATGCCACCAAGCCACGGGACGGTACAAAGGCAGTGCCACATCCTGAGACCAAAAGTCACAATTCAAATGAAGTAGAACCTAATGTGGTAGGTGGCGTTACTGGCGAGAATCCTGCATCGAATTTGCAAGAAGATTTGGAGGCTAATAATTTGGAAGGAAATAATGTTGAGGAGGCTTGCATGCATGATGAACCAGGCTGGGAGCAAGTTGTGAGGAAAGGTAAAACCAAGCTGGGTCAAAAGCAATCTAACAAGGTCCAAAGAGGCATTCAATCCAGAATCGATTCGGGTAGAGTAATCAGGCCCACCATTCACTTCTCTCACACGAATGGATCAAGCTCCTATCGTGCTAGGGTCGGGTCACGAGTCAAGGTCGGACACAGCGCTTCCCGTGTTGGTGAGACGTCGATCTCCTCAACCCGACACACCCCAGTGCCTTGCGGGTCCTCTCTCCGAAAACGACCAAGGCCGGGGTCCCTACAGAGCTCGCCAGTTGAGAAGAATGGAGGCACGGTGGTGGAAGCATCGTCATGTCTTCCTGCAACCGTGAAGGAGGGTGTTACCGTGGCGGTTCCATTGGAGAAGGAAGGCGCATTGCCGGCTGTTACTACGTCGATAGGCGGGATTAAGGAGATATTCCAGGGAGATCCGGCAAACCTGAAGGTCACGGGAGTCACTTCCGCTGGGCAAGCCTCGGTTTGAGGTTGGTGAAGCACTTTGATTTCCTTGTTTTATATTTTTATATTTTATATTATGGATAGTTTAAATATAATAGCTTGGAATATTAGGGGTGCTTCTAATAAGTTAGCCCGGGTGAATTGTAAAGAGCTGGTTAGGAAATTTAAACCTGTAATTTTTATTGTGGTTGAAACTCACTGTCCTTTTCAACACTTGAAAATGTTCTGGGAAAGACTTGGTTATCACCCTATTGGTATAGTGGAGGCGTCAGGACACAAGGGGGGTATTTGGTTCCTTTCTGCAATACAGGGTGTTCACTGCAAATGGGTTGATGCTTTCGATCAGTGTGTTACAGTTGAGGTTCAGGTAAATAATGTGATTTGGAGGTGCAGTGGTATCTATGGTAGTCCTCAATTTAATACCAGAGTTTTGCTATGGGATTATCTTGTTACTCAGTCTTCGTCTTTCTGCGGGCCATGGATTATTCTTGGTGATTTTAATGAAGTACTATTCTCTCATGAATCTAAGGGTTGCCTCTTCTCGAGTCATCATGCAGATCGGCTTGCTGCCTCTCTAGGGGATAGTAATCTGTTTGACTTGAAGACTATTGGAAGACAATTTTCTTGGTACAGAAGGGTTAAAAATGGTGTTGAGGTGGCGAAAAAACTTGACCGGGTTTGTATCAATAGTGGCTGGCTATCTCTATTTCCAGAGGCTTACGCAGAAATTTTAAATAGGCTTCAATCTGATCATTGTCCTATCCTAGTACGCTGTACAGGTCGTCCCCAACCGAAAAAGAATAGACCTTTTCGGTTTATTGCAGCTTGGGCAACTCATCCGGGGTACAGAAATATTGTGAACCAGTCATGGCAGGCTGGCTACAGAGAGATGCACGGCAAGCTTTCAGAAGTGCAGAAGAACTCTTTGGAGTTTAATTCTAAAGTGTTCGGCAATATTTTCGTTAGGAAATGCAAATTGGAGAGACAGATTAATTTCCTTCAGAGGCGACTTGAAGTAATGGAAGATTTGTCTATGCGGCAAAAAGAAAAACAGCTGATTGAGGAATTTAATAACACGCTTGTGCAGGAGGAACTTCTATGGTTTCAAAAATCCAGAGAGCAGTGGGTAAAATTTGGGGATAGAAATACCAAGTTCTTTCATGTCCAGACTCTTGTGCGGAGAAAGCATAATAAGATTCATGGTCTCTTTCTTCAAGATGGGGTGTGGGAAACGGACCCGGATGTCCTTAGAAGGGAAGCTGAATCCTTCTATAAACGCCTATTCTGCCAGTCGGAGGATGTAGACTTAGGTTGTCTTAGTGATGTGCCACTGCCTTCCCTGAATGATGAAGCCTATTGTAGCCTCACAGCGCCAGTTACTCTGGAAGAAGTTAAGTCGGCTGTTTTCAGTATGCATTCTTTTAAGGCGCCGGGCCCTGATGGGTTTCAGGCTTTCTTCTTTAAAGAATACTGGAAGATTGTTAGTTTTGATGTTTGGACTATGGTTCGTCATGCGTTCTCTGGTTTGGATATGGATCCAAGGATGATGGAAACTCTTGTGGTTCTTATTCCGAAGGTAGAAAAACCGGTTTCCATTAAGGATTTCCGACCAATTAGTCTATGTAATGTGGTTTACAAAGTTATAACGAAGGTCCTGGTCAATAGACTTCGTCCCCATCTCAAAGAGATTATTGGGCCCCTTCAAGGAGGGTTTATCCCGGGGAGAGGAACCCCTGACAACATCATTGTAGCACAAGAGGTTCTCCATTTCATGAAGAAGACAAAGTCAAAGAAAGGCACCCTGGCCTTTAAGATTGATTTGGAGAAAGCGTACGATAGAGTGGATTGGGGATTTCTGAAACAAACCCTGGTGAGTTTTGGCTTTCCTCCTCCGACAGTCAATCTGATTATGCGTTGTGTCACTGCTTCCTCACTGTCTATCCTCTGGAATGGGGATAGATTAAATAGCTTTACTCCGAGCAGGGGTCTTAGGCAAGGAGATCCTATATCACCGTATCTGTTTGTGTTGTGTATGGAGAGATTGTCCTGTTCTATTAATCAGCAAGTTGATAAGGGCGTGTGGAAGCCAGTTGCGATTTCTAGAGGGGTCCAAGAATTTCTCATTTGATGTTTGCCGATGATTTGCTTCTTTTCTGTAAAGCTGAAAAACAGCAAGTTCAAACTGTAATGGTAGCTTTGGAAAATTTCTGCAGAGCCTCTGGGATGAAGGTTAATGTGGAAAAATCTAAAGCGCTATGCTCCAAGAATGTTTCAGCGACAAGAAAAGAGATTTTCACTGGAGTCTCCTCCATCAGATTCGTTCAGAACTTGGGCAAGTATTTAGGGGTGAACCTTAATCACTCTCGGGTGACACGCGCAACTTTCAACGATGTTTTGGACAAGATTCGGGGAAGGCTAGCCAGCTGGAAAGGAAGATTGCTTAATAAGGCAGGCAGACTCTGTTTGCTCAACTCGGTAGTGACTGCGATTCCTACTTATCGCATGCAAGTATCTCTCTTCCCTAAAGGGGTAACTAATAAGATAGAATCCATGATGCGAAACTTTCTATGGAAGGGTCAAGCTGATGGTAGAGGTCTGAATCTAGTTAACTGGAAAGTGTTGGTCACTCCTAAAAAGTTTGGAGGTCTGGGAATTAGAGATCCCTTTTGTGCCAATATTGCTCTTCTTGGAAAACTAGTTTGGCAACTTTTTCACCATCCCAACAAGCTATGGGTTCAACTGTTGACGGAGAAATACCATTCTTCTAAGGATGATTGTTTTAGTCGGTCTCGAGGAAGTGGATCTTATGTTTGGAAGAGTATATGTCGAGCTTGGGATATTCTAAAGGAAGGTTTTAGTTGGTGCATTGGGGATTTGGAACAGAACTTTTGGTTTTCTAAATGGAGAAGAGAGGGGCGACTGTGTCAGGAGATGGATTATGTTCACATTTCTGATTCGGATCTCAGGATCTTGGACCTTTGGTCATCTGGACAGTGGAACCTTGAGAATATCTATTCTCCTCTGAATCAGTCTCTGCAGAGCAACATTAATTCTTACAACCCAGATGTTCAAGCTGGTTCAGAGGTCGGTTGGTGTTGGACTGGTGCGGCCTCAAAGGTTTATGATGCTCATAGTGGTTATTTATGGCTCAGTAAGAAGATGTTTAGTTGGGAGGATAGGGGTAATTGGCTTTGGCTTTGGCGTCAACATGTTCCGGAAAAGCACAAATTTTTGGCCTGGCTATGTCTTCGGGAGGCTCTTCCTACTGCTGCATTTCGTTTTAGAAGGGGCATTTCGCACACGGATAGCTGTCCACGATGTTTCTCAAGTCAGGAGTCGGTTTTACATTGTATTCGGGATTGTCCAAAAGCCCAACTTGTTTGGCAAGCTTTAGAGATCTCCGATCAACCAGTGGATTTGATGAGTTGGTTCTTACATAATAGCAAACAGCGCCCCTTTAGATTCTTTTCTGGTCTCTGGTGGATTTGGTGTTCGAGAAACAACGAGATCTTTCATCCTCACGAGCATTGGACCACAGACAAGGTGATTGGTATGGCTTTGTCCTTAGAAAAGGAGCTCCGAAATATTTTTGAGTTGCAATGACTATCTATCCCCTCAACCATTAGTGGCTCTTGGATTCCCCCCTCAGTGGGTACCTTTAAGATTAATTGTGATGCTAGCTATCCTGGCAGTGGTGCTCGAGTTGGTTTTGCTTGTGTTAGCAGAGATTGGAAGGGAAGGTGGCAACGAGGCTGTCTGGGAACAATTGAGAGTCGTAGCATTTTGCAAGGAGAGTTGTTTGCTATTTGGAGAGGCTTTCTTTTAGCATGGGACTCGGGACAAAGAGACATTATATGTGAGACAGACTGTGTGGAGGCTTTTACTATTGTCAATAATTTACAAGATTGCTCTGGGTTTACTGATCCTTTGGTGTTAAAAATCCGAGATATCATGTCTTGGAAATGGCGTGCTGATCTTCGGTTGATCTTGAGAGATGCAAATACAGTAGCAGACACCATGGCAAAGACTGCAATGAGGACTATTTCTCCCCAAGTGGAGCTTCCATTGCCTTGGAAGGAGTTTGAGAGTAGTATTCAGCGGGACTGCCTTTCTTAAGCAGTTTCTTGTTTTTTTTCTTTCTTAGTTTTGTTTATTTTTCTTTTAAGTCACCAAAAAAAAAAAATAGTAAATATTGATCCATTTTTGGAAGTCAGTGTTTTTTAGTATTTTTGGTCAATATTTAATGAGTGAAATTTCATTTTGATCTCTAATAAATTTATGAAAATCTCTTTTTATCCTTAACCAAAGTATAATGTAAAATTCTTACAATCATAGTTGTCAGAATCGAATCGGTGATTGAACCGGTCAAGTTACTGAGCCACTGGGTCATTGGTTCAACTGGTGGGTCACTGGTTGAATCGATTGACCCGGTCCTATGTAAATAAAAAATAAAATATAGTCAATTTTAAAATTAAAATTTAAAATACATATTTTCATTAACATTTTAAAAATATCTAGCTATTCTAAAACAATATGAAACAGGAACAATAAGTATTTTGTTAATTTTACTCTATTATAAATA
The DNA here is from genome assembly GCF_003086295.3 of Arachis hypogaea. Classification (NCBI taxonomy): domain Eukaryota; kingdom Viridiplantae; phylum Streptophyta; class Magnoliopsida; order Fabales; family Fabaceae; genus Arachis; species Arachis hypogaea. Next base: position 109,359,743 of record NC_092047.1, on the reverse strand, counting down.
TTTTTATTTTTTATATTAAAATAACTATTATTTTCGAATTTTAATAATTTATTAATTAGTTTATATCTATTATACTATTATATACTACAAGTATTTATTGAAAAATAATATTAATAGATATTATATAATTATAAAAAAAATAAACGAGTTTTTAATTATTGTTAAATAAAAATATAATTAATTTAAGAATGAATGAGTTTATAATTAAAATTAAAATAAATTAAATAGAAGTAAATTATTTGCTGAAAGATATTTATATATATATTAATTTACATATGTATTGATAACAAGCTCAACAGCCCGGTGGTTGTGAGTATCATATTTTTCCTGAGGAGGGGGGTTTGAACCCCATCTTCAACATTTTGGAAAAATCTTGAAACTCAAGCGGTTCGGTCGAACTGATCTTACCGAGTTTGACCGATTTTGACCGGTTCGCACCGGCTCATCACCTCATCCGATCAGATCATTGGACCGGACCGGCATAGGATCCAGTTCACCGATTTTTCAGTCGAACCGGCCAGTCCGATCCGATTTTGCTTACAGTGCTTACAATATCCTTATTCTTCTTTTTTCCAAATAAGATCCTAATCCTAATTTTCTAAATTACCAACACACACTTCTCAAAATAGAGAAGAAAAGTAGAGAGAGTGAACAAGAGAAAGAAAAAACAGAAGAAAGGAAGAAAAGAAGGAAAAAGGGTCAGGGTTAGAGTTGTTGTCATCATTGACAATGAGAGAGATGAACAAGGAGAGAGATGGATAGAGAGAAGGAAGCACCACTATCGTCGCTACTGGGATGGCCCTGGAGTAACGGTTGTCGCTGTCGAAGGGGCTGCGTCGGAGGGAGACATTGTCATCGCTGAAGCTCACCGCTGGTGCACCCCGAAGCTACCTCCGCCTCTACTCTGCTCCACCGTGGCTGACCCGTGCCTCTCCCCTGTTCGTCAGAGCTTGTAGTGCTGCTGCAGGAGTCGCTGCCAGAGGAGAAGAACCACCGCCACCATTATTCTGCTGTGTCCTTCACCGTTGACGCTGGAGAGGGCCACCGGAATTGCTGATGCTCCATCCCCTTGTTTCCTTTGTTTCCTTTGGTAAGACTAATCTTGTTCTACCTTGTCTTGCTGTAAAGCCTTATTATTGACTTTGTCCTATCTTGCTTGATATCCCTTTATGCCTTTGCTCAATTTTAAACTACCTTAGACTGTTGGATTCACTGCCATTGTTACCATGGTTGTCCTATGTTGTTGCTACTAAGGTTGTTGTTAACGTTACTGCAATGAGAATTGAAATTGTTACTACTACTCCAGTCCAAATTCTGCGCTCTTTCGTATCCTTTAATTCAGCACTTCGGGTTTGGTCTATTCGGTCCCTTAGGACCACACTGTGAGTAAGCTTTACGTTTATAATTATTTGGCTTTACATCTATAATTATTTCGATATATGCTGCTTGATTTTATGACTATACTTACAAGTTACCAACAAAAGATTTGAATTTGATTTTAATAATGGATTTATTAGAACTAAATATTTATTTTTGTAAAATTCAGATTTTCATTCTGCACATGAGACTGTATACACGTTTGATGAAGTTTTGTATTATTTTAGAATATTTAATTTTATTTGAATATGTGTTTCTGAAACATTGAAGTATTGTTGATACTCACTTATATACTTTGAATTTGTAAAGTATATTCGACATTTCATATGATTAAAAAGGATTTTTGATGAGAAAGTATTATTTGATTTGATTTGATACTGCATATATTTGAAAGATCAAAGATTGGTTATATTTGAAATTATATGTTTTGAATTGGTTTGGGAGGCTTGTATTAGAAAACCTTAGTTAACAGTAGTTATGACGTTAACCTAGATGCATCTGGCTCAGACCTCAGCTAGTAGGGGCGTTGCTAAACTAACGTGTAGACCACACGTTGAATCTGTTATTCCGTACGGACACACTAGAGGAAAGGGCTACCCATAGAGGTGGAGTCGCCCAAGTGTAAAATTTTGATTTGATTTCTGTATGAGAACTTTCTTATTGATTCACTTATGATTATTAACTACTATTTTCTAATTAAAATTAATTTGGTAATAATGTTTATATTATAGTTGTCAGAACCGAACCGGTCAGCTTACTAGGTCATTGAGTCATTGGTTCAACCGGTAGGTCATTGGTTGAACCGATTGACCTGGTCCAATATAAATAAAAAATAAAAATAGTAAAAAATTTAAAATTAAAATTTAAAATACATATTTCACTAATATTTTAAAAATATCTAGCTATTCTAAAACAATATAGAACAGAAACAATAAGTATTTTGTTAATTTTACTCTATCATAAATATTTTTTTTATTTTTATATTAAAATAACTATTATTTTCGAATTTTAATAATTTATTAATTAGTTTATATCTATTATACTAGTATATATACTACAAGTATTTATTGAAAAATAATATTAATAGATATTATATAATTATGAAAAGAAAAAAATAAGTGAATTTATAATTATTGTTAAATAAAAATATAATTAATTTAAAAATGAGTGAGTTTATAATTAAAATTAAAATAAATTAAATAGAAGTAAATTATTTGCTGAAAGATATCTATATGTATTTAATTTGCAAATATATTAATAACAAACAAGTCAGCTTGGTGGTTGTGACTACCATTTCTCTCCTTGAAGAGGGGATTTGAACCCCATCTCTTTCATTTTGAGAAAATTTTGAAATTAAAGCGGTTCGGTTGGATCGGTCTTTACCGAATTTAACCGGTTTTTATTGATTCACTCTGAGTTTGACCGATTCGCACCGGTTCGTTGCCTTGTGCGGTCCAATCATCGAACTGGATCGGTATAGAGTCCGGTTCATCGGTTTTTGGTTGAATCGGTCGGTTCGGTCTGGTTTTAATAACAATGGTTTATATGGTCTCATGTTGATTATAAATGTATTGTCTAGTCACTGAGTTGTAAAACTCACCCCGTTTTTTCTAAAAACATTTTTCAGGAACAAATACTTGACTATGTGAGACTTTCTATTCAAGACTAACGATCTGCACTGTGTACCTATTCTTTGTTGAGTCCCTAGATGTTATATGCTCCATATGTCACAAGCACGATCTAACCATTTTTAATTATTTTAATTTTTGTTAAAAATGTATAACTATTTATTTTAGAATTTGTAAAATATTTGTAACATTCTTATTCAACTTATATTTGAGTATATTAGGCTTGGTATGTGATTATTCTCCTGAGCGCCAGTCATGGCTCATTTTAGGACCGTGACATATAATCTCATTAGGACCCTTAACGATTAACTCCTTGAGACATTTTGCTCTTTTCATTAATGCCTTCATCTAGAGTTAACGGATCGGATCTTGCCTACGTAAACCGTTAAGTCAATAATTTAATGAATAAATTGTCCAATAACATTATTTTCTTCTTCTTCTTCTTTGCACCAACTCACTACCACCTCCTTTCAATTGAGTAGTTTTATTTGCTTAAATACTTAAATTTGGTTTGGGATATGATTTTAGGAGTTATCATTTTCTGGATTTTGATGATTGAGTATAGATATTTACTTAAAATATCGATTTTTTTATGATTAAGTATGGGATACGTCGGTGTTTTAATTTGTTCGATGTAAGGTTCTCTACTTGAGATGCAGATTTGAAATTTAGTGTGAAACCAAATAGAGACAGGAACAAGCTAGTGATAGAGGGATTGTAAGGATAAGGATAAGAAAAAGAGAGAGAGGGTAGCCATGATGGTAGGGGATTGCCGATGGTGAACAGAGAAGTAGGGGGAGAGATATAACTTCGTGGTTTTGGTTTGGTCAAAAAGAAAAAAAATGATGGCAGTGAAGTGGTGCAGCAAAAATAAAGAATGATAGTGAATATTGGTGATAATAGTAGTAAAAATGGTGAAGAGAAAAAGAGAATGCAAAAAATAGTGGTAGATATGGGTAATGATTAGAGGTCAGGTTGAGGTTATACTCTTTTATTAACGAAAGAGCCCGAATATCTGATAGAAGTAATGGATAAGAGTCATGATAGGATTATGCTTTCGTTAAAGGGATGAAAAGAGATTTTGTGAAATTGTTAGGGACTAAGGTAAAATTTCACTCATATTTAATCAATATAAACTTTATTGATTTATATGTATAAAACTATAAATTTTGATAAATATAAGAGTAAATTATATATCTCTTATATACAAAATTTCTATACATATAAATTACTATTAACCAAATATTAATAAAAACTAATAATATTTACTGAAAATGTAAAATTGACCCGTATTTTATTTATGCTTGTATATAACCGGAACTTAAACATAAAACAAACGGAGCCTCAATTAGCACCGACTTCGGATGAAATACAATCACTTTTTTTTTTTCTTTGTCTTTTTTGTTATTGTTAGCGGTACATTGATTTATTGGAACTGAGTATTGGATAATGGGAAATTGGGAATACTTAATAAAAATTGTAATCAAAATGATTGAAAGTGTAAGAAGAAATATTTATATAGGGCTGAGTTGAACATTTTTATTGACATTTCTTTAGACAATTTACTGGCGGGGAGATGAAGATGATATAGAATTTAAACAGAATTTTTTAAAAGCATTAACAATAATATTAAAACGAAGTTTGTAACGCTGCGCATCCCGCAATTCATGCTAAATTTCTTTCAAAAATCCGGATATGTTTCATTTTCATCTTACATCAGTATCTTCTCACAATTATTACAATCTACATGGTCAAAATATATTCAGTTTTTGTCTGCTTAAATGTTAAAAGGATCATCATTCATTCATGAACAAGCTCGCCAATGCATCCCAGGAACAAACACCAAGAAGTTGCAGCAAGCAACATAGAGGAACGTAGCAATAACATTCATTTGAGAATTTCATGCAGCATTCATAGATATATATATCTGGTTGAAACGTAGTCCAAACAACATAAAATGAAATTTAAACCCAAAGAAAGTGCAAAATTCACTGGAGAGAGAGAAAATAAAATAAGAGTGGTTCTATCATTTATCTTGGTTCTGTGAGGTGGAAGCTTCACACTCTGAAGCTATTTGGTCATTTGCTGCCCCTGAGTTGTCTGATAAAGTCGCAATTAAACTAGGCTGGGGATACTCATGCTGCTGTTTCAATTCACGATTTCCACCTGCATTTTGGGAACCGATGTTAGAATCCTCCGGAGCATTAACATGTGCCATAATTTCCAAGGCTTGTGTCTGAGACAGCTGGGGTTCATAACTGGATCCAGCAATAGAGGGCACTGCACCCAGCATCTGAGCAGCCACGGGACCAGTCTGCGGTGCAGTTCCTGGTGTTTGTCCTTGTGCCTGTGCTTGTGCTTGAGATAATACATTCATCAGAAGCTGAGCCAAAAGGACTTGCGGATCATTATCACCTTGTTGGACTTGAGCATTGATTGCATTTGAGAGGGCATTGATGTCAGGGGGGTTAAGTGCTTGTTGAAGCCCTAGTATTCCGGACAAAGCTTGTGGGCCATGGGCACGCTTGAGATTCGACAAGTGCTTTTTCCCGGTCACATGACTCTGGTAAACAACCTCGGACTCACACTTGACATTACACAATTCACATTTAAAAGGCACAAACTGCTCGGCTGCTTGAGGTTGCACTGGCTTTCTTGATCCATCACCAGTCCTCATTGATTTAGATCCTCGTCCCCCTCTCATCTTACGCTTCAATCCCCGTCCCCGTCCAGCAGTGTTATCCCTGAATTTTCCCTCAGGCTCTTCAGCTGAAACTGCTGAAGTCTCTCCAAGGTTATTCTGCAGCTGTGCTTCGTCATTTTGATTAGCAGCTGCAACTTCAGTGCCAATATTTTCTGGCGGGCCTCCATTGTTCCCCGACTCCTTGACTGTCTTAGGCTGAGCTGTATGAATCTGTTCTTTCTTTTGTTCATTTATTGCCTTCTGTCTCTCTAATTCTTCACGGGCTTTCACATTCTTCTTGTGCTTCTTTCCATTCTTATGTTGTTCCATGACTTCCAGAGTATTACATCCAACCTTACAAATTTCACACCATGCCTTAGGTGGTGGTGGTGGTGGTGGTGCGCCAGGCACTTGAGCTTGTTTGGGTGATGTTGATGACGAAGGTTGCACCACTAAAGTAACCCCAGCAGCAGAAGTCAAATCTACACCATCAGATACGACAGTTGCAGAAGAGTTAGCAGGGAAGTGTCCGCGTCCCCTCCCGCGATTGAACTGGCCTCGCCCACCCCCTCTAAACGACCTACCACCCCTGCCACCCCTACCTCTGTATTGAAATGGCGCAGTCTGTAATAGGAATTCAAGTATGAACACAAGCTTGTATTTACATCGTTGCAATATTCAGGTAAAACATTGTTAAACAAAGGAACAAATTAGAATGACAATATATCTGATATCCATACAAATGACACCATATCAGAAGGGCAGTGATACTCAGCAAAATAAACAGTTATAACAATATAAACTTTCAGCAATTCCTCATATCCACAATAATCCGTCAACATTATGGTATGCAAGTCAATTGATGGAAAACTTGTGACTAACCAAAGCTTGCACATACCAGAGAAACAGTATCATGACAGAGATTAAAATGAAGAAAAGGAAGTATCTGCTTCCGAAAGTTAATAATGAAGGAGAAATTTAGAACCATGACTATGAAATACAAAGTTTAATCTATGTATATCAAAAATCAAAATATCAATTTCAAAATAACAAGTTGTCATTCACCTGAAAACATAAATAATCAATTCAACGAAAAATTAAAACCCTCAACTGTTGTCAAGCAACAACATAACAAAGATCTAATTGCACGAAAAAGGAACAAAAGAAATGGAAAAGCAATTTTTACAATTTGCTTAGATTCTTTGCTATGTAGGTTTAACAATTTTATTCTTTTGGATGCTTTCCTTCGCCATTTTTCAATCCAAAACTAATCAGTTTTGGGCCTCATGCCCTGGTCCACCTTAATTCCAAAACTAAATTGAAGGCTACTAACACTGGATCCAGTATTTAGAAATGTTCCCATATTCTTCCACCATCCCTGTCTCTGTGATCTAACAAGTCAGCAATGCAAGGAGAATATAGAAACATCACCAAAATGTTAAGCATGAGGGCCCTAAACACGGAAAATGCTTTATTTTCCCATTTTGGAGAATCAAATTTCATGTTGATAAACCATTTATCAAACATGGAATTCCCTGATTATGGAGATAACATCAATGGTTAATATACCATTTCTCCATAATTTTCTAATCAATCAATACCCACCCATCAACTGGGGATTTTGACCAAATCATACCCATTGACAATTTTATGAGCCTCAAGATACTGTTGATCAAGCATTCCTGGACAATTTCTCAAGGTCCTGAAAACATGCTCAACGCTTCCCTAAGTCTGAAACTGAAGATAAAACACCCTCTGACAGAAGAAGAAACAAAGATATCAAACCAAAATCATATCCAATGAATGAAAAAAAGAAAAAAGTTTCTTTTCTTTAACTGTAAGGCCTGCTTTTTCAGCTTAAACAGCCAGACAGTTAAAAAGAGAAACATGACGATCTGATGCCCACATCAGCTCTAAAGCAACCAGCAAAGACCCAGCACCATCCGGCATTGATGTAATGATGTGGCACCATAGGTTAGAGCCATTTATTAACTCATACATTGCAATTACTGTCTTTATCTGGTCACTCTAGGGTGCTGTGGCCAATTTTGCAGAGCTCTCAACACCTTCTGAATGGTTTAGATGAAAAGCTGAGGATATAATACCTATTCAAATATTGGCCTTTTGTCCAGAGAAAGTCCCATTCCTGAGGAAGCACAGCAAGATATTCTCTCTAAAAGCATAACAAAATGTTTAAAAATGATTAAGTGCTACAAAATCTTTTATGAGCCTTTTCTATTTAATTCTTCAAACATACAATTGTCTTTTAGGTGGAATTGAGAAACTAGCATGTTAGTGTAGCAGCAAATATGCTGAACTGAGTCTACCACATGTTCCTCCCACTAATCTTGTTTAGTGCCAAACAGGGAGACACTTGAGAAAAAGAAGCTGCTATGGCTTTCTTTTTCCCCTGCCACAATCATTGGGAAGAATTAGTAAAATTAGAAAGCACTTTGAACATATGTAGACACTCAGAACTAAGAACATTAACAATGAAGTTTTGAGTTAACAAACTTTTAAATGCAGTCCTGTACTCATGTTCATCTAAAAACAGACCTAGGGAGGAAAAAGACAAAGACCTTATTGTATCAATGAAAAATAAAAAGAAAAAAAAATCTTGATTGATCCCAATGGCATTGATTAAATGATATAGCAAACTCACCTAGTGGTACAATAAAACATGGCTTTTGTTGTTGGTCAAAATTCCAGAAAAAATGTAAAAACTTGATGAGGTGCTTATAGATGTACTATCCAATTATATATCAAGCACCAAATGTCGGTACAAGTAATAAAACTTCCATAGAAGTTTGGGTGGTATTTTGCTCAGTAAGAATGTTATCATAACTAGAGTAAGAAATAGATGAGTAAAACTTTCTATGGAACTGCTATTTGTTCCCTTATGCTCGACACCTGATACAAAGTGTTAGGCAGGTAAGGAACAAAATGTACCAAAGGAGGAAGGACATATAGAAGTTATGCTATAAAATATTCTTTTTTTAATAAAAGCTGTTCTAAAATAGTGATAGTATTTATACTTTCCAAAATAAAGACACTGAAATAGTATGATGTGAGAAGAATCAACTGATAGTCAATGATATCAATCTCAGCAAAGACAATATTGCGGCAGAAAGAAAATATTCAAGAACAACATAGTTATGGCATCCATACCCAATAGCAACACGTTCCATTCCTTTAATAATTCTCATAACACATAACCAAATGTGTAACAAGAAGAGCCAAGTCTTGTCCAACTAGATGTAGTAAGCATATTTATCACACCATAGTCTCCTATCAACTAACAAATTACGTTAATATGTTTAGAAATCTAAATCCTTCTTGACGATTCCATTTATAGATTTCCTTGCCTCATTCTATATTAGCTTCTCAACTACTCTCCATTTGATCCACTCTTCTTACCAAGAGTCTGAGACTTCTACTAATCTACATAGTCCCCACTTCCATACATAGTTAAACCACCTAACACTAGATTTAGATTCTATCATCCCTTTTCGTAGTAGTTATAACCCAAATTCTCTTTCTGATACTTTCTTTTAGCTATGGACTACAAGTTCTTTCCACTAACAAAACAATACCACCAATTACAAATTCATCACCATTTTCACAATAATAAACTACCATAATATTCATTCCAATGTATTCATTTCTAATACCACATTACTGCTGTTTATTACCTATGGTTTACAAGCCCTCTGTACATAACCAAACCACCTTATCCGAGATTCTATCATTTTCAGACTAAGTAGTCCCATAATAAAATTTGGGCAAATTACACTCACTCCCATGAAATTTAGTGAAATTCAACCAAACTTCCCTCGATCTCTAATAGCATATACTGGCATTCCTAAATATGTAGGTAATACTTCATCCAATATCCTTGTATTTTCACAAAATGCGACACTAAACACCTCTGTAAAGGGATAAGGTAACATTATCTTCCTTTAAAAAGGAAAGTTCATGGGAGATCAGTGTAATTTGCCCTTCAATTTTCTCTCAGCTCTCTAATGCACTCATTGCAAAATCCTATATTATCCAAATCAAATAAATAAATAATCATATTTTTATCACTGAGAAAAACTCAACAAAATTATCAATTAAATTGAAAGAGAAAAGAAAGGGGGAAATTATACCGGGGCGTGCGTGGGTCTTTGAGGAGCCGGTTCAGGATTGACACCGGGAGGGTGAACCGGTGCGGATTCGGGTTGGAATTGAAGGTGAGCTTGAGTTGGATCAGGATAATACGCGTATTGTTGAGTGTAGGGATAATATGGTTGTTGATACGCATAGGATTGATCGTAAGCTTGGATTTGAGATGGATCATACTCATATGAATATGCTTGTTGTTGTTGTTGCTGCTGCTGCTGCTGTTGTTGTTGGTACGCAGAATAATCCATGGCTCTGCAACGAAGCGAAGTCGTCGCAAAAGGAAGAGAAAGAGAAAGAAGAAGATGATGAGGGGAATCAAGAAGGGAGATGCTCTTGTTATTGCCAATGCCTGTAGCCGGATGGAACGCACGATTGGGTCGTCGTTTCACTTCTCATTTCACTAGAGTTTTTCATGATTTTTTTAAATAATATAATATTTACAAAAATAAACACAATCCAAGAAAATTACTTGTTGGCAGTGCCAAGTCAAATAAGTAACAAAATTTAGCTACTAGCTAATCTTTTTATACGGTCACCGTGATAAATAATAAAAATAAAAGGGCAAATTTGTTGCTAAAAAAATTATTTCGTTTTTTAAAATAGTTTTTAAAAATATTTTTAATTAAAATTATTTTTTAAAAAATTTAAATTAATCTAGTTACTTCTTTTGTTATTTTTTATTAATTATTTTAAAATTTATTAATGTGACACTTTAAGTGATACTGCAAAATACATAAGAATCTTAATTGATTATTAGTATGATGAGTTTATAAAATTAGATTAAATTAAAATTTAATTAAAAAAAAATTTAAAGCATTGTAATTTGATCTAATTTCATAAACTTATCATATTAATCGTTAATTAGGATAACTATGTGTATATTATGGTGTCACTTAATATATTACATTAAAATAACTAATTTAAAATTTTTAAAAAATAAATTTGATTAAAAAATTTTTTAAAAACTATTTTAACCATTTACTCTAAATAACAAATTTTTAAATATGTCCCATTGACTCATGAGATACATTTATATGTAATAGAAAAGAAAAACGTAATTTTTTATAAAACATGTCAATATTAATAAACATTATATTTATTTAAAAAAAATATTCGACTATCATACATTTGGCCGTTCTTTTTTTAAAGGAAAAAAAATTAAAATTTAGATCTAGTCGATAAAATAATAAAGTAATAAATTATTTTCTATTGATTTTATAATTTTTATCATATATAAGTCTCATTATTTTAGTTTAAGAGTGATTAACTCTTTACTTTAAAAGACCTTAATCCTAAAAATTATAGCAATCATAGTCACGCACCACATTTTTGTAATCTTTATTTTTTTACACTAACTAAAAAATGGATCTAGCAAATAATAATAATTTTTTTCTAGAAAATATATGTATAATTAAAAAAAAAACTATTACATTTAATTTAATACTGTTAGATAAAATATAATCTTTATAAGAAAATTATAAAAAAATAAATAGTTACATGGTAATGTCTTCATATATAATATTTATATGGGTAAAGTATATTTTTTGTCCCTGAAATTTGCTAAAAGTTTCAAAAATATCCCTAAGTTTTGATTTGTTTCAATTCTGTCCCTCAAGTTTTTGATTTGCATCAATTTTACCCTTATTACTAATTTTTTGATAATTAATATTTTTCTTTCCAAATATATCCCTCCCTTATTATACCTATCATCATCATCATCATCACAATCCTCTGTCTCTCTTTCTTTCTCTCTTTTCATCTTCATCGTCCTCTCCACCCCCATCATCATCACAATCCTCTGTCTCTCTTTCTTTCTCTCCATCTCCATCACCACCATCTCCGTTAAGCCCCAATCTTCGATGACTACCACCCTTTTTCTTCTTCTTCGCGCAAACCCAGACACAACGAAGCCATCGCTCTTCCTCCTTCTCTGTTAGCAAACAGAGAATGAGATGTGGGATAGATTCTATAGAATCGGTTTTTGGAGGAACTCTTCTCGCAGGATCCCTCTAGCAATGCTCTTACCACTTTTTACTCTCAATATGTTCATTGAAATTTCAAAAAGCATGCATTTTTGCCCAACAATGAAGTTTTTAAAAAAAAAAAAACCATACTTTTTGATGATGCAGGTGTTTAAAGATGTGGTCTTTTCTCTCATCCTGCTCTTCTTCTTATTTTCTCTCTTTTTTTAATTTTTTATTTTTTTTGGGAGAGGAGAGGAGGTTGGAGTATGATCATGGTCATGATGATAAATTTGTTTCTTTTGGATGTTGGCATTTTGAGAAATGAGAAGTGTGTTGAAATGGATCATGTTTGGTTCTTTGTCATTTAATTTTTGTGTTATTAATTTTCCAATGAGGTATAGTACGAGTAATATTGAAAGGAAAAAACTTTGTTGTTGGGGTCATGGTTTCAGGTTGATGTGGCAGCAAAAGGATTTTGCTTTGCTTTGTGTGAAATCTGGAAACAAAAAAAAAGGAAGAAACTTTGTTGTTGGGTCAGGGTTTCAGGTTGGTGTGGCAGCAAAAGGATTTTGCTTTGCTTTGTGTGAAATCTAGAAACAAAAAAATGTATTAACCCAACTAGTACTAATAATTAATGAGGCTGGGTTTGCTAACGGAGAAGGAGGAAGAGCGATGGCTTCGTTGTTGCTGGGTTTGTGCGAAGAAGAAGAAAAAGCGTAGTAGTCATCGAAGATTGGGGCTCAACGGAGATGGTGGTGATGGAGATAGAGAGAAAGAAAGAGAGACAGAGGGTTGTAGTGATGATGGGGTGGAGAGGACGGTGAAGATGAAAAGAGAGAAAGAAAGAGAGACAGAGGGTTGTGATGATGACGATGATAGGTATAATAAGGGAGGGGTATATTTGAAAAGAAAAATATTAATTATCAAAAAATTAGTAATAAGGGTAAAATTGATGCAAATCGAAAACTTGAGGGACAAAATTAAAACAAATCAAAACTTAGGGATATTTTTGAAACTTTTAGCAAACTTCAGGGACAAAAAGTATACTTTACCCTATTTATATCTATTTTAAATTAAATTAGATCATTTGACAGTTAGTTATCTATTTGATTTTTGAAATTCACAAGAGGTGCGAAAACGGTTACAGGCCAATCTAAATTTCCCGCAATAGGTGTACCAATGGTAACTGTCAGCTGACATTAGGGTAGTTTATAAATAAATCTTTAGAAACACATTGTAAATAGTTCAGTTCTTTTTGGAAAACACTTAGAAACCCAAAATGTTCTCAAACACTTGTACTTTGTTTTTTCCCAGTTTTTATTAATAAAATTTCTCTACTTTTACGTCTTCTTCTCTTTTACGTTCATGTTTCTTCCTTCATCTTCTTTTTAATTTCCTATTTGTTTCAATTTCTACAATTTACTTCGCCACCGGCACCTTGCATTTATATGTTTATTTGTTACTTTTATTCCTTTTAATTTTATTTGACGTTACAATTGCGACATTAAGATACCCACGTTTTCTTTTAAACATAAACAAAATTTGAGTAAAACAAATTGGCACGTCCGGTGGGACCTTGTCAATAGATTGTAGTTTGTCAAAAGAAAAATTAGGAGTTTTGAATTTGCATGTGGTTACGCAGTGGGAAGATTGTGTTTCCAGAAATAGGGGTGAGCACGGGTCGGTTTGGTTTGGGTTCAAGGTGAAATTAAAACCAAACCGATCAAAATGTAATTAGTTCGGATTTGCATTTTTTGTGCATGTACCCGAACCAAACCAAACCGATTAAGAACAGATTGGTTTGGTTCGGGTAATTGGGTACCCGATGACTTTGAAATTCATAAAAAAACTAAATTTTTATCTTAAAATTCAACAAGTACAATAAACATATAACATTAGTATAAATAATCTAAACATGTTAAATACCAAATACATTAAAAACTAAACTCATTAAAATCCAAATATATTAATAGTGAATAATCTCACTAAAAGCCACTAAAAGCCATATATATATATATATATATATATATATATATATATATATATATATATATATTTATTTATTTTTTATTTAATTAATATATGATCAGGTTTACGGGTTGGTTCGGATTCCGCACCCCCAGAACCGATACCCGAACCAATCACTAACAAAGGTCATTGGTTTGGTTCGGATTGGACTCGATTACCCGTTGGTTTCAGAACCAATTTAATTGGTTCAGTTCGGGTTCGGACAGACAATCGGGTACCCACTACCCGTGCTCACCCCTATCCAAAAACCAAGAAATCAGTGTCAGTTGACATGTCAAATACATCTGCAACATCTTCTTCTACTTCCAGCGATGAGACTAGAGGAAATGAATCCGAAAATTCTCCCATGATGTCAAACGCAAAGCCTACCTTGTCGTCAGTGAGGCATGATGGCGTTGGCCATGCCCATCCAGGGTTAAATGCAACTCACATAAATACCGTGGGGTGGCCATCATATGGCTTGCCACCGGGGTATGTCCTCCCATGGTGACACAAGGATTGCATGTGCCTCTCTACTCAACTTTTCAGAATCCTCTTTACCAGAATGCATATGGCATGTCAAGTGTACCTATTTCTGGGGTGTCAGGTTCACATGTGTCGCAATAAAATTTTTCACATGCTATTAACACAGGAAATAATAGTGCATCTAATCCTACTACACCCACTGTTACTAGGGTAGAAAACTCCAGGCCAGTTTTTCCTGACATGTCAAGAGCAATGCCTGTTAATCAACCTAGTCAGACCGTTAGATCTTTAGCAAATATTAGATAACAGATGGATGAAAGTCACCATGATCTAGTAAACATGTTAACTCATTAAATGGTGACAGTTTTAAATCCTCTTTTAGAAAACACAAACACTAGGATAGAGCAATTGAATAGGCAAGTCAATAGAATTGCTACTATGGTAAATTTAGAAGAAAATGATAACCATGGTTTAGGACTTGATAATGTCGACCAAAATGGTGGAGTAATTCCTAATTATGTATGCCTAGACATGGTCAAAATGCTGATGATATGTTAGAAAGACTTAGGCAAAATAACTTAGGGGGCATTATAATCTAGCAAGAAATGTTGAACAAGTTTTAAACCATTTGGGATTTAATGTTGGTTGCTTAAATAGTACATATTTTGTGTCTGCTTTTCCTGAATGTGTCCAACAAGCAGAGCTCCCAAGGGGTTGAAAAATTCTAAAATTCCTTACAAAATTTTCTGGAGAAAAAAATGAGTCTACAGTAGAGCATATTGCTCGATATACTGTTGAAATTGGGGAAGCAGCTTCTAATGAATACCTTAAGATGCGATACTTTCCTTATTCTTTAACAAAAAATGCATTTACATGGTTCTCCAACTTGAGACCAAATTCTATACATTCTTAGGCACAATTAGAAAGAAATTTTCATGATCAATTTTTTTGAGGTGAATTGAAAGTTAGTCTTACGAATTTATTCTTTGTCAAACGTGCAGAAGGAGAATCCATTGACACTTATTTGGCACGATTTAGAAACATGAGAAATAAGTATTTTACTCCAATTCCAGAAACTGAAGTTGTCAAAATGGCTACTAATGGGTTAGAATTTGGAGTTAGGAAGAAACTTGTCAATCAACATACTTTAGATCTTTCCTAGTTAGCTGAGAGAGTAAGACAAATAGAACAAATTAAAAAAGAAAAAGAAAATTTCAAAAAATGTTCTAAAAAGGTTGCATATGTTGATTGTTTCTTCATATTCTAAAATTGAAAATAAGACTTATTCTTTTGATATTTCTAAGGCAGATCAAATATTTAAAGTTTTATTAAAATATAAGCAACTTATTTTACCAGAAGGAAAAAAGATGCCTTCAGTTGATGAAATAAAGAATAAAAAATTTTGTAAGTTTCATCAGGTATTCTCACACACCACTAATAATTGCGTCCGTTTCAGGGATTTGATACAAAAAGCCATTGAGGAGGGAAGGTTGAAGTTTGAGGATAAAACTGCTATGAAGGTGGATGCTGAACCGTTTGCTGCTGATTCAAATTATGTTGAGCCATTCAATTTGTCAGTCAACATGATAAAAATTGATGCTACAATGACTAGTGCTCAAGATGAAAATAAAGACCTAAGAATTTTTTAGCAAGACAAAAAGCCAGTTTATCCTCGTCCTGGTGAGGATTTGTTAGATTTTTTATTGAGAATTAAAGAATCTGATAGCACCGTTGCTATGTACCCAAAGTGTAATGCTCTTTTTGAAAAGGAAGCTACAAAAGAGTTTGAAAAGTACAAAGTTGAAGAGAAAGAAAAGGCTGAGTTGAGAAAGAAGATTGGTGAAAAAGAAAATGAAACTAACGAGGTAAAGCGGAAGATAGCCGAGGGAAAACAAAAGTTGGGCGGTTAAACTCCTTTGAACAAGTGTGTCAACAACACTAGGGTACAACCCGTCAACCAAAAGATGAAGACTGTAGTCATGATTGATGGAAAACCTGATGGATTTTCTCAAAAGACTAGAGTTCCTCCCACCAAAATTTTAAACAATAAATGAGTCCAGAATGTGAAAAATGTGCAAAATCAACCTACTGCTTTTGCAAGAGGGAAAAACAAATGGGTGAAGCCTAGACCTTTTAAGCCCAGGTACTACGAGTCTCAGTTATGGAATATGAATCATGCACAAGACAAAGGTAGTATATATATTCCAAAAAATGTGCCTATTCCCTCAAAGCCAATTTATTCTTGTTATAATCCTAACATGCAGCAGGTTCCTAATTATTCTCTTTGGCCAAGTTGTCAAAATATTCCACAGTATTCTCCTTTTATAACTTTTGAGTAAAAAGAGAATATACCTGAGTATGTTCCTTTGGATCCATACAAGGGACATGGTGTAGATTTTCCTCCTTTGCCAACCATGGCCAAGTTTGTAGAAACAGGCAATTCTTCTAATAACCCTAAATGCAATAAAAATGTAAAGAAGAATCTTGCTGAAAAGAAGGTAATGGTTGAAAACAAGGGAGAAAATGATGAAGATTTAATTACTGATAATTTTGACACTGGTTTTGATGACAGCTTAGAAGCAATATTTGGTGTTAAGTAACCTATAGTTGTGGTGTCAATACTGCCTGAGGAGTATAGTCAAGTCTGGAAAGTAGAGTCATTAGAAGATGATTGTTATGATGTCTTTCCTGGAAGCGAATGCTAATTACTATATGACAATATGTGTGGTGAAGGATTGTTTGAGAAGCCTACTGAAAATGACAAGGAACACTTGCGTCCACTGCATATCAAGGCTCGTGTTGATGGAAGGATAGTCAATAAGGTTTTGGTTGATGGGGGAGCTGTTGTCAATCTCATGCCTGAAAGAATGATGGGAAGGCTTGGAAAGACTGAAAAAGATCTGATTAAAAGTAGCATTGGGGTAACAGATTTTAATGGAAGGACTTCTTCTGTTAGAGGTGTGGTTCTGCGGTCAATTGAGGTTGGTTCTGTTAATAGGCTAACTCTATTTGTTGTTGTTCCTTCTAAGGCTGGTTTTAACTTGCTTTTGGGACATGATTGGATTCATGGAATGGGTGCTATTCCATCCACTTTACATCAAAAGTTGATTTTCTGGAACGAAGATGGAGGAGTGGAAGAAGTTTCCGTTGATAATAGTACATGTTACTATGATGAGATGCATGTGGAGTTCAAGATGTATAATCCTGGAGTCAAGCCACTGACGGTTGACACCAAGGTATTTAATCCTGAAAGTATTGAGATGTGCAAAATAGATATGAATGGTTTTATTTTGGTTCCTAAGGCCGGGGCGGATACGGCCTCAGGAGAAACTTAGATGATGAGTTTGACGAGCCAACTGGCTCGGTTGTCAGCCTATATGGCAGGTAGAGAAGGGTGGCCTATATGGCATGTAGAGAAGGGTGTATTGACAGTGTACCTTATGATTGTATATATGATGATGGTCCTTTAGGTTTTGAAAAAAATAACATTGACATTGTAAAAAGGTTGAGGTGCAAGATCCTTTGGAGGAAGTAGATATTGGTAACGGTGATTATCCTAGACCAACATATGTTAGCAAGATGCTGCCTGATGATTTCAAACAAGAAATGGTGGAGATTTTGAAGGAATATGGCGACTGTTTTGTATGGGATTATGCAGATATGCCAAGCTTGAATCGTGAAATAGTAGAACATCAATTGCCATTGAAAGCCAATATCAAACTTGTCAAGTAGCCACCAAGGAGATTTGCTCCTGAAGTCGTGCAGAAGATTAAAGAAGAGATTGAAAGACTTCTTAAGGCTAAGTTTATAAGAACAGCAAGGTATGTTAACTGGATTTCTAATATTGTTCCTGTCATGAAAAAGAATGAAAAATTAAGGGTTTGCATTGATTTTAGAGATTTAAATTCTGCAACACCAAAAGATGAATATCCAATGCCTATAGCTGATATGTTGATAGATTCTAATGATGGTCATGAAATGTTAAGTTTTATGGATGGATATTCAGGTTATAGTCAAATACACATAGCTAAGGAAGATGTGTTAAAAACTGCATTTAGGTTTCCAGGTGCTTTAGGAACTTTTGAATGGATTGTGATGCCATTTGGGTTCAAAAATGCTGGTGCAACTTATCAAAGGGCGATGAATAAAATTTTTCATGACTTTATTGAAAATTTTATGAAAATTTATGTTGACGATGTGGTTGTCAAATCAAATGCTAAAAAAGAGCATATAGAAAATTTAAAAAAAGCATTTGAAAGAATGAGAAAGCATAAATTGAAAATGAATCCCTTAAAATGTGCTTTTGGTGTGAGTGCAAGGAATTTTCTTGGTTTTTTTGTACAGAAAAACGAGATTGAAATTGACAAAAATAAGGTAAAGGCTATCTTAGAGGCTCCTCCCCCAACTAACAAAAAGCAACTGTAAGCATTTTTAGGGAAGGTCAATTACCTCATAAGGTTCATTTCCAATCTATTAGGAAAAACCAAAATTTTTGCACCTCTGATCAAGTTGAAAAAAGAGGAAGAGTTCCAATGGAAAACAGAGCATCAAGAAGCTTTTGACAACATCAAGCAGTATTTGACTAATCCTCCTATTATGATGCCTCCAAGGCACGGAGTGTAAGGTCCCACATCGGTTGGGGAGGGGAACAAAGCATACCTTATAAGGGTGTGGACACCTCTCCCTAGCATGACGTATTTTGACGAGTGTGTGTGGGGGCTTCGGCTATCATCTCTATCGTCAAAGCAAAACTGTGAGGCCTTGTGTGCCAAAGCGGACAATATCATGCTAGCGGGTGGTCTGGACTGTTACAGATGATATCAGAGCCGGAGCCCGGATCGATGTGCCAGCGAGGGCGCTGGGCTCCCTTAGGGGGTGGATTGTAAGGTCCCACATCGGTTGGGGAGGGGAACGAAGCATGCCTTATAAGGATGTGGATACCTCTCCCTAGCATGACGCGTTTTGACGAGTGAGTGTGGGGGGCTTCGGCTATCATCCCTATCGTTAAAGGCAAAACCGAGAGGCCTTGCGTGCCAAAGCGGACAATATCGTGCTAGCAGGTGGTCTGGGCTGTTACAGATGGTATCAGAGCCGGAGCCTGGATCGATGTGCCAGCGACTGGGCTCCCTTAGGGGGTGGATTGTAAAGTCCCACATTGGTTGGGGAGGGGAACGAAGCATGCCTTATAAGGGTGTGGATACCTCTCCCTAGCATGACACGTTTTGACGAGTGAGTGTGGGAGGCTTCGGCTACCATCCCTATCGTCAAAGGCAAAACCGTGAGGCCTTGCGTGCCAAAGCGGACAATATCGTGCTAGCGGGTGGTCTGGGCTGTTACAGAATTCTTTGCACCTCTTATCACCAACTGGTTAAAACAATTGTTGAAGCTTCTGCTCATCTTGCTGAGCCTTTTGTATTTTTGATTTAAACGTGCTTGAGATTTGTAACTGGTTCAAACAAGCTCTTCCGGCAACTTCACCAATATCCAGCTTAAGGTCAACAAACTTATCTACTAGCTCCTCTTCCTTAATCATCATCTAAGCTATCATTAAGGATTTCTGACTCAAAGCATCTACTACTACATTCGCCTTTCCAGGATGATAACTCAGCTCAAAATCATAATCTTTCAGCAACTCCATCCACCTTCTCTGGCGCATATTTAGCTCTTTCTGATCAAAGATATAATTGAGACTCTTATGATCATAAAAGACGCTAAACCTTACTCCGTACAGGTGGTGTCTCCAAATCTTCAATGCAAACACAATCGCCGCTAATTCCAAGTCATGAGTGGGGTAATTCACCTCATGCGGTCTTAGCTGACGCGATGCGTAAGCCACCACATTCCGGTGTTGCATCAACACGCAACCCAAACCCTTCAAGGAAGCATCACAATATACTTCAAACGGTTCATGCGGTTCCAACAAGATTAAAACAGGTGCTGAAGTTAACTTCTGCTTCAAAGTTTGGAAACTCTCTTCACACCCTGACGTCCACACAAATGGCACTTCCTTCCTTGTCAACTTAGTCATCGGTAGTGCAATCCGGGAAAAATTCCTTCAATGAATCTCCAGTAATATCCGACTAAACCCAAGAAGCTTCTGACTTCTGTCACCGTTGTCGGTCCTTCCCATTCCATCACCGCTTTCCCCCTTAGAAAGATCTACGGCTATTCCTCCTTTGCTCACCACGTGACCTAAGAACTTCACTTCCTCCTTCCAGAATTCACATGTCGACAACTTAGCGTACATCTTCCACTGCGTCACTCTGATTATCGTCATTAAGAATCCGAAAAAAATTTTTAAAACAAACACCAGTTTTGTAATATTTTTCAAAACCTTTAAAACAAGTTCAATCTAAATGAGTACATTGTTAAAAATCTTATCAAAAGAGTCAAAAACCGTTTATTTGTAAATCAAATATTTCAAGGCATAATTTTCCTAAATTCATTGAACCTCGTAAATCAAGACCTTTCCATTTGAATCTTTTTTGGATAAGTTAAATTTTGCAAACCAAAATCACAAGTTAACAAAATCTTAGAACTCGTTTTCCTTTTTAAATCGTATTCTTTGATCAAAAGTTCCAATCCTAGTTTCAAAACCAAATCATTCAAAACAGTTTATTCTAGACAAAGTCACTGTTAAGTTTTGAAATGAGTCAAAATAGTTTACTCGGAAGTTGCCTACTTCAAATCATGATTTTTTTTAAATTGAATCTCTTTCGATCGGAGAAATTGGAAACTATTTTCACAATTGAACAAAATCAGAGAACCCACTGTTCTTTTAAACCATATCTCTTAAATCAAGAGTTCTGACTAACTTTCAAAATCGAATCATTTAAACCAAAGTTCCAAACCAGATTGGAAATCATTCTAAACCTTAAAACCGCAAAATTCATAGTTTAAAACCGCAAAGGCATTAGTCGATACTTCCATTGCCACTAGCGCTGAACCGTACCCCTCACCTATACAGGGAACCGCCAAGACTTCTAACCATACTTGGTGACTATTCCGGTATGTCCACTCTGATCGTTCGTCATCACCAGTTCGACGCCCTCGACTACCGCCAAAAGAATCTTACTTCCCCATAGTTTACTCCCACACAACTCTAAACCCTTGTAGCCCTAACGACGACTTTGCAAAAGATAAAACCAAGCTACACTCATGTCCAGGCAATATATGGTATTCAAAGTATACGCTTACCTCTCGTCGGAGGATTCGACCCTGTCACATCACGTGCATCCAAAGCAAACACACAGCTTGACTGTTGATTCTGGCTCTCATCTCGTTTTCTCCCATGGCGACAATACTTAGATATATGCATAGGTTTCCCACAATTATAGAAATGACCATTTCTTTTTGCCTGATGAAACTGAGCTTTGTTTCCTCTTCTGAAGTTTCCCTGACCTTGCAGTTGCTGGGGAGTATGTCTATCTTTCTTGAAGTTCTGTCCCCTTGGTCCGAGGTGATCATCGAGTTCCCTACTAGAATTCCCTCCATGGGTGTTCCTTGACAAGGCTACCGTCCTTGCATATTCCTCAACAAACCTCGCTGTGTCCACCAATTTAGAAAATCTCCTCATCATCAGTGGAGCCACAACACGCCTGATGTCTTCTCTCAACCCCACTTCGTATCCGATGCATTTCCATTCCTCGTAAGACTCCAGAGTACCTTGACTTATCCTCGAAAACCTACAGAGTTCCTCAAACTTGCCGGTGTATTCTGCTATAGTCGTGAACCCCTGCTTCAGCTGCAAGAGCTCCAATTCTCTGGCCTCCCTTAGTGACTCATGAAAGTACTTCCTATAGAAGCCTCCCTGAATAACGCCCAGGAAATGTTCATGTTCTATCGGCGTAGTAGTCGGCGCTCTCCTTGCCACCATTGATGAGCTCCTCCCACTAGTTGATAAGTCGCATATTCCACGAACTTGTCATACGGTACATGTTGAGTTAGCAATGCACACTCCACAGCTTGGAACCAGTTATCTGCTTCAGTATGGTTTGTCGAACCATTGAAAACCAGTGGGCCGGCTTTCCAAAAAGCAACTAGAGTCCTCGGGACACCACTCAAGCTGTCCTCAGCACTTTCTTCATTTTCTTTTCCGCTTCCGGCCGGTTGGATTAACCTTCGCACAGCTTGCAGAGTCGCAGCAGCATTCGCTTCCAAGGTGCTTGCCAGGTTCGCCATCACCGCCATGAACTCGGCATGGTTATCAGCCGGTTGCTCATTCCTACTC
Source organism: Arachis hypogaea (assembly GCF_003086295.3). Taxonomy (NCBI): domain Eukaryota; kingdom Viridiplantae; phylum Streptophyta; class Magnoliopsida; order Fabales; family Fabaceae; genus Arachis; species Arachis hypogaea. The sequence goes on along the minus strand of NC_092047.1, from coordinate 109,337,204 downwards.
TCTCGTGAACGTGGTCGACCTCGTCCGTGAGTGGCCATTGGGTTTCCTGTCTACACCAAACAATCGATATCGAGGTGATCAGTCCTAATATCAAAAGCCTAGTGTTTCAATTATCCCAAACAGGCACTCACAAACAAGCATGCTATGAAATATCAAGTAGATAACCTAATAGCATCAAAGAAAGACACACAGAGTATGCAATGAAGCACAATCGGTCCATCCCTCAGGCTCACGAGGACGAACCGCTCTGATACCACTAAATGTAATACCCTAATTAGCCTAAGCCTTACCTCGCGTCGTAAAGCAAAGGTTAATCAGAGGTTACGACAGTTCTAAACTCATACGTATAATATGTATAGAAGAAATGATATAATCTAGAAGCCCGATGAAGGATATAGCTCAAAAACAAGATTTCAAAAGCGCAAAACATACTAACGAAGCTACTAGCTTGAGGCACAAGAAACAAATAAGATATATCAAAAGATAAGTATATAATATCGTAGGAAACTAGCCACGACTCGCGGAGTTTAAGCCGGCTAGCCATATACAAGTATACAAAACCATATAGAAAACTGACAGTTTGAAATAGCTTATACAAGTTTTTCTCTCATAAACATGCCTTTAGGCAAAACGAAATACAAAAGAGAGATGTATAAACAGATAAACCAAAAAAGACTCCAAAATAGTCCAGGATCCTCCGCTTCTGTCACCATCCCAAGCAACTCACTGAGGTGGGTTGCGACCTGCATCTGAAAAACACAACAAAGATATGGTATGAGAACCGGAGGTTCTCAATATGGTAATAGTGCCCAGTGATGTAGGATATAAGACCCCGGGACGCGAAAGGCAATCCTAAGCTCTATATCCGTCACAAGATTCAACTTAAAAGCATTCTAAAACAAATAAACATAATTATTTCCACCTTAACATAAATAAATAGGGTTATCTATCTTAGGAAATTTCTATTCTAAACAAACACCGCTGTCCCACAGCCTTCACCAACCTATCCTCCATGCGATCCCATCACCACCGCCTTCCGAACCTCCTAAATCCCAGTAGAAAACACAAGTAATATACAATGCAAGTAAAGCACAAGTAGAAGCATATAAGGCAATTAATTCAGATAGCAAGTAAGCATGTTATTCAATTAGGCAATCCATTACAAGTAAACAAAGCATACAAGCAGATAGAAAATGCATATGATGAATGCCTGCCCTACTGGCTATGATATCACATTGTCGGTTCAACTGCCAACCCGACACATCTCCATGGAGACGTCGCCCTTCGGATTTCTCATATGGGAACCCCCAAAATATAGTGCCCGGATCACTATCCAGGTACTGGTGCCTGCACGCCCTATAGATCCGAAGGGATGCGAGCGGGATCTATTGCCACCGACCTCACATCTCAATGCAAGCGGAATGAACAACCGCCCTTACGCCGCCGCCGCTACCTCGAACAAGCGGGATCCAACCTCAGCCCCTGTCCGGGCGCATAGCGTCTCATAATCTTAGAAAATCATCGTTTCAGTGGTTTTCAAAAAGCATTTTTCAGTATACAGAGATCCATCACTTCAATCCGAGTCCCCGACTCATCTCAACCACTGTCCATTCATAGCTCGGTATCCAAATATCAACAATTCATCATTCCTCATCTCATATATCATTCGTCCTTCCTCTAACGTCAAACCCCTTATTAGCACACCAGATACCTAGGCCTCCATTTTCTAATTTATCATAAAACCAAGTGTCAAAACTCAAATTCGTCTGTTCACTCGCACGACCTATGCCAGCGCCCCCAACAGACTGACCTTCCCGACGTGTGCGTCCGCACAGCCCTGTGCGTCCACACAGGTTGAAGTTTTTCCTTAGATATGTGCTCGCACAAGTTGTGCTGGCACTGCAAACAGAGCGCACTCCCCTGCCTGTGCGTGCGCACAGGTGTGTATACGTCCGGACAGGTTGAAATTCTTGCAGGGTGTGCGTCCGCACGAGGGTGCATCCGCACATATCAGTAATCATGAAATTCTGCAACTTTGCATAATTTTAGATTTTTAACACCAACTTTGAATGATCATAACTCCCTCTACAGAATTCCAATTTTCACAAACTTTATACCGATTTAAAGGGTTTTCAAAGACCTAATTCTAAACCAATTTCAATCAATTTCAAAAACCGAGGCAGAAGTGATGATCGATCAAAGTTCATCAAAATTCTAAATTTACCAAACTTCACCATATACACAAATTATTATCATACACATTCCAAATCATACCAAACCATTTCACACACCCCTCTTCCATCAAAACTAACTTGTTGTGCCATAATATACCAACATTACTACACTTTCCTTCACATAATCATCCTTCTTCTTCTCAACATCAATTTATCACATAATACACATTCTAATCAATCTTTTCTCACATTTTGCAACCACTTTACCAATTCATCTATTCCAACCTCACACATTTTATCACAGTTCACTTATCAAATTCATACAATCAATCATCATCACCATATCATCACTAATTCACAATAAATCATCATACATAATTATTCACAATTCATCAACCATTTTCAAGAGAGAAACTGAGAATATTTCTTGACTACCTTGATGGTTTTTTGGGTGGATTTTGTAGAGCTCTTCACAAGGAACACGTAGCCGCAAACAGTGCGGCGATCGGAGCTTTGTAGCTCAAGATATGAGCTTGAGAAGCTCTATGTAAATAGTGTTAATGGAGTCTCACTTCTCCTTCTCTTCTCATCTGGTGGTGTGTGTTAGTGAGTGTGTTATGGATGATGGGTTCACTTAATGAACCCTTTTATATGTTGGGTTATAGTGGCTTTGGGAGCTCTTGGAACTTATTTGTGCTTATTGGAGTGGAATTGAAAGCTTGGATTGTGGTTGGAAGCTTCTTTGTGCTAAGTTGGAATTTGGGTGCATAAAGGGAATGGCCAAGGTATGGTTTTTGTTTTTTCTATGTAGTATAAAATATTCATGGACACTTAGGCTAGTGACCTATAGGATAGGTATGGATAATAATGGTTGATGAATTGTGAATATTGATGTATGATGATTTATTGTAAATTAGTGATGATATAGTGATGATGATTGATTATGAATTTGATAAGTGAATTGTGATAAAATGTGTGAGGTTGGAATAGATGAATTGGTAAAGTGGTTGCAAAATGTGAGAAAAGATTGATTAGAATGTGTATTATGTGATAAATTGATGTTGAGAAGGAGAAGGATGATTATGTGAAGGAAAGTGTAGTAATATTGGTATATTATGGCACAACAAGTTAGTTTTGATGGAAGAGGGGTGTGTGAAATGGCTTGGTATGATTTGGAATGTGTATGGTAATAATTTGTGTATATGGTGAAGTTTGGTAAATTTGGAATTTTGATGAACTTTGATCGATCATAACTTTTGCCTCGGTTTTCGAAATTGATTGAAATTGGTTTAGAATTAAAGGTCTTTGAAAACCCTTTAAATCGATATAAAGTTTGTGAAAATTGGAATTCTGTAGAGGAAGTTATGATCATTCAAAGTTGGTGTTAAAAATCTGAAATTATGCAAAGTTGCAGAATTTCATGATTACTGATATGTGCAGACGCACACTCTCGTGCGGACACACACCCTGCAAGAATTTCAACCTGTGCGGACGCACACACACCTGTGCGCATGCACAGGCAGGGGAGTGCGCTCTGTTTGCAGCGCCAGCACAGCTTGTGCGCGCACATATCTAAGGAAAAACTTCAACCTGCGCGGACGCACAGGGCTGTACGGACGTACACGTTGGGAAGGTCAGTCTGTTGGGGGTGCTGGCACAGGTCGTGCGAGTGAACAGACCAATTTGAGTTTTGACACATGTGTGTACGCACACACCCCTGTGCGTACGCACACTATTAAAAATTTCCTGGACGTGCGCACGGACACACCCCTGTGCGACCGCACACGTCCTGTTTTTCAAATTTTGCTTATTTTTCAACTATCCTACCTTCCCAACAAGGTTGTGAGCTTCTAAAACACCATTTTAAGATTTTTGAGCGTAGTTTTGAGTATTAGAACATAGGATAAAACTTAAGGGTTCAAGTACGTGGTTTTATGATAAATTAGAAAACAGAGGCCTAGGTTTCTGGTGTGCTGATAAGGGGTTTGACGTTAGAGGAAGGATGAATAATATATGAGATGAGGAATGATAAATTGTTGATATTTGAATACCGAGTTATGAATGGACATTGGTTGAGGTGAGTCGGAGACTCGGATTGAAGTGATGGATCTCTATATACTGAAAAATGCTTTTTGAAAACCACTGAAACGATGATTTTCTGAGATTATGAGACGCTATGCGCTCAGACAGGGGCTGAGGTTGGATCCCGCTTGTTCGAGGTAGCGGCGGCGGCGTAAGGGCGGTGGTTCGTCCCGCTTGCGTTGAGATGTGAGGTCGGTGGCAATAGATCCCGCTCGCATCCCTTCGGATCTATAGGGTGTGCAGGCGCCGGTACCTGGATAGTGATCCGGGCACTATATCTCGGGGGTTCCCATATGAGAAATCCGAAGGGCGACATCTCCATGGATATCACAGCCAGTAGGGCAAACATTCATCATATGCATTTTCTATCTGCTTGTATGCTTTGTTTACTTATAATGGCTTTCCTAATTGAATAACATGCTTACTTGCTATCTGAATTAATTGCCTTATATACTTCTACTTGTGCTTTACTTGCATTGTATATTACTTGTATTTTCTACTGGGATTGAGGAGGTTCGGAAGGCGTTGGCGATGGGATCGCATGGAGGATAGGTTGGTGAAGGCTGTGGGATTGTATAAATTATGCTAGGTCCTGTGAAGAATGCCAAAAACATGGAAGCCTTCAACATATTCCAGCGTCAGAATTGCATGTTATAATTAAGCCATAGCCGTTTAGAGGTTGGGTTTTAGATCTGATCAGACAGATTCACCCACTTTCTTCTAAAGGTCATAAGTTTATTTTGGTTGGTGTTGATTATTTTTCTAAATGGGTAGAGACTCTTCCTTTAAGGAAGGTGACTCACAATGAAATAATTGATTTTATTGAGGAGCATATTGTGTATAGGTTTGGAATTCCTCAGTCTATTACCACTGATCAAGGAACCATGTTTATTGGAAAAAAGGTCATGGAATATGCCAAGTCTAGGGATATAAAAATGCTTTCTTCTACATCGTATTATGCCCAAGCCAATGGACAAGTGGAGGCAGCGAATAAAATTTTGATTGCATTAGTTAAAAAACACATTGAAAGGTAGCCAAGAAATTGGCACCAAACTCTCAGTCAAGTTCTTTGGGCTTATCAAAATTCTCCGAGAGGTTCTACTGGAACCACCCCATATAAGTTAGTTTACGGTCATGATGCAGTGTTGCCAATTGATATTAATCTGCAAAGTATAAGGGTGGCTAGACAAGATGACATACCAATAGTAGATTATTGGAATTCTTTGCATGATGAGCTCAATGAACTAGATGACGAAAGGTTGAGAGCTTTAGAGCGGGTGATTCGACAAAAAGATATTATGTCAAAATCATACAACCGCCGTGTTAAAGCAAAGACATTTGCAGTTGGAGATTTAGTGTGAAAAATAATTTTGCCTATAGAAAAAAAAAGTCAAAAACTTATGGTAATTGGTCTCTCCAACTTGGGAAGGACCTTATGTAGTTGACAAGATTTATTCTGGAAATGCCTATAAGATTATTGAAGTCGGATCAGGAAAAAGAATTCCTTCAATAAATGGTAAATATTTAAAAGTATATAGGCCAAACATACATGAGATAAACATTCCACATGTTTAAGGACACGAGAATATCCAGCTGAAGTGTCGAAGGAAAAAATAAAGAGCTAACTAATATTTACAATTCAGTTTGTAAAAGCTAACATGTCCTTGTGATTTCTCTGAATTGCAAGTTCCATTGACAGTGTAAAGCATTAAGATTATGAGACAAATATGTGTCCAAAGCATCAATTTAAATAAGAAGTCAAAACAAAAAATAACTTATCATTTTGTGAGTGTAGTATAGTACATGCCAACATATAGAACTAAAAGTTTAGTTAATAAACCTGTATGAAGCTAGAGGCATGTCAATAAATGCACATTTGATTTAATTTGACAGCACTCGAGGCGAATGCACACAAGATGGCATGCACCAGTGCAACCTGACATGGATAGATATGGAGGTCATCCCAAATGAAATACAAAAGAGGTCACTGGGATATTAATAATTGGTTTAGTGTGAAGTAATGTAATAACTTTCCAAAAAATAGCAAGTGTCCAGTCTCCAAAATAAGGATAGAGTGCATACAAAAGCAAGTAATAAACAAAACTCTAAAGTTCAAAAAGTGAAGATTGCAGGGACATATTAAAATCATAAAGGTTCACATAAGAAATACAAGACTAAGTTTCAAAGATCTCCTTCAAGCGGGTAACTTCAGTTTGGAGAGCGATTTGGAAGTTCCTTGCTTCTTTGGCAGCTTTCTGTGAGGAGAGCATCTTCTCTTCAAGTGACTATAAGGCCGGATTGCTAATGTCAAGCATGCTACTTGCTTTGGCAAATTGACCCTCATTCTTTATCAAAGCAGTATCCAGCCTATTTTTTACTTCTCTCTTGACAGTCAGCTATTGTTCCAAGTCTCGAATCTCCTCAGATGACTCATGAGCCCGACCTTTAGCTTTTGCAATATGGGTAGCCAGGGTAGTTTTGGCAGTCTCAAAAGAGGAGGTGTCTTATTTCAACTTAGAAAGAGCTTCAGTTGATTGTTGATATGATGAGATAGCTACTTGAGAATCCAAAAATTTGACATAAAGGTCCTCATAAACCTTCTGCAAATGGGCCAACAAAGGATCAATAGTCTCAGGATGTGGTGTAGTTGAAAAAGTTTGAAGAATATCAGAAAGCTGAGCCTTAAAGTGCGGATCTGTAGCAAGTGTCAAAATAGGTTTGGATAGAATGACACTGAGGTGTTGGGCCAATGGAAGCAGGATGGAATTGTCGACAATCTTGGTTGTGGGAGGTGTAGTATGGAGCTGCTATGTTGGAAGGTGACTTTGAATGGTAGAACAAGATTCAACTATGGCCTTCTGTATATCCATACTACATGCATATGCTTCATTTAGACTTTCTAAATCAGCCAATAAATCATTTACCACATTAGGGGTCTGAGCATGAATGGAAGTGATTGGTATTTATTCTTCTGACTGCTCACTTGGGGATTTCAGAATTTTGAAGCTAAACAAAAATGCAAAAGCAAGTGTCAACATAAAAAAAAAGAGAAGATACAAGAAAGAGACACTAATAATCAGGTTAAATGACATGGCATACCTTATTGGCATTGACCTTAAGTGTAGGCTTGTCAGATGTGGCAGCCATCATATTTTCAGTACTAGGCACAATAAAAAAAACAGTAGGAGCCACAGTGACCTAAAACAAGGAGTGAAATGAGGACAAAGGTAATTAACGAAAAAAAATCAGCATGAGAGATATCATTATCATGTAAGTTCTTCAAGATAATGCTATTTTAATATGGAGGATGTGAAAATATATAAAAAATACCTGAGAAGCAAGTTGACCACTGGGGCTAAGAGCATCGACGTCATCTTCTGAAGAGAACTTACTCACTAATTTATCACTAGACGAGGTGTTCTCGTTTTCTCCTTCATTGTGCTAAGAGATTACTGGTCTATCAAGATTGTCATTGGATGTATTTGATGTATCATTCTTATCATTACTATTTGAAGATGTTGACACTTCAATTGGTTTAAGTCTTCTTTTTACCCGGCGGCTTGAGTAATTAAAATTGAATTTCTTTTTTCCTACAAGCCTACTAGAAGACTTTCTCAAAGGAGGATTGGCAGCAAGTGGGGTAGTTATTTTCTCTGTAATAATAATAATAATAATAAAAAATAATTAAAACAGGTGCCATTGTGATATTCTTAGAAGGCATTATGCATGAAGAAAATAACATTAATAACAAAAAGGACCATAATTTTTTAAATCAAATGAGCAAATGATTTAGTTGTAATTACCCTTTTTGACTATTGGTGCTCTTCTCACTTGTTGCATTACAAGAACAGTGGTCATCCTTTGACAACAAGTACCGAACTTTAATGAAAGAGTAATAGGTTTTCCACCAAAAAAAGAATGAATATGTGGTCAACAGACAAGGTTTAAAAGGGAATAGATGGAATTTATTTCTCCGCGAAGCATTATCTTTCTGAATGTGCAACAGATATTCTAGTGAAGTAGCTTTGACATGCAAAGATTGTGGCTCTTGAAGATGGTAAGGAGATAGAATGGCCTGAACTAACCCAAATTGTCTAGAAACGGCGTTTGGCATATAGACCGTTGTTCTTAGGTCATCTTCACCCGGGAATCCAGCAAAAAATAATTGGGGAGTCAAGAACTGTGACCAAATAGTGATGCTTTCCTTTTGTGTAATCCTAGCTGGGGTAAGAGATCGCGTCAACCATTCCGGACCAGTTTGACAATTAGCAAAGGGAGTCAGATTGATGTTGTGGTCTTTCTCTGGCAAGTGATAGAAAGCACGGAAGAAGTGTTTCATCTTATCATGTGAGGCCATTAACTTGTCAGGAAAGACTAAGTTGAGCAGACAGTGCCCGGCAATCACAGAATCTATAGGGCCTTTTTGGGTCAAACATGGTTGTAGCTCAAATTCAAAAATAGCGGACAACCACAATTGAAAAAAACCAAACGGGACCGTCAACATTAGTGATTCTTTTCTTCTCCCTCAAAAGGGCTGTGATCTAATCAAGAGTGAGATATAGTCGAGCCAGGAACAATTTGGCTAAACACAGCCTCTTACCTTCAGCTAACATAATGGCCAATGGGGGTAAGTGACTTCAACTTGAATACTCCGAGTATAGAAAACAACGCCGCTCAACCAATAGAGAAAGAAGGCTATGTGCTCATTATCGGAAACAGGTTCTCCATCTTGACCTTTGTTATTAAGAATGAAGCTCTGGTAGGTGGTAGAAGAGATATTAATGGCATACTCAATTCCTGTGGTTGACCGGGTAGTAGTTAAAATTTTCTCTCCCAAGGGAGGTAGGCCAGTTATTGCAACTACATTCAGAAGAGTAGGAGTAATCATACCGTATGGGTGTGAAAAGTATGAGAAGTCTCATCCCAGAAATACAATGCACCTCCAATTAGTCCTGAATTAACAGTGTACTAAGCTGAATTAGGTCATATATCCCAATCTCTTTCAACAAGGTCATCTTCTCAGTTTCAACCCTACCTAACCAAGCATGGTAACCTTCAATATTGATCTTTCGAGGATTTCTGAATAGCCTGTTGTTGGAGTCGAAGTATCTAATGGGAATGGAGTCTTGAAAAGCAACAGATTTTCTTTGAAGGTGACCAGGAAAATCATTTTTTATCTTGTTTACTACTTTGATAGAGACAATAGGGCCAACAAAAACTGAATCTACACTGTCAATGATTAAAGGGAGTAGCACCTGAGATTCCCATATCTTTGATTTTGAGGCCTCTGGTTCAGGAGAAAAATCCTTGCCATTTTTGACAACATGCTTATCACAAATAGCCACTTTAAATGAAGAAGGAGGACTTGTTGACAGATGGTGACTTGAGGTTGCCATAACAATACAGATTGAAAAAATTTAAGTGTTGGGTGCCGAGGTTGTCAACGATCAACAAACAAGCTGTAAGGTAAAAAAAAATGGAATTGAACTTATATGGGTTTAATTTGGTATAAGCAGTAAGCAAGGATTTAACATGAAATAAGACTTAATACTGCTTGCCAATACTCATGAATATAAAAAAAATCCATAAATGAAACATGAAAAAATTCATTATCTATTAGATTGATCATTGCTGAAAGTAAGGAGAATGTGTATATAATCTAAGCAAATTCCTTTATTTTTTACTGCATTTGTGTAACGTTACTTCAGAGCATTGCCAGGGATTCTAGAATTGCATTTTTCATTAAAAAATCCAATAGCAAAAAATGATGCAAAAGCTAAATTATTCCTAATTAATATCACAAGATAGTAATTGTTTCTACTTATATTGGAAAAGTCTAGTTAAATTAAAATAGATCATATTAGTGAAGGGGCCAAAACAAGCTCACTTACTGTTAGAAAGAAGTTGGCAAATATATACACAAAGAAGTCTGGTAAAGCATCTCCTTCAGCAAGACCTCGATGATTTGAAGACAGTTGAACCAGGGAAAAGCAAATTAAAGAAATTCAAGACTTTGATCCTCAATGCATCGTGAACAGGTTCTGGGACAGCACATAATTTTCAATTAGGGAACATCAGGTTATACTTGTAGATATAATAATATATTACCAAAAAAAAAAAAAGATGAAATTTCACATGTTTGTGTCAAGAAAATGAACTATTCCTTTTATCCTATTTTTGTTTTTGGGAGCAAAATGGACAGAAATATATTCTTCCAAATTCCATCTACTATGGTGGGCTTCTTCCATTCACAAGGATTTAACTGTATCTAGATCTCTCACAAGTATTATAAGAAGATAAGAGTATTGAGTTGTCTCACTTTTTTATTTAGCCAAAATAAAAATAAATAAATAAATGAATAAATAAAATAACAAAAAAGAAAAGGGTACGAAAATAAAAATAAAAATAAAATAATAAAAAAAATAATAAATAAACGGTAGGAGTTGAACCCGAAACCTGTGGGATGGAAAGGAGGCAAAATACCGTGTGAGTTAAAGCTCATTGGCAATTTCGAACTTTGAAAAGTTGTACATATGCAGTAAGTTTTATGGCCAAACATTTTACCGAAAGGTAAAGGACATTGAAATTAGTTGTTAGTTTGCAGCCAAGATAACAAACCCAAGAGTTAACCCTTGATGACAAAAAAAGAGTAAGTAAAAAAAAAAAATAAAAAGATTAATGAATTGATGCTTTGCCTTTTGTAATATCTATGTAGTGATAATATTTTCAGAGGAAAAAATAAATGATGTTTTCAACATTAAGTTGGTGAACATTTTTTCATGTTAAAAAATACCCCACTGATAGTTAGTTTGTAATTTATTAATTAAATGTAGTGTTAGCTATACTCAACTAATCAATTACAAATTATTAGGATTTCTATAAATATGTAGTACTATTAAATTAATTAATAGTTTTACTCTTTATGCACATATACTACTATTACAAAAAAATTTGTAATCAATTCAAATTGTTAAAGTTACTAATACTTGTGAAAAGTTGAAAACTAATGTCAATCCCGAGCAACGCAATGCACGTTCACTTTACTAATTTGCATAAAAGGAATTGCACAATAGAAAGAGTTTCTCGAAGAAAAAAGGTTTAGTACAAGGAAAGGGAAGCATTGAAGCAACACAATTCGTGTCACAGTAGAAATGCTTTGTAATTTGCTTGGTAAAACAATAAGTACAAGAAATGAAAACCTCATTGGGCCCTTCAACCCTTCTATTTCTTGGCAACTGATTGATCATCATCTTCTCAGTTCATCGGTGGTGCTGTTGCTGCTACTTTTGATTGAGATAATGAATCCATCAGGTGCTTAGCTAAGAGGAGTTGTGGATTATTATCACCATGTTGGACCTGAACATTAATTGCTTTTGACAGAGAATCGATGTCAGGAGGGTAAAGTACTTGGAGACCAAACATTCCGGACAAAGCTTGCCGGCCGGGGGCATGGATTAGACGTGATATGTGTTCCTTCCCGTTCACATGACTCCCAAAAGCAATCTCAGACTCTAATCTAACATTGCACAATTTACAATCAAAAGGTATAAACTGCTCAGATATTTGATTTTGCACTGGCCTTCTTAGAGCAGCAGTTATCTTAACGAGTTTAGATGCTTTTCGTTTCTTCTTCGGCTTCAATACATGGTGCTGTACAGGAATGATGTTCCAACTGGTTTTCTTCGCCTCAGGTTCTTCAGCTGGGGCTGCTAAAGTATCTCTCGCGTCATTCTGCACCATTGTTTCAACCTTGTGATTAACAGATGCAACTTCAGATCCAGTATTTCCTGTGGGGCATTCAACTTTTTCAGGCTCCTGAACTTTCTTAGCCTGGTCTGTTAAATTCGATTTAGTAGTAGCAGTCTGTTTATTCTGTAGCTCACTTATTGCTTTTTGTTCCTCTAATCTTTCCTGTCGCTTCACCTTATTCATGTGTCGCCTCCCCTGTTTATGCTCTTCCAAGACCCCTAGAGTATGGCACCAAATCTTACAAATTTCACACCATGCCTTCGGTGGTGGTTGCGACGGTGCAGCTGGCTTCTGAGTTTGTTTGGCTGATGGTGCTGACGTTATTGAGGATGAAGATCGTACCACAGAAGAGGCTCCAGCAGTTCCATCTGGCTCTCGAGCTTGTTTGGTTGATGGTGCTGACGCTAAAACTGAGGATGAAGATCCTACCACAGAAGAGGCTCCAGCAGCAGCAGTTCCATCTGGCTCTCGAGCTCGTTTGGCTGATGGTGCTGACTCTAAAACTGAGGATGAAGATCGTACAACAGAAGAGGCTCCAGCAGCAGCAGTTCCATCTGGCTCTCGAGCTCGTTTGGCTGATGGTGCTGACACTAAAACTGAGGATGAAGGTCGTACAACAGAAGAGGCTCCAGCAGCAGCAGTTCCATCTGGCTCTTGAGCTCGTTTGGCCGATGGTGCTGACGTTATAACTGAGCATGAAGATTGTTCTACAAAAGAGGCTTCAGCAGCAGCAGCTCCATATGGCTTTCGAGCTTGTTTGGCTGATGGTGCTGACGCTAAAACTGAGGATGAAGATAGTACCACAGAAGAGGCTTCAGCAGCAGCAGTTCCATATGGCCTTCGAGCTCGTTGGGCTGATGGTACCACAGAAGAGGCTTCAGCAGCAGCAGTTCCATATGGGTTTCGAGCTCGTTGGGCTGATGGTGCTGGCGCTAAAACTGAGGATGAAGATCGTGACACAGAAGTGGCTCTAGCAGCAGCATGTAGACCTGCCGCATCAGAAATGGCAGGTCCAGAAGAATAAGATGTGAAGTGTCTACCACCATCTGGCCCATGTCTCCAAAAGGTATTGAATGGCCCCCCACCATGTACTCCATATGGTCTATGACTATATTGAGGTGGCCCAACCTGTAAAGAAGAACCCAGTTATGAACTCAAGCATGTATCGTACGGACGCAATATTCGGGAAGAATTAACTAGAAAGTACCGAGGAAATAATAGAATGACGAGACAAGCATGCAGATGACCTCATCACACACAGCCAAATGATAATCAGCAAAACAAACAAAACAGCTTTAACAAAGAAAACTTTCACTAACTCATCCTATCCAAAAACAAATCTGTCAATATGATGAAATGAAAACCGCTTAATAAAAAATCCATGATATTCCATAGTCGTGACTCGTGACGAAAAATTCATCACATATCCCGTATCCATGATAAGTGTTTACATATGTACAATCTATTATAAACGTGGCAATCATCTAAGTTTGGTACAAGCCATAAAAAAGCGTAGACATTTTGGTCGGTAATTTATTATGTTATTATCATAATTGAAGTACGGACAAATCAACTTGAGTTAGTCGAGTGGGCAGTTCATTAGTCGAGTGGTAGTTTATTATGTTATTATCAAGCCATTCACCCCCCCTCCCCCCTTTCCCCTCCCAGATCCCAGTTTGCAAATATAGCAATCGAGGCATCCTCCATCTGATCCATTCACATTACCAAGGCTTCTATTGTTCTAAATACTTTCTATAATTGATTAAACCACCTAAGGCAAGATTCTCTGCTCTCTTTTTTTCACAATGCATTCATTCCTAATCTTTAAAACGCCTCTACACACCAAACCATTTAAATGCAACGATTCTATCATCGTATTCAACATAAATATAAATAGTACCGTAATTTTCTTTCTAATGCATCCGTTTCTAAACCCTATCTTATCCATAATTTCCATTCATCAAGTAAAAACTTAATCAAACAAATAAATAAGGGCAAATTATCATTAAACAGAGTCAATGCACTTATCAATTCAAATTAAAGCTACAAAGTTGAGGCGGGAAATTGTTACCGGCCGGTGAATAAGTCTCGGAGGAAGCGGTTCAGGTTCGGTTAGGTACACGCCGGGATGGCGAATCGGAAGGTAGGTTCCATGAGGATCGCGGATGTAATTGAATCGGTTACTGTACGGATAATAGGGGGGCCGTTCGTTATAGGCAGAATAATTCATGGCTATGGAGTGAAGGGCAATTTCGTAAAAGGATGTGTTTGTAGTTTTTGTGAGGGAAGAAGAAGAAGAAGAAGACAGAGAAGTGGCTCATCATCACATCACCTGAGTGAGATTGTGAGAATGCGGTTAATGCTCTGTAGATGATTGAAACGCACGATTGGATTGTCGTTTTGCACTCTAATGGGTTATTATAGATTCGTACGAAATTTATCTTTTCAGCAATGTAATCTTATATTTTGCAATTCGCACCCTGATCATTGAGATTTAATTTAAGGCCAATTTTAGGGTGCATTTTTATTTGGTGTTTAATTTTTATCTAATTTATTTTTTATAATAATTTTTAAATATTTATATTACAAAACTAATTTTAAATATTTAAAATTTTTTTATTTTTATATTTTAAATTTAAAATTAGTTATTTAATTTTTTAATAATTTATTCTATTATATAAAAATTGAGCTTCTATACTTAATAATAGAATTAATATAGTATGTTTTTCAGAGTGTTTTTTAATTTATTTTTTTTAATTTATTAAATATAATTTATTACGATGAATTAATTATATCAACTAATTAATTTGATTAGATATTTAAATATCATACAATTTAAAATTATGTATATCAATTAATTGATTTTATTTGTATGATATGTAAATTTATGGACTAAATAAATAAGATAATTTATTACTTATTTAAATTAAATATAATAAATACAAATTAATTTAGTTAGAAATTCATTATTTTTCAATCTTCTATATATAAAGATGACTGAATAAAATTGTAAAAATTATTTTTTTTATCATTTTTGCTATTTTAACTTTTTTATTTTATTTTTTCTCTTTAGGTGTAATTTGGTTTTATGCTAATTTTGTTTATTTAATGATAAAATATATTCATGTTAATTCTACAAGGCTGCTATACATCCATATAACCATGTAACCAAGTTGGCCCAAACCCAAATAGAATCAGGCACATTAATGGCGAGTGAAAACACGCGCCAGAGACGAACGAAACCCCTCCTTTTTCATTTGCGCTTCATTATGAAAAAATGTTACATCTTCTTTAACACGAAACCAATACAGGAAACAACTCATTCTCTTCGAATCTCTCTCAACATTACTCAAACTTCAATCATGTTCTCTGCGGAAATCACTACTGGAAAGGAATCGGGAGAAGATTTCGCAAGCAACAACCAGAAACGAACGAAAACAGCAACAGAGACTACCAAAGGTATGAGAAAACTACTGTTCATTTGAAATCTTGTAATGTTGCATTTCTCCTAGTTGCATTTTAGGTTTACTGGATTGATTTGCTTCGTTTAGTAGATCGAACTATTGTGAATATATTTTTACAGTATAACTAGGCCTTAGAATGAAATTTGTTGTTATTTTCATTCACTTCAGTGGATATTGTAACTAGGGCTTTGAGATTTGTTCGGTTCGGTGGCTTTTGTAAATTTGATTCACCAAGTGAATGTTATTCGGTTCAGTGGGTTCCTTTTGTGATAGCATGCAGCAAATCATTTCCTAGCTGTTTCATTATTTATAATGTTTGATTCTGTACCTGAATGAGTTTTGTTAAGGTGGCCTGTGGCATTTTAATTGACTTGATTAAGATATACGTGCTTGTGCTTATTGGTGTGGATAGTTTAACTAGAGCTTTGAAATTGGTTGTTACTATGTTCAATACTTCTTTTGCATGGAGGAATACTATTCTTGTTGATTGAAAGTTGATCACCATTTATTAACCACATGAACGTTGTTCGGTTCGGTGGCCTTTGTGATTTTGGTTCACCAAATGAATGTTGTTAGGTTCGGTGGCTTCCTTTTGCTTTGTTCAATGTTTAAGTTTATTGTGATAGCATGCAGCAAATCATTTCCTAGCGGTTTCATTATTTATCATGTTTGATTATGTGCATGAATGAGTTTCGATTCGGTGGCCTGTGGCATTTTAATTGACTTGATTAAAATATACCTGAATTGAGAGTGAAACTGAACAAATTTGTTGTAAGTTATTTTCTTGTAAAATATTCAAATAATTCAGTACATGAAGTGAATTTGGATCACTGTTGTCAATTTATTTTTTTTTTCAATTTTTGCATACCTTTCAGGGATTAATAATTTCTCAGATGAGGGTTTATGCTGGGGCAGAACCCTTAATGGAGGATGGACTGGGAGTAGAAGTAGAGTATATCTTACTAAATGGTCAACGTATAGAGTAAGAATCTTTCTCTTTTATAGTGCTATTTTTAATATGTTTTATTTTGTATACTATTAATCGTATTATACTCAATTCTTGCTTAGCTATGATTGTGGAATATACGTCATGAAATGGCTCGAAACAATTGATCCACAAAATATCAAAAGCGGGAAGAGATATAAATATAGAGCTTGGACACAAGTAGTACTTTCTAAATTTATAAACTTCTTTCTTTCCTTATTTCAGTTGGGTTCATTTCTTATGTAACTAATTCCTTTCAATTGAAATGTAGGAAGAGATTGATAGCTTCAGGTACCAATATGGTCCGCACATTCTGTTGCATGAAATGAACAAAATCAGAGACAAAGTGATTTGGGAATCTGAAGCAATAAGACTCACGAAGCCATCTACTGCCCTCTCCAGCCCTTATTGTAAATTCACATCTGGGGATTTAGATAGTAAATAGCAATATATTATGATTGACTGGTTGTAATTAACAATATTTTGTTTAACTTGTTTAAAAAGTAAAAAATGCTTACTTCAAATGTATATATGTCAATATTAATGTAAATGTTAATGTTAATATTTATATTTGATTCAAGATGGATTACTCATCTGAGATGTTAATTTATATGTTTGTTGGATCTTTTTGGCTGCTGTTTTATTCCAGGTTCTCAGTGATTGCAATCACTGTATTTACCAATACATTACGAACACCAAAAAAATACAGTGAACTGAAATTAATACACTGGGAGAACCGAAAGTTGCAAACACACTGTACAGAAATTCAGAGAGGTAAGCCCTGAACCCCGAAACTCTGAATCCCTAAACCCTAAACCCTAAACTCTGAGCCCTGAACCCTGAACCCTTAAACCCTAAACCCTAAACCCTGAACATTGAACCCTGAATCCTGAACCCATAAACCATAAACTCCTAAAACCCTAAACCCTAAAGTCTAAACCCTAAACCCTAAAATCCTAACCCCTAAAACCCTAAACCCTGAACCCTAAACCCTGAACCCTAAGCCCTGAACCCTGAACACCGAACCCTAAACCCTGAACCCTGAACCCATAAACCCTAAACCCCTAAAACCCTAAATCCAAAATCCTAAACCCTGAAAATCCATCCAAGAAAGAGTTTTAAAACTCCACCAATGTAAGTTAAAAATATTTATGTTACTCTTTTAGATTTTTTTAATAATTTTTGTTTAATTAATCACACGAAAAATGTAACTAGCACTACACCTGGTTTTCGTTTCTCAAAATAAATTCTAATTATTCAACTTAGAAATTAATACACTAGACGAATAAAAAAACTACATATATCAATATAGAATTTCATCAAAAAAGTGACTATTCATTAAAGACTAACAACAGTCAAAAATTAACCCTGCTATAACCATGGTGAACCGAAATTTGCTCATGGGTGAATAAAAATTTACATTAATAAAAACTAAAACTTGTACAACCCTCTCTTGGATAATTCATATCTGGTGCATTATAAAGAGTGGAGCTTGACTGAATCGATGATCCGGAGTCTAAAAGGTTCAACTACAAAAGATATAATTAATTGTATATTAGCAAAATGAACAATTAAATTTTTAACTAATCAAAAGCAAGTCAATTTTACCTCGCTTGGAGCTGTCTTTTTCCTTTTCTTCATGGCATTTGAGATCTTTTTTTCCAGGTTTGATCCAAGTCTGTTCTTGGGCTGACCTCTTGTTTTGACATGTGGTGGGCTTTGAAGGTCATTCATATTGCTTAATGTCGCTTCTTCGTGGGTTAACAAACTTTTTCCTTTCTTTCTCTCTTGATATTCTTCCATCTCTGCCATGACCCTGTCAAATGCTCGGTGCAGAATTCTGGTCAACTCTTCAAACTCGGATGCAAATTCACATATATTGTGCAACCGAAACACCAATTCGTCAAATCTCTTACTTCTCGGCTCCAGTAGAGGTTCATCTTGGCTGCTCTTGATGTGTATATGCCTCCTCTTTATGTTCTTGCTCTAACGTTCTAATATGTATTTCGGTGCCACATTATCCACTCGCTCAAAACTTAGGACGCTTAGGGAATGGCGGCACAATATGCCCCTAAACTCAAATAGCAATCAATAGCACTTTACATCTCGTGATACTGCGTCGTACGTGATGACAAACTTGTTGAATGTGGAGTTGGAAACCTGCTCTATGACTTCATATGTTGTGAATCCTAAGGTGGAATGCATTGATCTTATGATACAGTTCACTTTACCTCTGAATTGAACTTGAACTTCCCTAAACTTCTCATGGGTATATAGATGTTGAAACTGTGCCTGTATTGCTGATTTTGTTGCGCACGGTATCACGGTGTGAAAATCTGCAGCATCGAATTCTCTCTCTGCTTGCTCTCTACTTGCTAGGCAATTGTCGTATTGCTTCACGAATTGTCTCAAGGAGCTATTCCGTGTGATGAACTTGTTGAAAAATGAATGCATGCTCTCGATCCTTTGTGTGCTTCTCATCCCGGCCCAAAAGTGGTGATCCAAGTAAACTGGAATCCATATATACCGATCCTCGTACATCTCTGCAAAATAAACTGAACCCATAAGGTGTGGTGAACCAAAAATAGTGCATGCTTTGAGAAAAAAACGATATGAGCATGAAAATAATTCGAATTGAAATCTCAATTACCTAAAAGCCACTTGTTGCCTCCGAGGCCGTACTTTCTGAGGAAATCGATCCAGTTTCTGTCAAATGCTTCTTTTGTGTATGAGTTCCAAACAACATGGCTCATCTCTTGTTCAATTTAGTTTTGTCCCTTGTATCCGTTTAATTTACTTGGGATCTTCTTCATAATGTGCCAGATGCACCAGCGGTGAATTGTTGTTGGCATGCACAGCTCAATTGCCCTTTGAATCGATGCGCATTGATCGGTAAGAATACCTTTTGGTGCCTTCCCTCCCATGCAACGTAGCCAACACTCAAATAGCCATTTGAATGATTGGATGTCCTCATTTTTCATCAGCACGCATCCGAAAAGTGTCGACTGGCCGTGGTGATTCACGCCCACAAAAGAACCTAAAACCAAATTGTATCTGCATAAATAACAAGCAGACTGTGGTGAACCGAAATATATACATGCACTGCACATCAAAATATATTTGAATGAATTGAATACTTGTTTGTGTTATAGGTGGTATCAAATGAAATCACGTCTCCGAAATACTCAAATGTAGCCCTGCTTCTTGCATCGGCCCAAAATGCATGTTTAATGCAGTGATCGCCTTCAAGGTTGAGCTCAAAGAAGAAATTTTGGTTCTTCTCTTTCATTCTTACTAGGTTCTTCCCAAATTCTTTGGCATCGTTTTCTTCGAAAATATTCCATACTTCCCTTGTGATGTAATTCCTGACGTCTTTTTCTATAAAACCTAGTTTACGGTGGCTGCCAGCTGCTGCCACAAATGATTGATATGTTTTGCTTGGTCTGATTCTGGCTTCCTCGTGGGTTTTGATGGTGTGACGCACGAACATGCTAAGCTCCCTGTGTTGTTTGAGCATCTCAGCCTAGTCTAGACAACAAGGATGTGAGTTATTCAAAACAACTTTGGAAATTGTCCAAATAAAGACCAACATCCTTCATTATGTGTACGTAAATTCTGGCCGAATAATTTAACCCAGCTGAAGGGTTTGTCTTCAAAATTGGAGATATCTTGGATTTCCACCTCCCCTCCCTGGTGCATACAATTAGTTGATTCTTAATCTTGTCTCTGTCCCGAGGCATGTTCCTTATTTTCATAGAAAAACCGGCAAGTTTGGAATAATGTTTGTAGAAATTTCTAGCTTCTTCTAGTGTCTTGAAAATTATTCCCACCTTTGGGACAAATTTTTCATCCACAACACAGCTGGTCTGCACAGTGAACTGAAATCTTAATTACGATGAACCAAAATTTTAATTACAATGAAACAATTATATAGTGCTTAGGGAACAAAATAGAATATATTCGTCTAATTTTTTTAGACTCCTTTCTGCATACCGAACCAAACACATGGACATGGTGAAATAACTCTATAGTACTTACCGAACCGAACATAACAGTTACTCACAGTGAACGAAACCATTATACAAAACCAAATTCGAAACAACTCTATCTACAATTTACATATTATCAATTTAATTCAATTCAATTCAAATACAGATCACCTCAGTCCATTTAATTCGATTCAAATAAAATTAGCAATTACATTCCATTGAATTCGATTCAAAATTCAATAATCCAAACCTCATTAAATTGATGCATTTTGGAAGAATTATCTAATCTCACTCATTCAACTGATTTAAAGTTGATTCATTCATTGTTTCAATTCAGAAGTGCAAATCGAAGAAGAAAACGAAGAAGAAGAAGAAGAACGACGAAGCTAATTATATTGAAGTCAATCCAGATCCATAATGCAGAGAAGAAAAACGCGAACAGAGGAGAACAACAAATTTAATTAGGTTGAAGAAGAAGAAGGAGAAGAGGGAGAAGAGGAAGAGGAAGAGGAAGAAGAAGAAGAAGAAGAAGAAGGAGAAGGAGGAGGAGGAGGAGGAGGAGGAGGAGGAGGAGGCACTACAAGATTTTTACTTATTTATGGGATTTTTTTGTGGAAATTTTAAAAAACCTCTACAACATATTTTATTTATGACAAAATATAAAACTCCCATTAATTAATACTAGTTTAAATTCTTAAGCCCAACTACCCAAACTAATATCTAGACTAACATACTCAAATTAAACTCAAACAAATTTCACTTTAAATAAAAATTTGTCCAAAAAAAGTTAAAAGAGAAAAAAGAGGGTTCTGAAACCCTAATCTACTCGCTGCCACAACATTCATCACTTCGCCATTGTCACCGTCAAGTTGCCGTAGCGTCTGAGATCAGAGGGAGAGTTAGCTCGCTGCTGTTTCCATTCATGTCCTCGTCGTTGCCGCCTTCAAGCTTCTACGTCAATGTCCTCATCTTTGAGGAGCTTTGAGATCTTGTTTTTATTAACCGGTGGTTTAGATGTGGAAATTCTTTCGATGCCATGGGAAGCGTTGATGGTACACCATAAATGAATCAATCCGCCAAGAGTGTGGTTTGGAATTAGATCGGAGAAATCAGAAGAAGAGAGTTGTTGCTTCGTTACGGAGCAGGTCTTGTTCTTATCGGAGAAGAGCCATGTCTCGATGCTCTCTCTGTCGTAGGTGATGCCGGTGGAGACGGTTACGGGATCCTTCATGATTTCAAGCGAGATTGGGCAGAGAAAGAACGGAGGAACATCAATCTCATTATCCATACTCTAATGCTCTATGGTTACAAGCTTACAATAATAATAATAATAATAATAATAATAATAATAATAATAATAATAATAATAATAATATATTATTATTATTATTATTATTATTATTATTATTATTATTATTATTATTATTATTATTATTATTATTATTATTATTATTATTATTCTCTCTTTGTTTATGCAATGAGAGAGATCTTGCTGCTAGGAGGTGCTTTATTAAGAAGAGTAAAGATAGAGAATGGAAAATGTTTGCTGAGAAGAGCTTCTCAACAATCTCAAGTTTTTCAGATTAATTTATTTTAAAAAATTTGTGCAGGAACTAATAGCCAAACAAACAAAGAGGTTGTGATTGAGCTTGGTGAGTACTCTGATGTACCTAAGTTAATGTTGAAAAAATAAATAGTAATAATGAAATTGGTATCTGTGAAGTTGTAATAATTTTGTTGCTGCTGAGTAAATTATAAAGTGCTACTGAAATTAGGAAAATGTTTTAGTGATTTTTGAAAGAATGCGTATGCAGGACTAGTCTTTTTTTTTTAGAATGATATATTAGAGCTATCTTTTCTTATTAATTTTGCTGTAGTGCTTGAAAATTTAATATCAATGAGTTTAATGGTTTATGCATATTTCTGCTGCAAAATTGAATTTATTGAATTTAATATCAATGAGTTTTTGTTGGGACTTTTCATGATCATCCAGAGTAGCTAGTTCTCTGAGAAATCAGACATGCAGCGTGGTGTTCTTTGTTATTGATGTTAAGTTACCTTGTTTTGTGTTTATGTAGTGAATTTGTGTGTGTCATATTTTTGGAATTTCAGGTGACATAATTAAGACTTTGAAGGAAAATAGTTATGAGTATACATGGGGAACTGTCACAGTGAGGCTGGCTGAAGCCTATGGCTTCTGCTGGGGAGTTGAGAGGGCTGTTCAAATCGTGTACGAGGCGAGAAAGTAGTTTCCTAGTGAGAATATATGGCTTAACAATGAGATCATCCACAACCCAACTGTTAATCAGGTCTGTTGATATTCTCTTTTTGTCTATCACCATCAGTGATCTCAGATTATTTTTAACTCGGTGCTTTCTAGTTATACCATAAAGTGCATGAAGTTATAAGAATTTGTCGGGCGCCTAAAATATTTTCTCGATGTGGTTGATTTTCTTTGTAAACATGAAGTTTTTGTGTGCGTATCGCCTTTTTTAATGTTGAATGCTGAACTTGGTAAGTTGTTAATGCAGAGATTACAAGAGATGAAGGTGCAGGATATTCCTGTTGTGGAAGGAGAAAAACAATTTGAGGTTGTTAACAAGGGTGACGTAGTCATATTGCCTGCTTTCGGAGCAGCAGTGGATGAGATGTTGACTTTGATTGAGAAAAATGTTCAAATTATTGATACAACTTGCCCATGGGTTGGTTTACATTCATCCTCTGTCACCAGATACTGAGAGTTAAGAGTATTTATGAAATAATTGTTTGTAGGTGTGGACTTCTGTTGAAAAGCACAAGAAAAAGGATTAGACCTCAATAATCCATGGTAAATACGTGCATGAGGAAACTGTAGCAACTGCATCTTTCGCTGGAAAGTATATTATTGTGAAGAATATGAAAGAGGTTTGTACTAAGTTTGTGTGTGTTTGAAGGTGTTGCCTGGCATGGTAGACATCTTTTCTCCTTTATTCTTGAATTTTTTATTCTCTTCCTTGGCTTCTTTTCTCAATTTTTTTTAATTCATCGTATTCATATTTTCAATTTTCAATATATGTGTTATTGACTATCAATCAATACTTTGAATTGAACTTCAATCTGATCTGCTGCTTAGAACTTCAATTCATGCTTGGTATATTTAAGTTTTTTCACCTATTGTTGTTAAGGTGCCATGAAATTGAAGAATGATGACGGCAAAATATTTGTTTGATTGCATGCTAATATTACTCTGGGAGTTATTAGCTTGTAGACTCCTTATGTAAAGTTAGACTACAATGCTCAAGGGAGAGACCGAAGAAACAGGTTAGTTTTCTTTTTCCCTTTCCTTCTCATGCTATTTCTTCAGAGATTACAAGCCTTGTCATAATTATTTTACTGATTGTTTTGCAAGGAAACTAGTGGAGAGAACTATGATGCAAAAATTTGGTGTAGAAAACATCAATGAGCACTTCATGAGCTTCAACACGATTTGTGATGCCACTCAGGTGGTCTTTTTCTGCCAATTAGATTTCTTGCTCCTTTTTTTTAGGAATAGTTAAAATCTGATTACCTTATATTCTCACAGAAAAGAAACGATATTAGAGTTTTGAGCCAGTTATAGATTGTTGTATATATAACTTGTCTATGCCAGAGCAATGGCTAGTGTATATATGTATTTATTCAACTCAACAGCTAAACCAAATTCTCTTTCAGGAGCGACAAGATGCTATGTATAAGCTGGTGGAACAAGATATGGATCTTATGCTAGTATTTGGTGGGTGGAACTCAAGCAAAACATCACACTTGCAAGAGATTGCTGAGGAATGTGAAATTCCTTCTTACTGGATCGACAGGGAGCAAAGAATTGGTCTAGGAAACAAGATAGCACACAAGTTGATGGTAAGAATGGATACTGAAATTGATGCCTTATCCACTTATCTCTTTCACACTTTACCAGTAGTAGTAATTTATTTATTTTGTCTATCAGCATGGTGAACTGGTGGTTACAGGGTAGGCCTTGAGATTTGCCAGGAAAGGGAAGCCAAAGATATAGTGGTTCTAGACATCAAATGGGATGTATTCGAATTGATGAAGAGGTGCAATTTCTACAATCCATATATGATGCAATTTTATTCTACAATGATGTGCTGCTATGTTTAGCAGATGCTAACATTCTCAAACTCTAAATTGATCTTTTTATTGGTGCTTTTAAGCAGTTTTTAATTTAAAATAGACAAAAGAAAATGGAAAATAGACGATGACATTGTATAGATATGTTGAATGCTAGAATTTGAGATTTGATTCTGTTTTTTGTTGAAGGATAATGTTACCTTATTAGTTAGTAAAACTGATTTCTGAAAGATTATCATATAGCTATGATCCTAGGATAATGTTATCTTAGCTAGTGTAATATTATCTTGCTTTTGGTTGAATTGATTTTGATATGGCAGTGCTCAGAATTAGGAATAATCTGGTAGTGGTTTGCCGTTGTTCAGTTTGTGGCTCTTTTTTTTTAATTTGAATATTAACTTTGTGGGGGTTTTAAACCGCCACAAAAATGACAAAAAACTGCCAAAATTCATTAACTCAAAACCCCCCACAGAACAGCGAAAAAACCGCCACTAAATAATGTCGTGGTAGTTTTCTAAAACTGCCACAAATAAGCTCGTGGCACCTCCGATTTTGGAGGTTTTAGAAACTGCCACAATTCATTTTGTGGGGGTTTGAAACCGCCACAAAACACAAAAAAAACCGCCACAAAATGGCAAGAATCTTGTAGTGAGGAGGAGATAACAAGGTTTACATTGAGAAAGGTTTACGTTGAGAAAGGTTGATCATGCAAAAGAAGGATTACGTTATATACTTTATATGAGGCGCGTGTAAAACAAACGAGTGTGGGTGGGAAAAAACGTGTGAGGTAGAAGGTAATTGGATAACATCCATATAATTTTTACATGGATGCAAAGCTTTTCCGTTAATTCTATTATATATTAGCCTTTTTTATATATATTTTGATTTATATAATTAATACTCATCTTGCTATTTTCGTTTTTTTAAATTATTCTTTTTTTTATGACTTAACAATTAAAAAAAAAGGCAAAGAAAAGGAAAAAAAAAACACGATAGCTACAGACGGAGGCTAGGAGTAGGGGTGTCCATGGGTCGGGTGAAATTGGGTTTGATGTGACCCAGACTCAGCCCAAAATATATACCGGGTCTATTTGTTAGACTCGAATCCGGCTCTAGACCCGATGAAACCTACACACTTTCGGGCCACGATTATACCGGGTGAAAACCGGGCCGTTAACATTACCTTCTTGTAAGCTAGCATGTGAAAATATCCAAATTTCCAAGATCCTAACCATTATTTGACATCGTAAAATTTACTTCGAAAAATATAACAAGAACCAACCCTTCCCTGGAATTAAAGCATAACCAATTAACCACAATCAATACTAATATTGTCTAATAACATCAAATATTTAAATCAATACAAATAACACAATATTATGCATTAGTCTAAAGTCTTATGCATTATAAACATAAAACATTAACTTATAGTCTTATAATGAGTAATTACACAAAAGATTAAGGTTTACAATACTTAAATTCCACATAAGAATAACCATCATCCATCACTAATAATACAAAATATTAATTGTGTATGATGACCGGACCACCGGGCCAAGTTCGGGTGACCCGAACTATGACCCGAACCCGACCTAAAATAATGACCGGATCTATTTTTAAAACCCTTACTCAACCTTAAATCCGATAAAATCACATCAAATTAGTCCCTAAAATATTCGGGGTCGGACCGAATCATAACACCCTAGCTAGGAGCCTAAAGCAGGAACGTCTTTCTTTAGTATTATTATTGTTAATATAAACTTCATTATTTTTTTTAGCATTCTTTAATATGAGTTTTATTTTATTATTTGTTTAACTATGTAAAATTATATTATATTATTAGTATATAAAAATCAATTATTCTTTTAATTTGTTCGTTTGATATGTTTATATTATCATTCGGTTTTACATTTTTATCTAAGAAAATATATACTTTTGATTAAATTTATGCAAATTTACATGTTCCCTCCCTTACTCTCTTATGGGCTTATGGGTATGAAGAAGGTGATTAGGATATGAGAGTTTTCATTTAAAGAAAAAAAAATTAAACTCACCAAAATATATTTACATTAAAATGTTAATAAATTTAAATTTATTAGTATTTTATTTTGTGATTATATAATTATAATTACATCTATTTTTATTTAAAAGGATAGATATCTTAATTATCTTCTAAAAAAATCTATATTAATTGTTATTCTAAAGAATTTGTCAGATGTTTTTACAAAAAAATATATTTTGTTTGGTATAATTTAATTTATATATTCTTTCAAAATATAAACATTTTTATCTTTTTCATATATTATAGTTATTTATTCTATTATATAAAAATTAAATTTACGTACTTAATAATAAAACTGATGTTGTGGCATGTTTTTGAGAATATTTTTTATTTTTTTAACTCATTAAATATAATTTACTACGATAAATTAATTATATCAATTAATTAATTTAGTTAGATATTTAAATATCACACAATTTATTATAATTTGTATCAATTTATTTTAGTAGTATTTTTTAATTTATTTCTTTTAATGTTTTAGTAGTATTTTTTAATTTATTAAATCAAATTAATTATATTAATTATATATATTAATTAATTAATTTGATTAATTTATTAGTCATTAAAATAATAAATCTATGAATAAAATAGGTAATTGAGTTACTTTCAATTAATAATTAAATCAAATCAAATCATATCTATTTATCCAAATTCAAATCAAGTAAATTAAAGACCAAACTAAAATAAGATGATTTTTTACTTATTCAAATTGAATGTAATAAATACAAATTAATTTTGTTAGATAATCATGATCTTCTGATTTTCTATATATAGATAGCTAAACAAAATTATAAGAATTATCATTTTTATCGCTTTTGCTATTTCAACTCTTCTTTTCTTCTTTTTTTTTTTTGTATAATTTTTTTATATATAAATGTACTTAAAATGAGAAGTCATGAACGAACGTTTCATTGATTGTTTGTTTGACGAATATCATAACTCAGAAATGACTCGATTTAGACATTCTACCGCTGTCGATAAAAGTTAGACCTGTAGTCATTTAGGGTAGTCAGTGTATTTTTTATAGTATTGGATCAAATAATATTTGTTAAAATGAATAGGGAAGTTCTATGGTGTGGATGAAAAAAAAAATCTACACCTGTGGATATTATGTGGCAAGCTTCTTAGATGAATATGTTTTGGTTGGTCATAGTCACAAATTCAGCTGATGGGACACTAGGTCAGGGAGAAGCAGCGATTTTACAGTTGTACTGCACATTGTAGAAAAAGTTAATAAGTGTAATTAGATGCTGGTGCGCAGAAATTGTGATTACACTTTGATTATGTAAAATTCATCGCTCTTTCTTTCCCTGGTAATGGCGCCAAAAACATGATGCCAATACCATGGTTCACAACTTCGCACAACTAACCAGCAAGTGCACTGGGTCGTCCAAGTAATACCTTACGTGAGTAAGGGTCGAATCCCACGGAGATTGTTAGTATGAAGCAAGCTATGGTCACCTTGTAAATCTCAGTCAGGCGGATATAAAATAGTAATGGGGTTTTCAAAATTAATTAATAAAATAGGGATAGAAATACTTATGTAATTCATTGGTGAAAATTTCAGATAAGTGAATAGAGATGCTTTCGTTCCTCTGAACCTCTGCTTTCCTGCTATCTTCATCCAATCAGTCTTACTCCTTTCCATGGCTGGCTTTATGTGATACATCACCACTGTCAATGGCTACTTTCGGTCTTCTCTCGGGAAAATGATCCAAATGCCCTGTCACGGCACGGCTAATCGTCTGGAGGCATCACCTTTGTCAATGGTTTCATCCTATCCTCTCAGTGAAAATGGTCAACGCACCCTGTCACGGCACGGCTATTCATCTGTCGGTTCTCGATCATGCTGGAATAGGATTTACTATCCTTTTGCGTCTGTCACTACGCCCGGCAATCGTGAGTTTGAAGCTCGTCACAGTCATTCAATCATTGAATCCTACTCAGAATACCACAGACAAGGTTTAGACCTTCCGGATTCTCTTGAATGCCGCCATCATTCTAGCTTACACCACGAAGATTCCGATTAAGAGATCTAAGAGATACTCATTCAATCTAATGTAGAACGGGAGTGGTTGTCAGGCACGCGTTCATAGGGAATGATGATGATTGTCACGTTCATCACATTCAGGTTGAAGTGTGAATGAATATCTTAGAAGCGAAATAAGAAGAATTGAATAGAAAACAGTAGTACTTTGCATGAATCTTTGAGGAACAGCAGAGCTCTACACCTTAATCTCTGGAGTGTAGAAACTCTACCGTTGAAAATACATAAGTGAAAGGTCCAGGCATGTCCGAGATGCCCAGCCCCTAAAGCGAGATCACAGGATCAAAATACAATCCAGGATGTCTAATACAATAGTAAGAGGTCCTATTTATAATAAACTAGCTACTAGGGTTTACAGAAGTAAGTAATTGATGCATAAATCCACTTCCGGGGCCCATTTGGTGTGTGCTTGGGCTGAGCTTTAACTTTCCACGTGCAGAGGCCATTTGTGGAGTTGAACGCCAGGTTTTGATCCATTTCTGGCGTTCAACTCTGGTTTTTTATCCCTTTCTGGCGCTGAACTCCAGAATTGGGCAGAGAGCTGGCGTTGAACGCCAGTTTGCGTCGTCTAAACTTGGGAAAAGTATGGACTATTATATATTTCTGAAAAGCCCTGGATGTCTACTTTCTAACGCAATTAGAAGCGTGCCATTTCGAGTTTTGTAGCTCCAGAAAATCCATTTTGAGTGCAGGGAGGTCAGAATCTAACAACATCAGCAGTCCTTCTTCAACCTCTGAATCTGATTTCTGCTCAAGTCCCTCAATTTCAGCCAGAAAATACCTGAAATCACAGAAAAACACACAAACTCATAGTAAAGTCCAGAAATGTAAATTTAACTTAAAAACTAATGAAAACGTCCCTAAAAGTAACTAGATCCTACTAAAAACATACTAAAAACAATGCCAAAAAGCGTATAAATTATCCGCTCATCACAACACCAAACTTAAATTGTTGCTTGTCCCCAAGCAACTGAAAATCAAATAGGATAAAAAGAAGAGAATATACTATAAATTCCAAACTATCAATGAAACATAGCTCCAATCAAATGAGCGGGACTTATAGCTTTTTGCCTCTTGAATAGTTTTGGCATCTCACTTTATCCATTGGGGCTCAGAATGATTGGCATCTATAGGAACTCAGAGTTCAGATAGTGTTATTGATTCTCCTAGTTCAGTATGATGATTCTTGAACAGCTATTTTATGAGTCTTGGCCGTGGCCCTAAGCACTTTGTTTTCCAGTATTACCACCGGATACATAAATGCCACAGACACAAAATTGGGTGAACCTTTTCAGATTGTGACTCAGCTTTGCTAAAGTCCCCAATTAGAGGTGCCCAGGGTTCTTAAGCACACTCTTTTTTTTGCTTTGGACCTTGACTTTAATCGCTCAGTCTCAAGTTTTCACTTGACACCTACACGCCACAAGCACATGGTTAGGGACAGCTTGGTTTAGCCGCTTAGGCCAGGATTTTATTCCTTTAGGCCCTCCTATCCACTGATGCTCAAAGCCTTGGGATCCTTTTTATTTTCCCTTGCCTTTTGGTTTTAAGAGCTTTTGGCTTTTTCTGCTTGCTTTTTCTTTTTCTTTCTATTTTTTTTTTCGCCTATTTTTTTTTCTGCAAGCTTTGTTCTTTGCTGCTTTTTCTTGCTTCAAGAATCATTTTTATGATTTTTCAGATTATCAAATAACATGTCTCCTTGTCATCATTCTTTCAAGAGCCAACATATTTAACATTCTTAAACAACAATTTCAAAAGACATATGCACTGTTCAAGCATACATTCAGAAAACAAGAAGCATTGTCACCACATCAATATAATTAAGCTAAGGTCAAGGATAAATTCAAAACTCATGTACTTCTTGTTCTTTTGAATTAAAACATTTTTCATTTAAGAGAGGTGATGGATTCATAGGACATTCATAACTTTAAGACAAAGTTACTAACTACTAATGATCATGTAATGAAGACACAAACATAGATAAGCACTTAACATAGAAAACGAAAAACAGAGAAAGTAAGAACAAGGAATGAATCCACCTTAGTGATGGTGGCGTTTCCTTCTTGAGGAACCAATGATGTCCTTGAGCTCTTCTATGTCTCTTCCTTGTCTTTGTTGCTCCTCCCTCATTGCTTTTTGATCTTCTCTTATTTTATGAAGGATGATGGAGTGCTCTTGATGTTCTACCCTTAATTGTCCCATGTTGGAACTTAATTCTCCTAGGGAGATGTTGATTTGCTCCTAATATTTATGTGGAGGGAAGTGCATCCCCTGAGGTATCTCAGGGATCTCTTGATTTACAACCACATGTTCTACCACTGAGCTATAGACCCTTGAGATGAATCTTTCCATCTCCCATGACTCGGAGGTGGAAGCCTTTGCTTCCCTTCCCCTCTTTTAGAGGTTTAGGTGTCATCAATGGTAATGGAAAAACAAAAAGCTTATGCTTTTACCACACCAAACTTAGAATGTTGCTCGCCCTCGAGCAAAAGAAGAAAGAATAGAAGAAGAAGAAGATATGGAGGAGATGGAGGGATGTGTGTATGGATGTGAGTGGTGAATGGAAAACAGAAGGGATGGTCATGAATGGAGAGAGAGAGGGTGAGGTGGGTGGGGATTCTGTGGGGACCACAGATCCTGAGATGATCCTGTGGGATCCACAGATCCTGAGGTGTTCAAGGATTTACAACCTTGCACCAAATTAGGCATGTAAAATGCCCTTGCACACAACTCTGGGCGTTCAGCGCCAGGTTGGTGCCCATTTTGGGCGTTCAACGCCCATTTGTTGCCATTTCTGGCGTTGAACGCCAGAACCATGCTTGTTCTGGGCGTTCAGCGCCAGGATGCTGCCCATTTTGGGCATTCAGCGCCAGAACCATGCTCTGTTCTAGCGTTGAATGCCAGACAGGTGCTTCCTCCAGGGTGTGATTTTTCTTCTGCTGTTTTTGATTCCGTTTTCAATTTCTATTTTTATTTTGTGACTCCACATGATCATGAACCTATAAAGACATATAACTAAGAAAAATATAGTTAGATAAATAAAAATTGGGTTGCCTCCCAATAAGCGCTTCTTTAATGTCAATAGCTTGACAGTGGGCTCTCATGGAGCCTCACAGATGTGCAGAGCTTTGTTGAAACTCCCCAACACCAAACTTAGAGTTTGGATATGGGAGTTCAACACCAAACTTAGAGTTTGATTGTGGCCTCCCAACACCAAACTTAGAGTTTGATTGTGGGGGGTTTTGGTTGACTCTGCTTTGAGAAAAGCTTTTTATGCTTCCTCTCCATGGATGCAGAGAGAGATCCTTGAGTTGTAAACACAAGGTTGTCCTCATTCAATTGAAGGATTAATTCTCCTCTGTCCACATCAATCACAGCTCTTGCTGTGGCTAGGAAAGGTCTTCCTAGGATGATGGATTCATCCTCTTCCTTTCCAGTATCCAGGACTATGAAATCAGCAAGGATGTAAAGGCCTTCAACCTTTACTAACATGTCCTCTACTTGTCCATAAGACTGTTTTCTTGAATTGTCTGCCATCTCTAATGAGATTTTAGCAGCTTGCACCCCATAGATTCTCAGTTTCTCTATTACAGAGAGGGGGCATGAGGTTTATTCCTGAACCAAGGTCACACAGAGCCTTAAAGATCATGGTACCTATGGTACAAGGTATTATGAACTTTCCAGGATCCTGTCTCTTCTGAGGCAATGTCAGTTGATCCAGATCACTT
Organism: Arachis hypogaea; assembly: GCF_003086295.3. NCBI lineage: Eukaryota > Viridiplantae > Streptophyta > Magnoliopsida > Fabales > Fabaceae > Arachis > Arachis hypogaea. Next base: position 109,304,817 of record NC_092047.1, on the reverse strand, counting down.
AGTTCATTGGTGAACAAGGGAGGTTCATCTTCCCAAGTTTCAATACCAAATAATTTGGCATTCAGCTTAATGATTGCACTAAGAAACTTGGCAGTTTGCTCTTCAGTAACATCCTCATTCTCTTCAGAAGAGGAATACTCATCAGAGCTCATGAATGGCATAAGGAGGTTCAATGGAATCTCTATGGTCTCTATATGAGCCTTAGAGTCCTTTGGTTCCTCAGAGGAAAACTCCTTATTGATCACTGGACGTCCCAGGAGGTCTTCCTCCTTGGGATTCATGTCCTCTCCTTCCCTTACAGGTTCAGCCATGGTGCTTATATCAATGGCCTTGCACTCTCCTTTTGGATTCTCTTCTGTATTGCTTGGGAGAGTACTAGGAGGGATTTCAGTGATCCTTTTACTCAGCTGGCCCACTTGTGCTTCTAAATTTCTAATGGAAGACCTTGTTTCATTCATGAAACTTACAGTGGCCTTGGATAGATCAGAGACTAAATTTGCTAAGCTAGATGGATTCTGCTTAGAATTTTCTGTCTGTTGCTGAGTGGATGATGGAAAAGGCTTGCTATTGCTAAACCTGTTTCTTCCACCATTACTAAAGCCTTGTTGAGGCTTTTGATCCTTCCATGAGAAATTTGGATGATTTCTCCATGATGAGTTATAGGTGTTTCCATAAGGTTCACCTAAGTAATTCACCTCTGCTATTGCAGGGTTCTCAGGATCATAAGCTTCTTCTTCAGAAGATGCCTCTTGAGTGCTGTTGGATGCAGCTTGTATTCCATTCAGACTCTGGGAAATCATATTGACTTGCTGAGTCAATATTTTATTCTGAGCCAATATGGCATCCAGAGTATCAATTTCAAGAACTCCCTTCTTCATAGGTGTCCCATTACTCACAGGATTCCTCTCAGAAGTGTACATGAACTGGTTATTAGCAACCATGTCAATGAGTTCTTGAGCTTCTGCAGGCATTTTCTTTAGGTGAATGGATCCACCTGCAGAAGTATCCAATGACATTTTTGATAACTCAGACAGACCATCATAGAATATATCCAGGATGGTCCATTCTGAAAGCATGTCAGAAGGACATTTTTTGGTCAACTGTTTGTATCTTTCCCAAGCTTCATATAAGGATTCACCTTCTTTCTGTCTGAAGGTCTGAACATCCACTCTAAGCTTGCTCAGCTTTTGAGGAGGAAAGAACTTGGCTAAGAAAGCCGTGACCAGCTTATCCCAAGAGTTCAGGCTGTCTTTGGGTTGAGAGTCCAACCACACTCTAGCTCTGTCTCTTACAGCAAAAGGGAAAAGCATGAGCCTGTAGACTTCAGGATCTACTCCATTAGTCTTAACAGTATCACAGATCTGCAAGAATTCAGTTAAGAACTGAAAAGGATCTTCAGATGGAAGTCCATGAAACTTGTAGTTCTGCTGCATCAGAGAAACTAATTGAGGTTTCAGCTCAAAATTGTTTGCTCCAATGGCAGGAATGGAGATGCTTCTTCCATGTAAATTGGAATTAGGTGCAGTAAAGTCACCAAGCATCCTCCTTGCATTATTATTATTTTTGGCTGCCATCTCCTCTTCCTGTTTGAAAATTTCTGACAGGTGCTTGCTGGATAGTTGTAATTTAGCTTCTCTTAGTTGCCTCTTCAGAGTCCTTTCAGGTTCTGGATCTGCTTCAACAAGGATGTTCTTGTCCTTGCTCCTGCTCATATGATAAAGAAGAGGGCACAGAAAAATAATAATAATAGAGATCCTTTTTTACCCAAGTATAGAGGTTTCCTTTAGGTGAGTGGAAGAAAAGGAGAAGGAAAGAGAGAGAGGGAATTTTTGAAAATTATTTTTGAAAAAGAGTTAGTGATTTTCGAAAATAGTTTTAGAAAAAGGTTAGTAATTTTCGAAAATTAAAATAAAAAATTAAAATAATTAGTTAAATAAATAAAAAAAAGAAATTTTGAAAAAGGGGGAAGATATTTTCGAAAATTAGAGAGAGAGAGAGTTAGTTAGGTGGCTTTGAAAAAGATAAGAAACAAACAAAAAGTTAGTTAGTTAGTTGAAACAAATTTTGAAAAGATAAGAGGTTAGGAAGTTAGAAAAGATATTTTGCAATCATTTTTTTGAAAAAGGTAAGATAAGAAGATATTTTTGAAAAGATATGATAGAAATTAGTTTTTGAAAAAGATTTGATTTTTAAAATCTCAATTAATGACTTGATTCACAAGAAATCACAAGGTATGATTCTATAACTTAAAGTTTGAATCTTTCTTAACAAGTAAGTAACAAACTTGAAATTTTTGAATCAAAACATTAATTGTTATTGTTATTTTAAAAAATTTGATATAAAAATTAAGAAAAAGGTTTTTGAAAAATAATTTTGAAATTTTCGAAAATAACTAAAAAAAAAGATTTGATTTTTGAAAAAGATTATGAAAAAGATAAGATTTTTAAATTGAAAATTTGATTTGACTCATAAGAAACAACTTGATTTTAAAAATTTTTGAAAAAGTCAATCCAAATTTTCGAATTTGATGAGAGAAAAAGGGAAAGATATTTTTTTGATTTTTGAATTTTTATGATGAGAGAGAAAAACAAGAAAAATGATGCAATGCATGAAAGTTATGGATCAAAACAATGAATGCATGCAAGAATGCTATGAATGTCAAGATGAACACCAAGAACACTATGAAGATCATGATGAACATCAAGAACACATTTTGAAAAATTTTTAATGCAAAGAAAACATGCAAGACACCAAACTTAGAATTCTTTAATGCTTAGACACTAAGAATTCAATAATGCATATGAAAAACAAGAAAAGACACAAAACATGCAAATGCAAAGATCAAACAAGAAGACTTACCAAGAACAACTTGAAGATCATGAAGAACACTATGAATGCATGAATTTTTTCGAAAAAAATGCAAGATGCACATGCAATTGACACCAAAATTATAACATGACTCAAGACTCAAACAAGAAACACAAAAATATTATTGATTTTTATGATTTTATAATTTTTTTGTATTTTTTTTCGAAAATTATATTGAAAAAGAAAAAAATAAGGATTTCAAAATTTTTAATATGAATTCTAGGAATCTTATGCTCTTTAGTCTAAAGCTCCAATCAAAGGGTCAGGCATGGCTTAATAGCCAGCCAAGCTTTAGTAAAAATATGAGTGTAATTCAAACATGACACGCCTGACATACCCTACAGTCATGGCTTTACAGCCAGCCAGGCTTCAACATACTTTATGAAACACTAGAATTCATTCTTAAAAATTCTGAAGAAAAATATATTTTTGAAAACATTTTTATTTTAAAATTTTTTTTTTTTGAAAACAAAGGAGAAATTTTTTGAAAGATTTTTGAAAAATTTTTTTTTTGAAAACAAAACAAAAAGAAAATTACCTAATCTGAGCAACAAGATGAACCGTCAGTTGTCCAAACTCGAACAATCCCCGACAACGGCGCCAAAAACTTGGTGCGCAGAAATTGTGATTACACTTTGATTATGTAAAATTCATCGCTCTTTCTTTCCCTGTTAATGGCGCCAAAAACATGATGCCAATACCATGGTTCACAACTTCGCACAACTAACCAGCAAGTGCACTGGGTCGTCCAAGTAATACCTTACGTGAGTAAGGGTCGAATCCCACGGAGATTGTTGGTATGAAGCAAGCTATGGTCACCTTGTAAATCTCAGTCAGGCGGATATAAAATAGTAATGGGGTTTTCGAAATTAATTAATAAAATAGGGATAGAAATACTTATGTAATTCATTGGTGAAAATTTCAGATAAGCGAATAGAGATGCTTTCGTTCCTCTGAACCTCTGCTTTCCTGCTATCTTCATCCAATCAGTCTTACTCCTTTCCATGGCTGGCTTTATGTGATACATCACCACTGTCAATGGCTACTTTCGATCTTCTCTCGGGAAAATGATCCAAATGCCCTGTCACGGCACGGCTAATCGTCTGGAGGCATCACCTTTGTCAATGGTTTCATCCTATCCTCTCAGTGAAAATGGTCAACGCACCCTGTCACGGCACGTCTATTCATCTGTCGGTTCTCGATCATGCTGGAATAGGATTTACTATCCTTTTGCGTCTGTCACTACGCCCGGCAATCGCGAGTTTGAAACTCGTCACAGTCATTCAATCATTGAATCCTACTCGGAATACCACAGACAAGGTTTAGACCTTCCGGATTCTCTTGAATGCCACCATCATTCTAGCTTACACCATGAAGATTCCGATTAAGAGATCTAAGAGATACTCATTCAATCTAATGTAGAACGGGAGTGGTTGTCAGGCACGCGTTCATAGGGAATGATGATGATTGTCACGTTCATCACATTCAGGTTGAAGTGCGAATGAATATCTTAGAAGTGAAATAAGAAGAATTGAATAGAAAATAGTAGTACTTTGCATTAATCTTTGAGGAACAGTAGAGCTCTACACCTTAATCTATGGAGTGTAGAAACTCTACCGTTGAAAATACATAAGTGAAAGGTCCAGGCATGGCCGAGATGGCCAGCCCCTAAAGCGAGATCAGAGGATCAAAATACAATCCAGGATGTCTAATACAATAGTAAGAGGTCCTATTTATAATAAACTAGCTACTAGGGTTTACAGAAGTAAGTAATTGATGCATAAATCCACTTCCGGGGCCCACTTGGTGTGTGCTTGGGTTGAGCTTTAACTTTCCACGTGCAGAGGCCATTTGTGGAGTTAAACGCCAGGTTTTGATCCATTTCTGGTGTTCAACTCTGGTTTTTGATCCCTTTCTGGCGCTGAACTCCAGAATTGGGCAGAGAGCTGGCGTTGAACGCCAGTTTGCGTCGTCTAAACTTGGGCAAAGTATAGACTATTATATATTACTGGAAAGCCCTGGATGTCTACTTTCCAACGCAATTGGAAGAGCGCCATTTCGAGTTTTGTAGCTCCAGAAAATCCATTTTGAGTGCAGGGAGATCAGAATCTAACAGCATCAGCAGTCCTTCTTCAACCTCTGAATCTGATTTCTGCTCAAGTCCCTAAATTTCAGCCAGAAAATATCTGAAATCACAGAAAAATACACAAACTCATAGTAAAGTTCAGAAATGTGAATTTAACATAAAAACTAATGAAAACGTCCCTAAAAGTAACTAGATCCTACTAAAAACATACTAAAAACAATGCCAAAAAGCGTATAAATTATCCGCTCATCAGATGCTATTTATTTTTGGGCTGTTGGGGCTATTGGGCAAGTTTTATTTTTTTTTTTTGTGTATGTAGCCATGAGTGAATTTTGGACTTGGATCACAATTTTTTATGCAAGTGTGCAAAAAAAGTTTTCTTGTGGATAAAAATTAGTCAAAGATAGCATTAAAAATAAAATGGGCTAAAAAATTTTTTGGACTTGTCTGGGTTAACCGGTTTTTTAATTTTCAAGAAATGTGGCTAAACTTCTCTTAAATCTGACCCTAACTCATTATAAACACATTTTATATACCATCCCTGTAAGATACATTCCCACACGACTTGCACCCACATCTTATGTGAGTGTCCACTGCTGTTCACAATAATATAGTAATTGTTAATATTAAAAACATTAATAAAAATAAGAACAATAAGAAAAAAATTTACTCATATCATTATTCGGATGAATAAAAATATAAACGAAAAAAATGTTAAATATTTGTATTTATTTTTTTAATGCCTTTCATAAATATTATAATAAATTACGTACTCATAACGATTTCATTTACATTATTAATATGAGATACGTAATGTTTAAAAGGAATTCTCTATTTTTATAGTTCACTGAAACTATGCAAATTTATGCTATATAAATAATTACTAACAACATACTAATAAAGGATAACATTCAAAAAATTATAAAAATATTATTTTTCTATCTTAAATATGATTTTACTCTTTTATTAGTAACATACGTCAGATATTTATTTATTTATTTATTTAATTTTTTAGGTTAAATATCAAAACAATGCACTACATCCTTTTATTTTCTTTTTCCATTTAACAATATACAATCTCTTCTATCTTATGAGAACACTATAACAAAACAACAGTTACAGAAGCTTAGCCACATTCCTTGGAAATTAAAAAATCGGTTAACTCAGACAAGTCCAAAAATTTTTTAGCCCATTTTCTTTTTAATGCTATTTTTAACTAATTTTTATCCATAAGAAAACTTTTTTCTGCACACTTGCATAAAAAATTGTGACCCAAGTCCAAAACCCACTTATGACCACATACATAGAAAAAAATAAAACTTGTCCAATAGCCCCAATAGCCCAAAAATAATTAGCATCTAATTACACTTATTAACTTTTATACAATGTGTAGTACAACTGCAAAATCGCTGCTTCTCCCTCACCTAGTGTCTCATCACCTAGTGTCTCATCAGCTGAATTTGTGATTATGGCCAACTAAAATGTGTTCATCTAAGAAGCTTGCTACATAATATCCACAGGTATGGATTTTTTTTCTATGCACACCATAAAACTTTTCAAATGAATATACCCATTGTAATGAATTTTCTTTGTTAATTTGTTATCTTTTACCAACAAATAACATCCATGTTGAA